>NW_028317848.1:7244000-7569500 GCF_062004578.1 Staurois parvus
CCTTCAGTGCGGCTGTGTGCAGCGGCCAGCGGGGGAGGTGTCTGTATGTCCTCGGCAGCATTTCCTGCCTGTCACTGGAACCATCACTGCCGCTCCTCCTGTCAGCCCTGCTTTGGCAATAGCCACGTAGCTGGAGGTGAGCGACAGCCCCAGTGTGGGTTAGGCCTGACCAGACCGCAGTCGCCGCTTACCTCCTGCTGTCATCAACAGCCCACTCTTCTTACGCCCAGCGGCCCCGACCCACCGGGCATATGCCCGGTGTGTCCTATTGCCAGTCCAGGCCTGGCCGTGCAGTATCTTAACAAATATACAGATGAGGTAAGATACTGCTTTGTGAATTGTCCCCTTTGTTATAAGTTTGCGGTTGAACTTTCGTTAGGGGGGTGTTAGGCCCATCACTACTGTCTATTTAGAAACTGTTATTTCTGACAAACCTCAATTTGTCCCTGTGGACAGCCACTGCATTTGAGAGCATTGTATACCTTTATCTGCACTACCCTTTATCCCGAAAACATCATCTCTCTTGACAATTTGGGAAAGGTAAACTTGCTAATGATCCAGAAAGAGATATCATCCAATTTGCAGGAACAAATTACCTTTCTTCCTAAAGAACTTTCTTCTTCAGGATTAATTTTGATAAGCGTTTGTGTATAAGACTAGTTACAATTTTTTTTGGAGCCAATTCAACAATTAAAAATCCATTTTTTTCCTCTTAGATTCAACAAAAAATTTCCATCCTTGGCCTTTGCTTTTTTTGCTTGCATCAGTGTAAACCACTCATCGAATCATCCACTTTAAAGCAGACTTTTCCCTTTTATAAAAATCCACATCAGCATGCATCTTTCTATGCAGAGGTGAAATAATCTAATACAGTTTTCTTTTAAAAATTAACTCCAGAGTGCGCATGCGTGGCCAGCCAGACGGGATGGTCCGGCACTAGCTCCGCACATTCCCGGACCCAGTGACAGCCCGTGCACGGGCACCGATCCTCCGCTGCTTCCGGGATTTCCCCCGGGTGTTGCCCGGACTTTATTTCCCCCCGCACAATTCCAGGGCGGACCGCAGGGAAGAGCCGCGGAGGCTCACAATCATTACTCCCTGCGTGGAGGAAGAGACCCAAGATGGTACCCGGCTCAGCATCTGTGGCTCGTGCCGCCTCATCTGCTGTCTGCAGAGCTGCACCTCTCCTACAGAGGGTGACACGGGACCGGACCGCTGATGTTGCGCAGGATGGGGTGAGTAAATCTCGACAGCCCCCTCAGTCACCTTCCAGCCCTACGGTACCCGAGTCCCAGGTTTCGGCCTGTTCACTGAGCCTTGATTTCCCTGCTTCCTCACCACTGGGAAGCGAGATAGCGGCCATATTTTGTAGCCAGCATAGTGGCCCCGAACCCGAGGATGCCAGCCCCGCTCTCTCGCCAGCAATCCATCCTGATCCACCACAATATTCGACTGATGCAACCCTAATAGCTCGGTTTGCTGATTTACTGCAACGCGAACTGGATAGAGCTACTTCAAAATTGTCGGCCGACCTCAAACAGGATTTTCAGGAGTTGAGCCAGCGCCTAGACAGTATTGAGGCTAAAGTTGATACAACAGTTCATAGAGTTTCCCAAAAGCAAGATTGCTTGGAGGAGGCTTACTCTAAAATTGATGATTTGGAGAATCGGCTAGGAGCAATAATTTCTGCATTCGAGGTCTCCCTGAATCGGTTAAAGATCTCACTAGCTGCGCACACACCCTCATGCGATCTGCAATACCCGATATCGATGATCTCCATACTAAAATCGATCGTATCCACAAAGCGCTGATCCCCCCTAGACAAGGCGGGCCTCCTAGAGATATCATCGTAAAGCCTCATTTTTTCCAGGTCAAGGAAGCGGCAATGAAGTATAGCAGAGAGACTCCGGATCTGGATTTTGAAGGTCATAAGATACAAATTTTTGCTGATGTTTCTCCAACTACTATCCAGAAACGGCAATCCTTTAAGCCTCTACTTTCCCATTTGGTGCAGAAGGGTATCCGGTATCGCTGGACCTTCCCCTTTTGCCTACAATTCAATCTTAATGGAAAGTCTTATGGGTTCTCCACATTCCAGGATGGCGAGCAATTGTTATTTCAATTGGGCATTATATCTCAGAGTTCTACATCTCATTCCCCAGCAAGATCGGCTTCTTGACCTCAGTCGCTCTCACCTTTGGGGACTGCTTCAAATCCTCGAAAGACCAGGCCGCGGAAATCACCCAAGCAGACTTCCTAAGTTTCTACAGCTTTTCATGGGACTCCTTGGGTGTTTTTTTTTTTCTTTTTCTTCCATGGTTGGGTGGTGGCCTCTCAGTGGTTCCTCGGGAACATTGACCACTACTTTTCTGCTGTTGTGGGAGGTTTGGCGGGGTGAGGGCCTTAGGGTTACCTCTTATTTACATGCTGATTTCTTTATTGGAGGGATCGGTTGCATTTTTGACTACTAATTGTTATGTTATTGGTGGGTTGTTGTTGGTTCCGGGGAGTGTCTATGCACCCTCCCTGATTGGAAGACTCTTCCCTGAGTTGTTTTCTCCGGGTGGACCCATTCCTTTGCAGGGCTATTGCTCTGCTACTACGGGTGTGAAGTTTGATTTGCTTATGTTACAAAAGTTTGTATACCACCTTCGGTTGCCTGAAATGAGGATTTCTCTATTCCAAATGTCTCTTTTTCCTTCTTTTTTCCTTCCTCTCTTTTCTTTTATTGTTCACCCTAATTTTTTTTTTCTCTCCCGGGGTCAGCCATCGGCGTATCTGGATCCTTTGGACCCTTTTTATGCTCCAGGAGCGCAGGGTCCCTATTCTATCTAGTTTTTTAAATTGCCGATTATGTCTTCCCTACGATCTCATAGCGGAACGATCCGTCTACTTTCTCATAATGTTCAGGGACTTAACTCCCCCTACAAATGCATAAAGGCCTTTAATTCATACCGCTCTTTTGGGGCGGATATAGTCGCCCTACAGGAGACGCATTTCCCACCTTCATTTACCCCACGATATGTACATAAGGATTATCCTGTCTGTTATTTTGCTAATGCCTCAGAGAAGAAACGGGGGGTTGCTCTTTGCTTATCTCGCCGTCTTCCCTTTACCGAATCTAAAGTTATCCGGGATAAGGAGGGACGGTATCTTCTTGTGCAAGGACACCTGAGGGGGACACTTGATTAATTTTTTAATTTACTACACTCCAAATACCAACCAGGTGGCATTTTGTAATTCCCTATTGAACTCTATGGCTAGCAAATTCAAAGGCGATGTCATTCTGGCTGGTGACTCTAACTTAGCTTTAGATCAGATTTTGGACCGTTCCCGAACCGCCGTGCTTCAGCCTCCTTCTAGACAAAGCCGTAAATTGGCATTTCCCACCTTCATTTACCCCACGATACGTACATAAGGATTATCCTGTCTGTTATTTTGCTAATGCCTCAGAGAAGAAACGGGGGGCTGCTCTTTGCTTATCTCGCCGTCTTCCCTTTACCGAATCTAAAGTTATCCGGGATAAGGAGGGACGGTATCTTCTTGTGCAAGGACACCTAGGGGGACACTTGATTAATTTTTTAATTTACTACCCTCCAAATACCAACCAGGTGGCATTTTGTAATTCCCTATTGAACTCTATGGCTAGCAAATTCGAAGGCGATGTCATTCTGGCTGGTGACTCTAACTTAGCTTTAGATCAGATTTTGGACCGTTCCCGAACCACCGTGCTTCAGCCTCCTTCTAGACAAAGCCGTAAATTGGCCCAACTATTGTATCGGTTTGACTTTGTTGATGCTTGGAGGCAGGCTAACCCAACCTCTCGAGACTATTCCCATTACTCTAGGGCTCATAATTGTTATTCTCGCATTGACCATATATTTCTTCATACACATTCACTCCATAGACTCCTCACTGCTAAAATCCTCTCCACGCCTTGGTCCGACCATGACCCGATTTCTAAAACATTGTCATTCGGGCTGCTTGGTAGGACTGCTTATTGTTGGTGCCTTAATGAATCTATTTTGGGTAATTCTTCCAATTGTCAGGACATCTCCTCTCACTTACAAATGTACTTTGAACTTAATAAGTCAGAGGATACGAACCCGGCCATTAACTGGGCAGCCCATAACGCCTTGGTTAGGGGGTTTATTATTCAGCTCCATGACTTAAAAAAGTCCGAAATGACCTTCTAGCCTGCAAGTTGACTCCCAGACATTCTCAAACGGCCCTTCCTAAGCTCAGATTAGACGACGGCACTTTATCCCAAGATCCGGGTAAGAATCTTCGGAAATTTCACTCTTTTTACACTGAACTTTATAGTACGCCTCAGGGAGGTGCTTCTTCGTCTTTTGACTCCTTCTTGAGTTCTGTTTCTCTTCCCTGTCTCCAGGAGGCTCATAGGGAGTCAATGGAATGGCCCATTTCGTGTGAAGAGATTAGGGATGCTTTGAAATCTCTTGCTCCTTATAAATCCCCATGTCACGATATTAGGTCAGGTTCAGAGACCAGTTGCTACAGCAGTTGTAAGGCTTACCTGAAACCAGCAGGATCGGTACACCAGCGGCCCACCCTGGGAATGACGCAAGCTCACCTGAGGTGCGGGGTCTAAGCCTCCACCGGTCTTCCCCAGAGCTCCTAATGGTGGAGATGGATTTGGCTGCGTGTGAATGCCAGGTCGCAGATCTCAGGATCACCCCACCAGGGAATGAGTAGGCTGGAAACCAAAAGCAGATCAAACAGTTCAGGGATCAAACAGAAGCGGAGTCAGTCACAAGCCAAGGGTCGGTCACCAATGGTAGTAGATAGGATGAGGCAGAATCGTAGTCAGTAGCAAGCCAAAGGTCGGTAACGTAGATGAAGACAGCAGCAGGAACAGTAAGCGGGATATTGGCTGGTAAGGCACAATAATCTGGCAAGGAGGAAGTGCATGGACATGGCTTTTATAAGGAAGTTCATGGGAGGAGCAAGGAGTTCAAGGTTCAAGAGAAATCAAGGCACAAGGCAGGATTATCCAAGAATTGTCAAGGGAGCTGTCCAGCATTCCAGATAGCTCAGTGAGAAGAGACATTGCCTCCCACTGTAGAAGGACCAGGTTCGATCCCAGGCTCTGACACCCCAGGACTGGATGGTCTTCCTCACAATTATTACAAAGTTTTCCCTGATATCCTGGTTCCCCATATGGTTCAATATTTTAATTATCTACGGGATGGGGGACTGGTGCCCCCCGACGAAAATAAGGCTTTCAATAGTGTCATCCCCAAACCCCTCAAAGATGTTTCTATAGTTTCCAATTACCGGCTTATCTCATTAATTGTGATCTAAAGATTCTCACTAAAATTTTGGCCTTACGCCTCCATAAATTCCTAGCACTGTATGTTCATGATGATCAGTCAGGATTTATCAGCGGTCAACAAACATCTGACCAAATTCGCTGGACTTTAGCTTTGCTGTCAGCCGTACATTCTAATTGGGACAAATCTTCACAGAGGGAAATTTTATTGTTATCGTTGGATATTCATAAAGCGTTTGACAGTCTATCGTGGGACTACCTATTTCAGATGTTAGATAGGTTTGGCCCTTCTTTCACGATCTTGCTACGGGCCCTCTATTCTAATCCTTCGGCTCAAGTTTCCATTCGTGGTTATAAGTCAGCCTCCCTGTCGATAGGGCGTGGTACTAGACAGGGTTGTCCTTTCTCGCCACTATTATTCGCTCTGGCAATGGAACCGCTTGCGATCTCCATTCGCTCTGATCCCACTATTTCGGGCATCCGCTGCGGTCAGTGGAATCATAAATGCGCTCTATTTGCTGATGATGTCCTTATGTACATATCTGATCCTCGCACTTCTTTATCCGGTCTCCTTCACCTGTTTCATCGTTTCTCAGAGGCCTCTGGTCTTACTCTTATTTCCTCTAAAACAATTCCCTTAAATATTTTGTTGCCTGACTCGGAGGTTCGTTACCTTCAGGACAATTTTGATTTCCAGTGGGCCCCTCGTTCTCTCCCCTATCTGGGGATTCACCTCACGAAATCTTTTTCATCCTTGTACAAGACCAATTATCTTCCGCTCTTCAAGCAACTTAAATCTGATTTACTAGAATGGCAGGATCTCCCACTTTCCTGGTTTGGTAGAATCCACTCTATTAAAATGACTTTTTTTACCGCACCTATTGTACTACTTTAGGACGTTACCGATCATGGTTCCCAAACTGGAACTGCTACTATTACAGGCTGCAGTCTCTAGATTTATCCGGAGGGGAAAGCGTCCTAGGGTCAACAGGTCAACTCTCTTTTCCCTAAAGAAGCATGGCGGTTTGGGACTTCCTAATCTCCTAGCTTATTTTCATGCAGCTCAGATAGCACAGTTAACTTGTACTACAGCCAGGGGTTATCTCCCCCAGTAGGTTGGCATTGAGGCCTTATCCTGCCATCCTTATGCTATTGGTGCTCTTATGTGGCTCCCCAGTCGCTTACGTCCTCCTATTTTGTGTCCTACGCTGTCCTATTCGTTGATGGTTTGGGACAGATGGCGGGCTCACAAACCTTTCTTCTCCCCACATACTCCATTAGTTCCAGTTTTTTATAAACCTGAGTTTATTCCTGGGGTGTCACCATCAGTATTTCAATGGTGGTTGAATAAGGGTTTGCTGAGTATTGGAGATTTCCTGGATGGACTTCTTCCTCGGTCTCTCCAGTGTTTTCTGATGCAGTACCAGATGCCTCCCGGAGAATTGTTTCGCTATTATCAAATTATCTAATTTATCTCTAGCCAACCTAAATTAATCGCGGAACCTTGTACACTCACTCCTTTAGAAGTCTCCTGTGGGACAACTGGGTTGATGAGGGGTCGTTTGTCCATTGTCTATGCTTCCCTTGTCGGTCCTCTCACTAAATTATCCTATATGACTCAATGGGAAAGGGACTTGAATAGCTCCTTAGATCTGGAAACTTGGCAGACTGCGGCCCATTCTCTATCAAAGATATCAATTAATACTGCTCTTATTAAATCCAATTACAAAACGCTACTTTGTTGGTACTTGGCTCCTACGCGCCTCGCTAAAATATTTCCTTCAGTATCACCTAGTTGCTTCCGGCACTGCAGACAAGAGGGAACTATGTTCCATATTTGGTGGAAATGTCCGATAGTGAATAGATGTTGGATCCGAATGTTTAATTTTATCTACTCGTTTACGGGAATTAATATTCGTAGAACACCGGATGTGGCCTTATTTCATCTGCTACCTACTACCGTTCCCAAAAAATCGACTAAACTAATTCATTACCTCTTACTGGCGGCACGTATTACCATAGCTAGAAGTTGGAGACAATCATTGATTCCGCTAGACGGGGTTAAACAAAAACCTCAATTGGATAATGGTAAATGATAAGTTAACTAGCATTGTCAATAATGATGTATCAGATATATCTCCATTGCTTAACAACGCCGCAGCTGACTCTCTCATTTTCTCCCTCCCCCCCCCCCTTTTTTTTTGTCTTTTTCTTTTCTTCTCTCCTCCTTGTCTTATCCTAGATCTTTTCTTTCTATTTCCCTATTCTTAACTTTTTTTCTTTTGAATTGGGGTTTTATATTGGTGGTTAATTTCTCTGGCAATGCCCTTGTCCATCGTCTGTTGGAACATTTGCTACCTGGGGAGAATGCTGGTTTTTATATATATATATATGCTTACAGTATATGTTCTATGACTTTGTTTATTCTCACCATTTTGCCATGTGGGCAGAAATGTTATTGTTCCTATGCATACCACTGTAAAACAATTCTCAATAAAAATATTGAAGTATAAAAAGTAACTCCACTTTTGAGAAAAAAAAAACATTCCCCTGTGGGTGATCTATATACATTGCAGGGATTTTACCAAACCTTGTAGCGGATTCCTACATTTTTATTGTGAAGAAATAGCTGTTTGTCTGTGTCCATGTTCAAAGTGAATGTGAATGGGAGTGGTTTTACAATTATCAATCAGCTGCTGCACCTGCAGGGCTCTAATTAGGAAATTGGTGGGGTCTGCATCACTTTAGATGTGTTTTCCCTTTAAGAGTATCTCATCGAAAATTAAATTTTTGTTGCATGGGATGCTCAAAATCTGGTTTGCACTTGGGAAAATCAGTGAGCTAATCACACAAGCAGGAAATAACATTTTCAGGAGGCGTTCTGTACACCATCTGTGACATAGCCACGGTTGCACAGATGCCCCCTGAGAAGGCAACATCACTAGTGCCTTCAGGGAAATCTCATATCTAAGCTGCGGGATCTTGTATGTGCGATATGAAGAGCATGAGGTCCTGTGCTTCATCTTGCGCAAGCACAGTACGGCATTACACTCATTTGTTGATGCTGCAACATCCTGAGGGAAGGCTTTTAAAAAAAAAACCCACAGATGTCTATAATGTTGTAAGGCATACACGAGGTGCATGACATCATGTGCTCCATTTTGCACACACGCTGTCAGGGAATGGGAAGATCACCGCAGCGATCGAATCTGCACATGCGTAGAATCCTGACAAAACGTACAGGCAGGCGGGCACTAGGACCCATGTGCGCCTGTCACAAATTACGGCGCTGGGCAAGCACTAGGACCCAGGAGCGCCTGTCAGGAGTCGGGCGGACTATTTAAACCCGGCTCTTGCAATGCTCAAGTGCCGTATGGTCTTATCTGTGTTCCTGAGTTCCTGTGAGTAGATTGTTTGTTGCCGACCCTGCCTGATCCTGATTTGCTGTCCGTCTCCTGCTCTGATCCCTGGCTTTGTCTGACCATTCTCCTGCTTAACCCCATACGTTCTGACCTCCTGTTGACGAACCCGGCTTGTGACCTGTTTATCCCTCTGCCTGCTGATTCTGTACTACACCACCACCACTGTTACCGACCCGGCCTGCCCGACGCTGCTTCAGTTACCTCCTCACATCAGATTCTTACCCGCTATACACTTTCAACGGTGCCTCTACCACAGCTGGGTGAACCCAGGGGCCGCGACCTGGTCTCGGCCTGCTCCAAGTCCATCCCCACCATCAGGGGCTCTGGTGAACAAGCAGGTCGGAGCTTAGATTCTGCGCCTTGGGGGATTCCGGTCTGTGGAGTGCTAGAGGCTACCGCTGCAGGATCCCTGACACATGCAGTATAACACATTTTAAAAATGGTGGTGTGGGAGCAGGGATACGGGCTGCACAGAGGCAGCCTATAAAAGGAACAGTAAGAGAAAAATGAAGCAACCACATAGGTAAGTGTACCTGTTTATGTACACTACAAGTATATTCGACTATTGTCCTTTTTCTGTAGAGGACGGGGGTCCTCTTTAACTGTTAGATAATCAGAAAACTTTCTGAAAACAACATATTTCAAATGAAAATCTAGGTGTCATTCCAGTTTAAGGCAGTCCATAGATTAATTAATTTCCCCCATCCACATTGAATCCTCCTGTTGTGCCTTTATATTCTGGTAGTGGAGAGACCTGCCCACCATCAGACTACATTGATCAGTGCTGCTGGCTAAAGCCTGCAGTGCTGATTGAGTGGAAAACAAATCTAACAGGGTGATTGTACAGAAGTCGATCAGTAGATTGATTCTGTAAAACCACAATGCCGATACAGGGATTGAAATTCAGCCGATTCCTGCTGAACCTGCCAAACCTGCCAAATTTTAATCCATGTATGGCCAGCTTTACTCTCATCTAGATGTTTAAAACAACGGCAGCACTGATATCTAAACATCTGTCACATCTGTGTGCCTATTATTGTCATGAATACTATTCAAGCAATAATTACAGTGCAAAGCTGCCATTTCTAAAACCATAGCAAGAAAATTAGCAACACATGCAAAAAGACATCATGCTTTATCCCACTGGTTGGGAAAACCCTTCCGGATGCTTTGATCAAGCTTGATGAACAAAATGACTAACACAAATCCACTTCCTGGATACAAAGCACCCACCATGAGCCCACCTGGACCACACAAGTAAGACCATTGCTATTGTGCTTGGATTAGCAGTGCCTGGTCATGTATGAAGGCACACCGGTCCCGTCTCATAGTTTTAAGGCTATCAGGCAGAAAACACTTATGATGCGGGAATGAGAGCGCAGGACATTTCATTACAACAGCAATCACTTACGTGGAAAAGGCATGCAGAGAAAAATCCTTGGGATAATTAGGAAACTCGATTTACCACATTGTCTGGTTTACTGTTTACCACAACAATGTAACAGAATTCAACGAATATATATTAATTTAAATAGTTATATCTTATAACAGGGGTTCTCAACCTTTTGAAGAGCGAGGGCCACCTAAGTGATTTGGTAACCAGTCTCGGGCCACAATGAAATGAAATGGTTCAGAATATCACATTTTTATTTTTCATTGCCTTTGCACATCTTTCTCCTGCATCTTCTGAATTCTGGCGGGAGGGAGAGGAGAAGAAACCAGCTGTCAATGGTTACAAGAGGAAAATGAAGCAGATCGTTCCTGTGTATGTCATCCCTGACGCTACTCCTGTCTAAATGTGACAAGGAGCCAGCACAGGCCCCCTGGAGCATAGGGAAGGGGTCACCATTGCGACCTATGACGCTACACAGTGGTGGTGGGGGGGGAGTGTGGTAAAAAAACATGTCAACTATGTTTTACAGCCCCCCAAAGTACAAATGTAAATGATTTCTTACAGTCCTGACCCCCCCTGTAAGCTTGCTTTCACACTGATGCGCTGAGGTTTACCCGCACCACAGATGCAGCACAGTGCACCTGCAGTTTCCTGTGGGTTTGCTGCGCTTTGCCGTAGACTTCTATTATATCTTGCGGGTGTGGTGCACTTTCTGAAAGCGCACCAAACCCACAGGTTATAATAAAAGTATGTTTCCCTGGTTTGAGGTCAAGGGCAGACTGACAACTCATGGGGCCCCCGGGCAATAGGGGATCATGGGGCCCCTGTGTCCTTGCCCAAATTCAAAAAAGCCTATGAAAAAGGAACCAGGGGCATCTCATGGGGCCCCCTTACTGACCCCAAGCCCTCGAGCAGTGCCCGAGTTTCCAAATGGTCAGTCTGCCCCTGGTCAAGGGCCACATCAGAGGGCTCCAAGGGCAACATCAGAGGGCTCCAAGGGCCACAGGTTGAACACCCCTGCCTTATAAGAACTGCCAATATAAAGTATATACCCCAGACCAGTCTCTCTGAACCTTTTTACCACAGAGGAATCCCAAAAATAATTTTTAGGTCTCAGGGAACCCTTACTTAAACCAATTCATTGGATGTCAAGGGGAAATGTCCCTTAAAGTGGAGATCCACCCAAAAGGGGACATTCCACTTTAATGCATTGTCCCCCACTCCCTGTTAAGGATTGACACCTTTGGGGAACGGGTACTCAAAATTGACAGGTACCTGCTCCCACTTCCGCTGCGATCACCTAAGGCGATCAGAAGCGGAAGTTGTCCTCCCCCCTCCCTCCCCGAAGTCTTCTGGGACACATGACAGATCCCGGAAGACTACGAGACCATTCACACAGCACAGCGCTCCTCGTGCATATGCAGTGGGCACCCGGCTGTGAAACTGCAAGCTGTCACAGCCGGGTGCCTACACTGAAGATGCTGGAGCCAGGGAGAGAAGACGGCTGGTAAGACCAGTGGTGGTGAGGACACCGCTGGACCGAGGGACAGGTAAGTGGCTGTAGTTTAAAAGTCATCAGCTACAGTTTTTGTAGCTGCTGACTTTTATTTTTTTTTTAATCAGCTGGAACTCCGCTTTAAATTGGTGGTTAGTAGGAATAATGCAATCCATGCAGTGGTGATCATAGTAGGTTATTTGGATCCTATCTAAATTGGCCCTAGTATGTGTATGTATGAATGTAAGTTAGGGACCTTAGATTGTATGCTCCTTGAAGGTTAGGGACTGATGTGAATGTACAATATATATGTAAAGCTCTGCGTAAATTGACGGCGCCATATAATTACATTTAATAAAAAAATAAATACACCCAACCCTCCAGACAGCTAAAATAAATAATGATAAAAAAATAACTTGGCTCATACTGCTGGTTTTGCCAAGTAGTGCTAGTCCTGGGACTATGTAGGCACCATCAGATGAGCCACAGTTCAAGATACTCTAGCAAGATCTGGAGGAACTCTAAAATTGAGAATGTCCGCTGTAGACAATAGACATTTTATTATTATAACATTAGCCAATATGGCATGAATATATCAGTGAGCTGACAGGGAACTCTGGGAATTAAAATCAATCCACCATATCTTACCTTCTTCATGAACAGAGATCATTTATAGGATCTGGAAGAAGGCAAATATTTAAAGCATTTTTTTTTAGACTAATGAGTGGCTGCTCAGGTCCCAAGTGTTGTATCCTGGGAAGAGAGGATCTGAAGTCAAAGATGGGGAAAGAAGGTGTAATTAGGAGAACCTGTCATTTTACTGTGAATTATGACAGGTTGCTTTAAAAGGAATATTTACTGAATATGTATTATTATTAATATTATGAAATGTTATACTGGAAGGTCAGTCCACCTGGAATTTTAATTTCTAATTTTAGAAAGAGAGAATCACTCAATAGCCTATTCTCTCACATACTCTGACTCCTAAACTTGAATCGGCTCCTGAGTTCCAAGCTGGGGAAAGATCCAGAATCTTTTGTTTCATCTCAGTGTTGCATATCTCCTTTTGCCTCTTTGCAGCCACTTCCTATCTACATGCAGTCACTGCAAAATTTGCTGTACATCATTTCTCTAGTACAGCTTCAAGAAGGTGACACTTGTGCATGCACCATGCCTATGAAATGAGTGCTGGAATGGCTGCTAGTACTCTCTATGTTGGGTGGAAGTGACAACACATAAGCTGTCACCCTATAACAGAAAATGCCTAAACAAGAACCTTTATGGCAGAATTACCAGGTATTATTTGAGAAAGCTAAAGATTTAATAACATAGAAAAAGTCTCTTGAAATGACACAATATGGGCAATTGTAGTGATTGGAATATCGTGTGGTGAGGGACACCATGCACAATATCACTGCGATTCTGCTATGTGTTCTTATTAGAATAAACATTTTCATTTGATTCATTTAAATGTTTATGATTCTCAAGCATCAATGACATATGGAGACTCCTAGGAGAAAAAAGGGACCAACAAAGGAAACCAGACAAGGAAAATCTTGTTTAATCTCATAAGACTTGAGCAGTCACCAAGTGATGAGGATCGAAGAGCCCTCTTCCCCTCTCCTTTCATTTAGGAATGGCTCTTCTTTTCAGCAGAGAGAAGGACCCCGTCCATGGATTAGTCAGATGCAGGAGTTTAATATGGGACATTTTCGAGAACTGTTTAATCCCTTAAGCATGGTTAAGTTTCTGTTCAGAGTGGCCACCAAAGCCTCTCCATATTTCCCTGGGTGGATTTTCCTGGCAATGGACCTTATTGAAGCCATAATTAAAAGTAAGCCTTAGTCAGTGAATGTGAACAAAGTCACGTCTAGATGTTTATTCATGTTCATAAATCCACAAAGGAGTTTTTCAGAGTCTCTATTGCTTCCAGGTTGGGGGGATTTGACATTCCTGACATCATTTAAAACCACTTCACTTCATCATTGAAACGATTTCCCTCCCGTGGTATACCTCCTCGCAGACTGTTTATTGTGGTGTGGAATTATCTGGTAATAAATTAGGACTTATTTGTTGGTGTTTTTCCATATCAGACGTTCATCTTGGGTCAGTGCCAACATACAGGGTTTGTTGCTAGACCATGGCACCTGGGGCATGTGCCCCAGGTCTTCCATTAAGTACCTTTGGTCTCTTTTGAGATATAGAGATGATACAGTTTATATATTATACAGTTTTGGAAGGTTGTGTCATTTTATCTACTTTCCATTATTCATTTTATGATATGACATTACAGTTTTTAGACAAATTCATTTTCATGAAGTTAACAAGATTATATTAGTCTTAGATTTGTTACAAAGTGGTCATCATGGTATTCTTCTATTTTAATCTGTGTGCCCAGAGATGCCCCTTGTCTGTTTGGTCTTAGAAATCCCCTGCAAAAGTGGTAACAAATGTGAAAATGTGCTTAATGTTGGAGATTTAGAAACCAAGCTGGTTTGTCATTTCTGATTTGCAATTTACTTAGATTTCATTGCAGGTTCAAAGAAAAAAAATTAAAGAAAAGAAAGACTTTTGGTTATAGAATTAAATTAAGCAGAAGTGGATCTGATAACAATAAATAGGGATCAGTAATTCTTGCCCTGCTATGTGACTGAGACACACTGGGGTTTATTTACTAAAGCTGGAGAGTCCAAAATCAGACTCCCTTCTGCATAGAAACCAATCAGCTTCTAACCTCAGCTTGTTCAATGAAGCTTTGGCAATGAAACCTGAAAGCTGATTGGTTTCTATGCAGAAGGGAGTCTGATTTTGGACTCTCCAGCTTTAGTAAATAAACCCCACTGTGTCCTTTTGTGTCTTTCGGTCAGTTGACCACATCAACCGCGCTTATGCTTATCCCGGAAACTGTATATGCTGTCATCACCTTTGATACTGTACCTCGCCACACGGCAAATACATTGAAAACTTCAGTCACATAGGCACCAGGTAAGTAGGAACCAACAATTTGCCCTCTTTGAAGCTCAGTAAGCTCTGACATGACTCTCTATTACTAGCAGGGCACGCAGTAAATGATGAAAGTGATGTTTCCCCCCTGAGGTGTCTCATCACACAGCGGAAGCAAATGAATGTTACATCATTTCTACTTTCAATGCGAAACATGTTGTCACTTTCACACCTGCAAATCATGTAGTGTTTCCATTTTTTGTCTAACCCCTGTAAGCGCCTGAAAAAGTGATCACTCAGCATTCTATTGTGTCCCTTAAAGTTATCCAGGAGAGCAGCAAAGGGTTGTATTTGAAGCTGCAATCCTAATCATCTAATAGCTGCATCTGGTACCCCTCAGTCCACCCCTTCCCCAAAAAAGTGTCTGATATCACATAGAGGTTTGGGGTTATGGTCACGTATGCTGAATGTGCTTCTGATCCTTCAAATGAGTGTACAAGTGAACCTTGGAAAAATCTCAGCACACCATCCCACAAAATGCACTGTACTACACACAGGGCTGCTGTTGGAAACCACAGGGCCCCATACAGCTCTCCCCCCCAAGAAAAAACAAAACAGTTTACTATGCTTCAGTTGTGAATAAACATAGTGTGTGATTGGTACCAATCACTCATTGTGTTCATTCAGGAATGGGAGGGCTGGTAAAATAACATTTTTACTGGCTCCTTCTCCCACTCTCCATCCTGAACTTTTTGTGTGCTTGCAGCTGCTGGCGGGAAGGAATGAAGGAAATATGGCAGCACTGCTAGAGTAGGGGGGCACACAGGGGGGCCTCGGTAGCACAAGGAAATGTATGGTGCACAGGCAGCGTGATCGGTGTGCCGGGAAGGGGGGGCAATTAGTGGAACTGATCCCCTGTACGTCTCTCTCTGCAGCAGCTGAAAGCCAGCGGGAGGGAGAGGAGAAGAAGCCAGCTCTCAGCTGCAGCAGGCCATACAGGGGATCGGTTCCAGTAATCTCCCCGCCTGCTTTGTTGATCACCCTCCCTGCCCACCCCCAATGCAGCCAGCTGTCTGGGCCCCCCCTGCTGGCCTGGAATCCACAGCCCTGAGTACACATGTGCACAATCTGAGAGCTGAACTCCAAGCACACAGACAAATGCATAATGGAAGTAAAATAAATATGTGTGGCAACACATTGCAGCTCATAGAATGACACAGAAGTTTTTAGGAAAGGAAGGAATAAAAAAAAGCAAGAAGTGAAGTGCATTTCACCAACACATCACAGCGCGTGTTGACCCCGCACATCAGCACACACATGTTATACACATGATAACGTGTTCTGTGTGGTGTGAACGAGCTCTTGCTTTTCCACAACAGCCATACCTCTGCTGAGGATAAACAGTTCTCGGTAAGGCAGCCATTAATAACCCCACAGACACATCTAAAGAAAACAAATCCCGGGTTCGGTATAGGCAAGTTACCTTTTTCCTGTTTATAAACCGAAGAGCTCGCAGTGCCGAGGTGCAGGTCAGGTGACTGGCCCAACGTGAACTCTCTGGGGACGCCACGCAGATGTGACCATATTAGTATAGTGTACTTGTACTGACAGTCACCCCAGACTCTGCTAATATAAACAGGAGCCATATGAAACGGCTGGGAGCTAATTACTAAATATTATTTATAGTCACCACACCAAACAGTCACCCTGGACTAAACATTCCTTTGTTATTGCTGGTGAGAGGTGGATGTACGGGGTGGAGTAAGATATAGCGAACACATTCTTGGTTCTTAGCAGCACAGGGTGTTTGGTGCCAGACAAGCATTAAAGTAGATGTACATTCAGGCTGGAGAACATTTACTTTGATAAACCACTGTGTATCATTAATATTTATTATTATACAGGATTTATATAGCGCCAACAGTTTGTGCAGCGTTTTACAAAATGAAGGTGCACATTACAGTTACAACACAATTTGGTACAGGAGGAAACAGAGGACCCGGCTCATTAGAGCTTACAATCTAGGAGAAAGGGTTGATTGATACAAAAGGTAATAGCTGTGGGGGATGAGCTGATGGAGGAAATAAATGGCGGTTTACTAGGTAGAAGCAGGATAGACTTCTTTAAAGAGAAAGGGTTTTCAGGGATCGTCTAAAGGTGGCTAGATTAGGAGACAGCCGGACACATTGGGGTAGAGAGTTCCATAGGATGGGAGAACTCACCTCACCCCTTCAGTCTCCTCTCGCATTACTAACCTACTAAGCGACATATCGGCACGGATGTCACTCTACTTCCTCAAACTCAATCTTTCAAAAATTGAGCTCTTAGTATTCCCCCCAGCCCGTGCCCCCACCCCTGACTTCTCCATCAAGATCAATAACACAGTCATCAGTCCCTCCCCTCATGCCAGGGTACTAGGTGTAAACCTGGACACCGATCTGTCCTTTCAGGCCCAAATCTAATCGCTGTCCAAATCGTGTAGACTTCACCTCCGCAACATCTCCAAGATACGCCCGTTCCTAACCCCGGAAACCACTAAGCAACTTATTCACTCCCTTGTTATCTCTCACCTTGACTATTGTAACTCCCTCCTCATTGGCCTACCTCATCGTAGGCTATCCCCTCTTCAGTCTATCATGAATGCTGCTGCCAGACTCATCCACCTTACTAACCGTTCTGTATCTGCCACCCCTCTCTGCCAATCCCTCCACTGGCTTCCCGTTGCCCAACGGATAAAATTCAAAACATTAACAATAACATATAAAGCCATTTATAACTCTGCCCCAAATTACATCACCAATATTGTCTCCAAATATCACCCAAACCGTACTCTCCACTCCTCGCATGACCTCCTGCTCTTTAGCTCTCTTGTCTCCACCTCCCATGCTTGTCTCCAGGACTTCTCCAGAGTTTACCCCATCCTCTGGAGCTCTCTACCCCAATTTAGCAGACTATCTCCTACTCTGCTCACTTTTAGATGATCTCTGAAAACCTATCTCTTCAGGGAAGCCTATCCTGCCCTCAGCTAATAATGGAATCTTCTACACCTCCTACCAGTCCATCCCCCACAGTTACTACCTTTTGTACCACTAGCCCCTCCCTCCTAGATTGTAAGCTCCAAGGAGCAGGGCCCTCCTATCCCTCTTTTATTGAACTGTATTGTTGCTGTATTGTCTCCCATTATATTGTAAAGCGCTGAGCAAACTATTGGCGCTATATAAATCCTGTATAATAATAATCATCAACTGTGGGTGTAGGATTATAACTTTTTTTTTTCTTTTTAAATGGTTGAACTGGATGGACTTTTGTCTTTTTTCAGCCAGACTAACTATGTAACTATGTTGCTCTGGACTGGATAACTGATGGTGACAACAATGGATCATGTCCGCGTAATTTGTGTTGCCATGGCAACTTGGTGATAGATATCATCCCATAACATGAAGTGTCTGAACAAGAATGTTCATAGCATTCACTTAATGAAATATGCAGATTTAAAGAAATTAACAACTTCTGAAAATACATCTTGGGCTCATTCACATAGGCGTTCGGCCCCATGCATTTGTTCACTTAATTTTTTTTCTGCTGAGGTGCATGCAGAGCTGGGAGGGCACCAATCTGGACACGGGGCCTGAGCATCCTGATCTGTGCACCCATTCTTACACGCCGATCAAACTCTGTTGCCCTTTTATACCTTTCTTCTGCTTTGCCCTTTTTGTTCTTCTCTCCATGGGTAATGTAGATACAAATAAATGGACCCTGTTGTCTGTTTACACCCAACTACCCTCCGATCCTCCTAGGCAGGGGGGGTGGGGGGGAGACAGATCTCTCCTTTTTTCTTTTTTTTTTAGCAGACTGGATCGAATTGGAGGTAGATGGTTGTAATGGGGTCTGTTTACACCCACCGGTCCATAGGGATGAATGGAGGGTCCAAACAGGTTCACCTGAAAAATTGACAGGAGGACCTGATCGGGCCCTTTGTGTAGAAGGGGCCTTATCCTTTTGTTAAAGCTGAACTCCACGGAAAAAAAAAGAAAATGAAAAACTACCCTTGCATTTGGGCATCCCCTCCCTCTGCGAGGCTTGCTTTAGTCTCGGCTAACAGGGGACCAGGAAGAAGCACTTTTTCCTGGAAGTTCTCTTCCACATTCCGGGCTTTGGGTATAGGTCAGTTGGTCCTGCATTGTATAAGTTACAACCTCTGGACAGAATGCCAAAGAGAAATTAAATGGAGGGAACCTGCAGGAGTGAAGGATATGCTAAGTAAGAATGCTTTTTAATGGTACACATGCATAAATGAACATTTAAGCCTTGCAGTGTGTGGAAGATGTCATTACAAGAGCGTTTTTTTTTTTAAATCCAGCTGGAGATCAACTTTAAAGCTTTGTGAACTGAGCGTTTGTATTATATGATATGGGGATGACACAATACAGACGTACTGTGCAGTAACATCTTAGGATGATGACCAAATCAAATAACCTTGACCAGTGTTGTCTATGGACAGACCCTCCCTGAGGGCAGAATGGCTGTCAATACCCTGTCATTAGAGCTCATGCTGGGGACATCAGAGTCACACAATGGACTGACAGAGAGAGACAAGGAAAAGCTGATCTAAAATTTCATTACACCCAGTAATGGCACTCCTCACCTTCCAGTGCCAGCTGACATTAAAAATCAAATGTTAATTCACAATATTGTATTTCGCAGTGTAAAAAGTCTGGCTATGAAGGGGGGATGTCTGGCTATGAAGGGGGGATGTCTGGCTATAAAAGGTGGGGGGGTATCTGGCCATAAAGAAGGAATGTCTGGCTATGAAGAGGGAATGCCTGGCTATGAAGGGGGGATGTCTGGCTATGAAGGGGTGATGTCTGGCTATGAAGGGGTGATGTCTGGCTATGAAGGGGTGATGTCTGGCTATGAAGGGGGGATGTCTGGCTATGAAGGGGGGGATGTCTGGCTATGAAGGGGGGATGTCTGGCTATGAAGGGGGATATCTGGCTATGAAGGGGGAATGCCTGGCCTTGAAGGTGGAATGTCTGTCTATGAAGAATGAATGTCTGTCTATGAAGGAGGAATGTCTGTCTATGAAGGAGGAATGTCTGTCTATGAAGGAGGAATGTTTGTCTATGAAGGAGGAATGTTTGGCTACAAAGATGGAATAGTTGCCTAGGAAGAAGGAATACCGGGCTATGAAGAGATCATGTCTGGCTATATGAAGGGAGAATGTTTTGCTGTAAAGTATGTATGTTAGGCTATGAAGGGTGAACGTCTGGCTATGAAGAGGCAATGCCTGGTTTTGAAAGGAGAGTGTTTGGCTATAATACAGACATACCTGGCTTTAAGGGGAGAATGTCTTGCTAGTTTTTAGTTTTCCCCAGTTCAGCTTTAAGTAATTTTGGTGGAAAAAAAAGACAAAACTTTTTTTTTGTTTGTCTTGGACAGAATAGGGATAGGTTTAAATGTCTATCATTTTATTTTTGGTGCCTGTGACCCAATGGGCAGATTTCCGTTTTCTTCCTGTCCTGAATGTGCAACAGAACATGATAATAGATCCCTCCAAAGTGATGCAATTCCCATCTTAGAGAGTTTTCACAGGAATATGTGTCCCCATAAGAGATTTTACCCTCATCTCTTCCTCCGATGACAAATCTAAAATTTTGGATTTCCACTTTCTGTATTAGTGACAAAGGTCACCAAGAAAAATAGAGTGGGTGACAGCAATAGACAGCCAACAATAAAAACTTGATAAAGGGTCCAACCCTTCCATAACATTTTTTATACTAATAATGTGGGTGCATTTATTAAATGTTAAGGTGGACTATGCTTTAATGCTTAATAGCTCGTAAAGGAATAAAGGAATACTGACGTCCTTTTCAAAAATCCTAGACCTGTTCTGTGTCTCCTTATATTTGTGTTGTATGTTTTTTGTTGTCTTCTAGAAAGGCAAAAAGTAATAGTGAGAAAATCCAAATATAACCCCTATTCATAAATAACAATATAATATGCACACAAATTGAGAAAAATAAATACATATACAAAAAGAATCTAAAAAATGAACACAACTATCCTAAATACACCCCAGAAATTCACTTTTTTATTACCAACATGCCTTCGATCATTTGAGACATTTTGCAACAAAAGGATTTAAAAAAATAAAATTGCCAGAAAATTGCCCAAATGAGAGCCTAACATAAAGATCCTCATAGGCAAAAGATGATTGCTCTCAAACAGACTGGGACATAAATATACGTCATACATGTAAATCCAATTATTAGGATATTCTAAAAAAAATCTGGCAATGATGGACATTTTTTCACTACCATTTAAAACTCTTCCAAAGAATTTAGCAGGATTGAATTGAAGATTAAGGAGTATGTGAAGATCGATGGATTGAGAAATGGACAGTTTTTTTTACAGTGATCAGAATGATGAGTACAAACTGAATGTACTGCAGACAACAATACTTTCAGACACTCAATTGATTAAAGTCATTGGATCAAAGGGTTGACCGCATGCAGAATTGATAAGTGTAGGATGGCCAATGCACACTTCATTCTGACAATCCCTGGACAATCTCATTTACCAAAGCTAAGTAATATAGCAAACCTAATGTAACAAACCTATGCAATATATATATATATATATACTGTATATATGTAATGTAACAAATGTATACTATATATATGATAAAACAGACCCTAACAATGTATAATATATACATATTGGGATGCCTGCCTTTACACGCACATGGACTTTAATGGCATCCCAGTCTTAGTCCGTAGCGTTCAATATTGAGCTGCCTCGCCCTTTGCAGCTATAGCAGCTTCAACTCTTCTGGGAAGGCTGTTCACAAGGTTCAGGAGTGTGTCTATGGGAATGTTTGACCATTCTTCCAGAAGCGCATTTGTTAGGACAGGCACAGATGTTGGATGAGAAGGCCTGGCTCACAGTCTCTGCTCTAATTCATCCCAAAGATGTTCTATGGACTTGAGGTCAGGACTTTGTGCAGGCCAGTCACGTTCCTCCACCCCAAACTCACTAATCCATGTCTTTATGGACCTTGCTTTGTGCACTGGTGCGCAGTCATGTTGGGACAGGAAGGGGCCATGCCAAACCGTTCCCACAAAGTTGGGAGCATGAAATTGTCTTGGTATGCTGATGCCTTAAATGGTCCCTTCACTGGAACTAAGGGGCCAAGCCCAACCCCTGAAAAACAACCCCACACCATAATCCCCCCTCCACCAAATTTTACACTTCGCACAATGCAGTCAGGCAAGTACCGTTCTCCTGGCAACCGCCAAACCCAGACACGTCCATCAGATTGCCAGACAGATTGCCAGACAGAGAAGCGTGATTGGTCACTACAAAGAATACGTCTCCACTGCGCTAGAGTCCAGTGGCAGCGTGCTTTACACCACTGCATCTGATGCTTTGTATTGCACATGGTGATGTAAGTCTTGGATGCAGCTGCTCGGCCATGGAAACCCATTCCATGAAGCTCTCTATGCACTGTTGTGCTTATCTGAAGGCCACACAAAGTTTGAGGGTCTTTAGCTATTGACACTGCAGACAGTTGGCGACTTCTGCGCACTGTGCACTTCGGCATGTGCTGACCCCGCTCTGTCATTTTACGTGGCCTACCACTTTGTGGCTTAGTTGCTGTTGTTCCCAGTTGCTTCCACTTTGTTATAATACCACTAACAGTTACCGTAGAATATTTAGTAGCCAGGAAATTTCACAGATGGACTTATTGCACAAGTGGCAACCTATCACAATACCACACTTGAATTCACTGAGCTTCTGAGAGCAACTCATTCTTTCACAAATATTTGTAGAAGCAGTCTGCATGCCTGGGTGTTTGATTTTATACACCTGTGGCCATGGAGGTGATTGGAACACCTGAATCCAATGATTTGGAGAGCGGGTCCAATACGGTTGGCAATATAGTGTATATGTATGTAACAAACCTATATAATGTAATATACAGTTGTGTTCAAAATAATAGCAGTGTGTTGAAAAAAGTGAGTAAAGCTCAAAATCCTTCTAATAGCTTTTATTTCCATACACACAAATTCATTGGGAACACTACACATTCTATTCCAAATCAAAACATGAAGAAAAATATATCAAATTTGTGTTGTTCCTCTAAACAAATTGAAGAAAAGTGAATATTAGTCTGTTCAAAAAAATAGCAGTGTTTGTATTCTTCTTTACAAACTCAAACATTCCTTATATAAACTGAAAAATGTTTGAAGATTTTGCTTTCCTTTGAATCACTTAATTAATATTTACCGTATTTGCCGGCGTAGAAGACGACTTTTTGACCCTTGAAAATCTTCTCAAAAGTCGGGGGTCGTCTTATACGTCGGTACACATGTTAGGGGGGCTGCGGCATTAAGTAAAGGGGTTTGCAGGGGCTGACGTCTCTTACCTGGATCCAGTCCCACGACGATCCGGTCCAGGAAGCGCGGCGTCTCCTTCAGTTCGGCCACTGGATGTTCGTGCGGCTGCACGGCTCCGCCTCCTCACCGGTGATTGGCCGCCAGAACTGTAGCTCAGGAAAGGCACACAGGCGGCCAATCACCGGCGAGGGGGCGGAGCCGAGCGGCCCCGCGAAAATTGAGTGTCGGAGCAGCAGGTAAGTGCTCTGTGTAGAGGTGCTGCTGCAACCACATATGCTGGCTGCAGCAGCACCATACGAGAACAGGGTCAGCAAGTCTCAGTGGGAGGAATAGTGCCCCATCATTGGTGTCACTGATACCAATGATGGGGCACTATTCCTCCCACTGATACCAACGATGGGGCACTATTCCTCCCACTGACACCAACGATGGGGCACTATTCCTCCCCCCCACTGACACCAACGATGGGGCACTATTCCCCCCCCCACTGACACCAACAATGGGGCACTATTCCTCCCCCCACTGACACCAATGATGGGGCACTATTCCACCCCTCACTGACACCAATGATGGGACACCATTCCTCCCACTGACACCAATGATGGGGCACTATTCCTGCCACTGATACCAATGATGGGGCACCTATTCCCCCCCACTGATACCAATGATGGGGCACTATTCCTCCCACTGATGCCAATGATGGGGCACCATTCCTGCCACTGATACCAATGATGGGGCACCTATTCCCCCCACTGATACCAATGATGGGGCACTATTCCTCCCACTGATACCAATGATGGGGCACTATTCCTCCCACTGACATCAATGATGGGGCACTATTCCTCCCACTGGTGTGCATTGGAAGAGGGGTAGTCTTATACGGCGAGTATAGCCCAAACACTACATTTTAGCAGGAAAAGTAGGGGGGTCGTCTTATACGCCCAGTCGTCTTATACGCCGGCAAATACGGTAGTTGTATAAGCACTGTTTCTGCTTGAAATGAAGTAAGCTAACCACCTTCTCAATGGCACACAAAGCCTTTTGACTTTCAGCTGTGATCGGCTGTGATCATTTTGATTAGCTCAGCATGAAATGAGCTTTCCTGGAGAATTTCAGTCCCTGGAAGTGCAATTGAAGCAAATAATCAACTATGGGTGGCAAGGCACTGTCAAAAGATCTCTGTGATAAAGTTGTGAACAGGCACAAGCCAAGTCAGGAAATGAATACAAGACATTGTTGAAGGCTTTATCAATACCTAGAAGCACAGTGAAGTCTAATATTAAAAAGTGGAAGGTATTTGGTACAACACAGACCCTCCCTGGATCAGAACATCGCTCCAAACTGGATGAAAGAGCCAGGAGGAAACTGGTCAGAGAGGTTCCCTAGAGGCCTACAGTAACTCTGAAGTAGTTGCAGGAATTTATGACATTTGAGTGGTCATTCTGTGCATGTGACAAAAATATCACAAATTCTCCACAAATGTGGCTTGTATGGGAGTGTTGCAAGAAAAAAGCCACTCCTCAAGAAAGGCCACATGAAGTCACAACTGAGCTTTGCCAAAATGCACCTTGAAGATTCTGAGGCCACATGAAAAAAGGTGTTCTGGTCAGATGAGACTAAAATGTAATTATTTGTCCTCAACACTAAACGATATGTCTGGTGGAAATCCAATCCAGCTCACCATCCAAATAACACCATTCCTACAGTAAGGCATGGAGGTGGTAATACCCTGTTATGGGGGGTTTCTGCAGCAGGAACTGGAGCACTTGCCCAGATAGAAGGAATAATTGGTTGGGGTAAATTACCATAACATTCTTAAGAAAAAATCCACTGCCTTCTGTCAGAAAGTTGTCAATGGGAGGAAGGTTTACCTTCCAACATGACAATGACTCAAAGCACACAGCAAAAACGAGCACACAGTGATTGGAGGAGAAAAGGGCAAATGTCCTTGCATGACCTAGTCAGAGCCCAGACTTAAACCCCATTGAGAATCTGTGGAAAGACTTGAAGACCGAAGTCCACAAACGGTCACCATCAAATTTCACTGAACCTGAGCAGTTCTGCAAAGAAGATTGGGCAAATATTGCAATGTCTATATGTGCAAAGTTAGCGACATATCCCAACAGACTAAAGGCTGGAATTAAAGCAAAAGGAGGTTCAACAAAATACTGACACAAGGGGGGTGATCCTTTTTCCAACACTGTGATTCTGTTTTTGATTTTTTTTTCTATGACATGTTGTAATAAAACAAAAACTGTGTCTGTTGTTATTTCAGGCTGCAAAGTAACAAAATGTGATTATTTTAAAGGGGGTGATTATATTTTCTTTACCCACTGTATATTTAAACTGGTTTAGAGGCACTCATGGGTCTTCTTGCAGAGCAGGAAGATCAAAAACAACAGTGTGTTTATTGTCAGCCTTTCGATGAAGCTCAGTCCATCTTTTTCAAGACAGTCCAGCTTCATCGAAAGGCTGACAATAAAAACACTTGTTTTTGATCTTCCTGCTCTGCAAGAAGACCCATGAGTGCCTCAAACCAGTTTTGGATTTACATGGATTTCTTTGTGGGTGAGCACCTGGGCAATTGGCTCAAACATAGAGTGCCGTGGCTACCTTTGGAACTGTGTGTGTATATATAGTGTAAGAAACCTATACAATGTATACTGTGTATATATATAGTGTAAGAAACCTATACAATGTATACTGTGTATATATATAGTGTAAGAAACCTATACAATGTATACTGTGTGTATATATATATAGTGTAAGAAACATATACAATGTATACTGTGTGTATATATATAGTGTAAGAAACCTATACAATGTATATAGTGTAAGAAACCTATGCAATGTATACTGTGTATATATATAGTGTAAGAAACCTATATAATGTATATAGTGTAAGAAACCTATACAATGTATACTGTGTATATATATAGTGTAAGAAACATATACAATGTATACTGTGTGTATATATATATAGTGTAAGAAACATATACAATGTATACTGTGTGTATATATAGTGTAAGAAACATATACAATGTATACTGTGTATATATATTGTAAGAAACCTATACAATGTATACTGTGTATATATATAGTAAGAAACCTATACAATGTATACTGTGTGTATATATATATATATATATATATAGTGTAAGAAACCTATACAATGTATACTGTGTATATATATTTTTATGTAGATGTAAATATCTCTACTATAATACATAGAATACAATCAATTTCTTTCAATTGCACAGGTCTTTACATGACATAGTTATTTGCTGATCTAAGGGATATGGTCCAATCCGATTGCACAGTGTGTGTCAATGACAGTGATGACAGGGGGTGACAATGACAGTGATGCCAGGGGGTGACAATGTCAGGTCCTTCTCACCTTGCTCCAGGTTGTGTACCTTCACCTGGACCTCTGTCTGTCCTCCTTGCAGCTTCTGGGTCAGGTACAGCCGACCAGATCCGCTCTCAATCCTCATCGGGGGCTCCTGGGGCCAGCTGATCTCAAACCATTTCCCCAGATACCTCCTATCGGGGACAGTGAAGATCGTCTCCCCCAGGGCGCCCCCAGCAGGTACCCTCACAGTGTAGGAAGAAGATACCCCCAAGGGCTGAATGGACCTGGCCGATCTATATCGGCCGATGAGTGGGGGCAGGGAAGGAAGTGATCGGGCATCGCTGAGCTCAGATTGGACAGTAGTGGGTGCCGATGATACTGGGAGACGTTCAGGATGAATATGGGGGACAGGCGGGGACGGGGGGCTGGTTGTCGGCTCAGGGTCAGCAGTCAGGACATCCAATGCGGAGGATCCATGAAGAGCCGCCTGTCCTCTACCCGTCTCATAGCTCGCATCAGCACCAGTCGGGGCCCCATCGGGAGGGGGGATCGGGACTTTATGGACAGCTAGCTGGGGAAGTTCTGCAGTAGTTGCAGCCTGGTACAGCATGTCCGACACCATCACCAGGACAGCCCAGTGCAACACAGAACTGGGTGGGGGCCGCCTGCGCATAGTGCCCGGGAGAGTCTGGGATCGGTCCCGATGAGGAGTCTGGGATTGGTCCCGATGAAGAGTCTGGGATCGGTGCCGATGGAGTCTGGGATCGGTCCCGATGGAGAGTCTGGGATCGGTCCCGATGAGGAGTCTGGGATCGGTCCCGATGAGGAGTCTGGGATCGGTCCCGATGGAGAGTCTGGGATCGGTCCCGATGGAGAGTCTGGGATCGGTCCCGATGGAGAGTCTAGGATCGGTCCTGATGAGGAGCCGGCAGATCTAGCTAGTCAGCTCTGAATGTCTCCAGCCTGATACCCAGAGCGCACGTGTGGAGGACACGCCCCCTTCCCTGATCGCACCCAGAACATACAGGTGGAGGACACGCCCCCTTCCCTGATCACACCCATAGCATACAGGTGGAGGACACGCCCCCTTCCCTGCTCATCGCACAAGGTGTGCTGGAGCCAAGCTGTCAATGGCATCGTATGTTCCTGCCTGGTACCAATCATCTTCCTCCATCACCACAGACAGTTACTGGGAAAGTCGATCCGACTATATTGGATAGATGACAGTTTCATAGAATATCCGGGACTGCCTGTACCAACCAATCAGATGTTTGCTTCTTTTTTTTTGGCTGAGATAGAGTACTGTCACATCTGCTTGTGAATCTGCACTCATAGTTTCATGGCATAGGGGCTTGTTTAGACTTGCAGTTGAGGGTTCATCATAATGCATCGACTGAGCCACGTTTTTTGCACCCCCCTCAGCTGCAAAGGCAGCAGTCAGGGATGTTCACTTAGCACGGCCGCTGCAAAAATGCCCCCCCCAATGCAGACGCTTCAATTACACCAGGTAGTCATACCAGTGTGATTTGTGAATTGAAATTGCATCTAATGAATGGGAATGTCGGTGTCGTAACGTGCGATTTGCTGCAGATCGATTTCTAACGTAGTTCTTGCATTACTTTTTCTGTAATTTTGTTGCGATTTATACACATCGAATATAATGGAAATATTGCAAATTGCAAGAAATCATTGAAAATCTTCACAAGTAGAAATTAAGTCTTCAGAAATGACTAAATGTGCTGAAATTGCACACAAATCACACGATTTTAAATCTCTGCGCTGTGCGGATGACTAGCCCTGCTTCACAGTGAGATGCAAATTGTCATGTGGTTTGACCATTCAAATCGCATGCAATGATCACCACTGGAACTGTTCTAATCGGTGCAACCCCAACTTCATCACAAAGTCACACCGATTAGAAAAATAGTTCCTGCACAACGTTTGCCGATTTGGGGTGCGACTTGCATAGACATCTGTGCATGAAAGCACAAAGATGTCCATCAAGTCACATCGCCATCCGACTTTGAAATCCTGTGACTTCAAGTGAAGTTGGACAATTTCAAAGTCAATCCAGTGTGAACCCAGGGCTCAGGACTCATTCACAAGTACAGCAGGTACTGCCACTCCTCTGAAAAGTGATCCACAATCCGATCACTTTTTCACTCTTCAGAGCAGGGGCGGACTGACAACTCATGGGGCCCCCGTGCAATAGGGGATTATAGGGCCCCTGTGTCCTTGCCCACACTCAAAGCACACCCAAAAAAGCCTATAAAAAGGTACCAGGGGCATTTTATGGGGCCCCCTACTGACCCCGGGCCCTAGGGCAGTGCCCGAGTGTTCGAATGGTCAGTCCGCCCCTGCTTCAGAGATGTTTGGCAGGCACTGAGGACGCAATATGTCACTCCTCACCACCTGATTTAATCCTCCAATTGCACCACAATCACATACACTGCATGCACAGTTCCAGCACAGCCCCACAGAAGTGGTTGAGTTTGAAGGCAGCACAGCCCCTGAACACTGCATGCTGTTTAAGTTACACAAGGGGTGTGGTCTGTGTACAGCTGTGAGCGGCTGTCTGTTCATGTTTAGGTGGAGAGTTGGGGATGGGGGGCAGTGAAATCATGACTCAACTGCCTGGTTTTGCTACATTTCCTACCCTTCCTCGACTCCTAACTGCCTGGCAAATGCCTCTGAAAAGTGATCTGAATGCTAAACACTTTTTTTTATAGAGGAGTAGTGGATTTAGATGCAGGTCTACGGTTAGCCTGAGGATTTAAAGTAGTTCCAAAGGCATGACTTTTTTTAAGTTAATGAATTCTCTGCATTCGGGTATAAAACCCTCTATGGTCAGCTCTCCCCAGCCCCCCTTTCAGTACTTACCTGGCTCATCTTTTGATCAAGTGCTGTACCCAGCTGCAGCCATACTTGTCTTTTCTCCCTCTCTGTCACAGGCACAGAGGCAACAATGGCAGCCATTGGCTTCTGCTGCTGTCATTCAAATGCTGTGAGGAGGGAGCAGGGGGTGGGGCTGAGCTGTGATGAGTGTGTGTATGGACACACACAGCCCGGCTTGGGAGTGAGCCTGTACGAATGCCCCTATAGAAAGCAGTCTGCTATGGGGACACTCAGAAAAGGGGAGGAGTGTATAACATGGGCGGGGGATCCCAGAACAGAAGGATCAAGGCCGCTCTGTGCAATACCATTGCACAGAGCAGGTAAGTATATGTTTATTTTATTTAAAAAAAAAAAAAACCCTTATACCTCTCCAGGCTTTAGCCACTGGCCGACCACATTATAGCCGGAAGGCAGCTACAGCGTGGTTGTCTAATTCTGGGAGGGCGTCCACGGATGTCTTTCCAGAACCCTGCCCCCTGCGCACCATGTGCATGCTCTGTGACTGCTTTGTCCTTTGCACACAGCTGATCACAGAACGGGTAAATCACAGCAGCCCTTTACCATGTGATTCGCTGTGTCCATTCACAGCTGATCACATGTAAACAGACTGGCTGGTTATCAGCAGTCCTTTCCTCAAAGGCTGTGTCTGTGTGAAAGTCGATAACAAGCAAGGCTGTCAGTACATTGTTTACACCAATCATCAGTAGCCCCATCAGTGCAGCTTATCAGTACACTTTAGTGCGGCCAATCAGTGCAGCTTAGTGTGGCCTATCAGTGCCCTTCAGTACAGTTTAGTGCGGCCTATCAGTGCCCTTCAGTACAGTTTAGTGCGGCCTATCAGTGCCCATCAGTGGAGCTTATCAGTACACTTTAGTGTGGCCTATCAGTGCAGTTTAGTGTGGCCTATCAGTGCAGTTTAGTGCAGCCTATCAGTGGCCATCAGTGCAGCATATCAGTACAGTTTAGTGCGGCCTATCAGTGCCCATCAGTGCAGCCTCATCAGCACATATTAGTGAAGAATAAAAATTACTTATTTGCAAAATGTTATACAGAAATTGCTTTTTTTTCTTTTTGTTTTTTTGTCTTTAATTTTCATTCCTTTGATTAGAAAAAAAAACCCAGTGGTGATGAAATACCATCAAAAGAAAGTTCTGTCTCCAGTTCATATGGGTACAGTGTTGCATGACTGCGCAATTGCCATTCAAAGTGCGACATTTCTGAAAGCTGAAAATTGGCCTGGGCCGGAAGGGGGTGAAAGTGCTTGGGATTGAAGTGGGTAATCAATAAAGCAACAAAAAATAAATTACAATAAAACAAATCAAGTAGAAATCCCAAGACTTTCTTCATTTGTGGCAAACTGGAATGGTTTTCAAAGGACTAATAAACTGTAGAGCGATCTATGGAAACAAACATTGATACATTGTTGCTACATGTACTACATTTTCTTCAGCTTCAGAAGCTGTGCACCTTTTTCATTATGCAGAAAATGTAACATTCCGCCAGAAGCATTTAAATAGTACTTTATGTTATGTGTTTACTTTTATTTATTCTGTTATTGTTTTGTTTGTAGAGTTTATTCCATCTAAATATTTTAAAAGATTTTAGTTTTGTCGTATCCAAAAGGTCCTGTACTATGAAAAGTATTGTCCCAATAACATGTTTTAATACATATAATGCTAGTATTCAGCCCAATTTTTATTTTAGATTGCCATTATTTACAGTTTTTGCTGCATTTATATACAGGGCAAGCTGTTCAGCAAATGAGACAGTGACAGAGGTCGGGGTAGGCTATATGTCACTAAGTTACTTTTAATTCATATGGTTTAAAGTACAGTATACGTAAGCCCTCATTCACATGTGAGGTTTGTATTTGCCTGCACAGGATGCACAGATGTTCCGTACATCCCCATACAGGCAGTTCAATTAACCGCTTGCCCTCCAAAGGATTTACCCCCCTTCCTGACCTGACCAGTCCATTTTTTGTGATACGGCAACACTGCACCCAAATTAGATTTACATCCTTTTTTTCCCCCACAAATGGAGCTTTCTTTTGGTGGTATTTTATAGTCTGTGCGTTTTTATTTTTTTTGCGCTATTAAAACACATGACAATTTTGAGGGAAAAAACCCCAATATTTTTTTCATCAGAAATTCAAAATGTATTCTGCTACATGTCTTTGCTAAAAAAAAATACCAATATGTGTAAATTAATTGGATTTTTTTTTATACTAGTAGGTGGCGATCAGCAACTTATAGCGGGACTGTGGGACCGATTCTGACACTGGGGGGGGGGGGGGGAACTAATTAACTGTCACTGACATCCCCTGTGACACCAATACAGTGAACAGTGCTAATAAAATGCACCGACACTGTACTAATGACACTGGGCAGGAAGGGGTTAACATCTGCGGCGATCAAAGGGTTAGCTGTGTATGTGTTTCACTGTGTCAGCACATTGCTTTGTATGGCTCTGCTATGCAGAGCCATACAAAGCAATGTGCAGGAGCTGACAGAGGAGAGATCTGTATTGTTTACATACAGGTCTCTCCCCCATCAGTGATACTCGGCGATCACCGGTTGCAGGAGGGGAATTACTGGCCGGGACCCGCTGATCAACAGCTGAGGCCACCAATGGCAGTGCAGGTAGGGCGCATGTGGCTGCTAAATGGAAATGCAAAATCTCATATATATATATATATATATATATATATATATATATACATACATACATACATACATACATACATACATACACACACACACACACACGTGATTTTGTGCAGCTCTGCCGCTCTGTAGCAGTATTTCTGCTATATGGTGGCAGGAAAGAAGTTAATGTCAATTGAGATGCAGCAGCTGCATGGACACAGACATTACCCCCAAAGTCACATCAGTGGGTGCAGGTGCGTTCGGGGACACTTGCCAAATTGGAGCAGCAGCTGTATCCATGCAGCCTCTACATCCCAATTGATATCAATGGGACTGCATGCATGGAACAGCTGTCCATCCCTGTGTGGGCAAACCCTTGTATGGCTGTACTCTTAAGTACTTCCCATTGAATGAGGCCTAAAAGAAAAAACTTTTTTTTTTAATTTTGGATAGTGTGGGGGAGGAATTAAAACACCTGTCAGGATTTGATTGCAGTTTGTGCTGCCGTTACGGAGATTCACCCTCTCAATTTGTCCTGTTTACCATTATTACCGAGAGTGGAAGAAAATCCCAAATTTTGGATTGTCACCAGAACTGGAAAAGAGTTGAAATGGGTACATATCAATAAATGTTTGGATTGTACAGGAAACTGAAGGCTCCATGCACACTAGTGCTTTTTTAAGCTCAAAAAACGTTGGTGATAGCATTTTTTTAGTAGCATTTTAGTCGTGTTTAGAAGCTCGGTGTTACAATATATGGATGAATGGTGTCTATTTATTGTTTCTCTCTATTTCATGCTGCCAGGGGCGGACTAACCATTTGGAAACTCGGGCACTGCCCGAGGGCCCAGGGTCAGTAGGGGGCCCCATGTGATGCCTCTGGTACCTTTTTCATAGGCTTTTGAGTTTGCGCAAGGACACAGGGGCCCCATGATCCCCTATTGCCTGGGGGCCCCATGAGTTGTCAGTCTGCCCCTTTTTGCTGCTGTAGCTTGTGTTTTGTATTACATCATCTTGTTTTTGTACCAATGTTGTATTGTCTGTTTGGTGAATAAAGCACTCCTTTGATGTTAAAAAAAAAAAAAAAAAAAGTGTTTAGGAGCAATAGCATTTTTACAGTACATATAGGGGAACGCAAAGCTAGAAAAAAAAGCTAGAAAAAAACTGTAGTATTTAGCATTTTTTTCTGCTGGAGAAACACTCCCAAAACCTAAAAAAAACCTATTTTTTTCTGCTCCTAAATGCTGAGGCTCCATGCACACCAGCATTTTTTTTAAGCTCCTGGAAGCAATTATCAACATATTTTTTTTCTGCTCCTAGAAGCTACATAGTGTTATTCTATGTGTCCATGCACACTACTTTAGGCTATTAGCATGTTTTGAGCTTCACCATCTAGAAGAAAAACATTTTTTTTTGTAAAGTTTTTTGGAGCATTTTTCCAGCAGAAAAAAAAATGCAAATTGATGCTAAAACCTACGAAAAGGCTCCTAACAGCTTTTTTCTAGCTTTTTTTTTACAAAAAAAATTTTATTACCAGCATTTTTTATACTTTAAAAAAAAAAAAAAAACACTAGTGTGCATGCAGCCTGAAGCTTCCAAAACATTTCTAGCCTAAAATAATGTGCATGGACACATAAGACTATTTAGCTTCTAGGAGCAGAATAAAAATGCTGATAACACCTTCTAGGTGCCAGTGTGCATGGAGCCCAGGGGTGGACTGACCATTCGAGCACTCAGGCACTGCCGGAGGGCCCGGAGTCATTACGGAGCCCCATGAAATGCCCCTGGTACTTCTTATAGGCTTTGTTGGGTGTGTTTTGAGTGTGGGCAAGGACACAGGGGCCTCATGATCCCCTATTGCTCGGGGGCCCCATGAGTTGCCAGTCCGCCCCTGATGGAGTCTTAAGCGGAAGGCATACTACTACTGAGCCAGCACACTTATATGTCTGTGAATATTGTCTGTGAAGCCCTTGTAATAGAAAGTCTGTAAAAGTTTGTAATGGGTATGATGGTACAGTGGGGCAAAAAAGTGTTTAGTCAGCCACCAATTGTGCAAGTTCTCCCACTTAAAAAGATGAGAGAGGCCTGTAATTGGCATCATAGACAGACTTCAACTATCAGAGACAAAATGAGAAAACAAATCCAGACAATCACATTGGCTGATTTGGAAAGAATTTATTTGAAAATTATGGTGGAAAATAAGTATTTGGTCACCTACAAACAAGCAAGATTTCTGGCTCTCACAGACCTGTACCTTCCTCTTTAAGAGGCTCCTCCGTCCTGCACTCATTACCTGTATCAATGGCACCTGTTTGAACTTGTTATCAGTATAAAAGACACCTGTCCACAACCTCAAACAGTCACACTCCAAACTCCACTATGGTGAAGACCAAAGAGCTGTCGAAGGACACAAGAAACAAAATTGTAGACCTGCACCAAGCTGGGAAGACTGAATCTGCAATAGGCAAGCAGCTTGGTGTGAACAAATCAACTGTGGGAGCAATAATTAGAAAATGGAAGACATACAAGACCACTGATAATCTCCCTCGATCTGGGGCTCCACGCAAGATCTCACCCCGTGGGGTCAAAATGATCACAAGAACGGTGAGCAAAAATCCCAGGACCACACGGGGGGACCTGGTGAATGACCTGCAGGGAGCTGGGACCAACGTAACAAAGGCTACCATCAGTAACACACTACGCCACCAGGGACTCAGATCCTACAGTGCCAGACGTGTCCCCCTGCTTAAGCCAGTACATGTCCAGGCCCATCTGAAGTTTGCTAGAGAGCATTTGGATGATCCAGAAGAGGATTGGGAGAATGTCATATGGTCAGATGAAACCAAAATAGAACTGTTTGGTAGAAACACAACTCATCGTGTTTGGAGGAGAGAGAATGCTGAGTTGCATCCAAAGAACACCATACCTACTGTGAAGCATGGGGGTGGCAACATCATGCTTTGGGGCTGTTTCTCCGCAAAGGGACCAGGACGACTGATCCATGTACAGGACAGAATGAATGGGGCCATGTATCGTGAGATTTTGAGTGCAAACCTCCTTCCATCAGCAAGGGCATTGAAGATGAAACGTGGCTGGGTCTTCCAACATGACAGTGATCCAAAACATACCGCATGGGCAACGAAGGAGTGGCTTCGTAAGAAGCATTTCAAGGTCATGGAGTGGCCTAGCCAGTCTCCAGATCTCAACCCCATAGAAAACCTTTGGAGGGAGTTGAAAGTCCGTGTTGCCCAGCGACAGCCCCAAAACATCACTGCTCTAGAGGAGATCTGCATGGAGGAATGGGCCAACATACCAGCAACAGTGTGTGCCAACCTTGTGAAAAATTACAGGAAACGTTTGACCTCTGTCATTGCCAACAAAGGATATATAACAAAGTATTGAGATGAACTTTTGATATTGACCAAATACTTATTTTCCACCATAATTTGCAAATAAATTCTTTCCAAATCAGCCAATGTGATTGTCTGGATTTTTTTTCTCATTTTGTCTCTCATAGTTGAGGTCTACCTATGATGCCAATTACAGGCCTCTCTCATCTTTTTAAGTGGGAGAACTTGCACAATTGGTGGCTGACTAAATACTTTTTTGCCCCACTGTATATCTACACTATGTAACTGTTTCTCCAACTGTTCACATTGCATGCAGATATTGTAATGTGTATGGGCAGAAATGTGTAGTGATGAATTCCAGGACTGAGCTCAACGAGTTACTAATAATAGATAATAACATGGGTCTATTCTTCCAGAATGTACATAATATCCCACTGCTCAATTTTCTTCCATTAGGGGGAACTCGATATAACCTATTAAAAGGAAATTAAATTCTCAATTACCAAAAATAAGCTGATCATTTCAGACATAAAGAAGAATGCAAAGAGCTCATTGCTGACAAATAGGATTATGAAGTTTAGTAATGTCAGAAAAGCAATAATGATAAAGGACACATTACCGGACATAGGGAAATGGAGGCCAGAAAGAGCACATGGGAACCACCATCTCATGATTACCTGCAATACGCCACTGTGTCACATTTAGCTGGAGAATGGTCAGTGATCAGTGCTGCTTTCTACAACCAAAACATGGAAAGTTGCCTTTTAAAGTGACATTACACTGCAGAAAAAAAAACTGACAAAATGATTCTGCAAAAAATACAGGTGATAATTCAGAGACAAGATACAATTGTACAGCTGAGCTGACTGTAGGATAACACAGGGAAGAATTCCATTAATGTATATAGTTGCTGGTAAAGAGCAGCAGCAAGTGAAAAACGATGATGAATTGATAACACTGCAGTTGTGCAAAAAAACAAAACAAAAAAAAAAACAAAAACCACACTTTTCCTTAAGGGCCTGTTCACACTGGGAATCACACAGGAACAAGATTTGAGCCCATTCACTGCACCAAAAGTAGTGCATGCACTACTTATGGAAACTCACTGCAACTAGATTGCTTGGTGCTTCTGTACAATGTGATCCAATGCAGGCACACACACACACATTGCATTACCGACCTGTGTTGGAGGTATCATTAACTTAACATTAACACTTGCCACAGATTGCAGCTGCAGTGCATTCTGAACAGAGTGCGGGAAACGTTCATGGAACATGGGTTTGCCATGCCACATTCTGGTGTGAGCTGGCTGTAAAGGCATTGTATGCAAAAGAATAACAAGCAGGTCAGTGTAGATAAGAGCAATAGTACTTTATTCCAAAGAAAATTTACATCTTGAAATCCCTCAGCGAGTGTGGCAGAGGAAGGGCACCAGAGCCAGGGACATCAAAGGAGCAGATCCGATGAAATATGCATGGTCCGGGAGGAGACCCGCAGCGATGGATGAGGTATCAGGGAGAAGTGACAGGTGCTGTGAATGGAACAGAGGGCAGGCTGCAACGTGTTTCAAAAGCTCCGCCTCCTTTGTCAAGCAAGCCCGCCCCTGTGAACAAAGGGTATATATGAGCTATCAAATCAGGGAACCAATCAAGGGGAAGAGAAGTGCATATACAGTATACCCTGTGTTCACAGGGGCGGGCTTGCTTGACAAAGGAGGTGGAGCTTCTGAAACACATTGCAGCCAGCCCTCCGTTCCATTCACAGCACCTGTCACTTCTCCCTGCTACCGGCAAGAAGGCATCCAGAGACGCTGTTCATCCATCGCTGTAAGTTTCCTCCCGAGTTCTCACCCAAGATTTGACGGTACATTGCCCCAGTGCACGCACGCACACGGAGTGCTCAGCATAAATGTCAGAAAACCTTTCCTTTCAGAATCAACATTTTCTATGGGACACTACACCCTGTTCCAAATTATTATGCAAATTCTATTTAAGTGTCACAAAGATGAAATATTTTGTTTTTCAGTGTAACTCATGGATGGCATTGTGTCTCAGGGCTCTTTTGATCACTGAAAACAATCTCGGACACCTGTGATAATTAGATTGGCCGGCGAGCCCAATTTAAGGTAAAATTACTCAAGGAGGGCGTTCCACATTATTAAGCAGAGCACCATTTTCAAGCAATATGGGGAAGAAAAAGGATCTCTCTGCTGCCGAAAAGAGTGAAATAGTTCAATGCCTTGGACGAGGTATGAAAACATTAGATATTTCACGAAAACGTAAGCGTGATCATCGCACTATTAAGAGATTTGTGGCTGATTCAGAGCACAAACGGGTTCGTGCAGATAAAGGCACATTGAGGAAGATTTCTGCCAGATCCATGCATCGGATCAAGAGAGCAGCTGCTAAAATACCATTACATAGCAGCAAACAGATATTTGAAGCTGCTGATGCCTCTGGAGTCCCACGGACATCAAGGTGTAGAGTCCTCCAGAGTCTTGCAACTGTGCATAAACCTTCTATTCGGCCACCACTAACCAATGCTCACAAGCAGAAATGGCTGCATTGGGCAGAAAAATACATGAAGACTAATTTTCAAACAGTCCTGTTCACTGATGAGTGCCGTGCAACCCTGGACAGTCCAGATGGATGGAGTAGTGGATGGTTGGGGGATGGCCACCCTGTTCCAACAAGGCTGCGACGTCAGCAAGGCGGTGGTGGAGTCATGTTTTGGGCTGGAATCATGGAAACAGAGCTGGTCGGCCCCTTTAGGGTCCACGAAGGTGTAAAGATGACCTCTGCAAAGTATGTGGAGTTTATGACTGACCACTTTCTTCCCTGGTACAGAAGGAAGAACTATGCTTTTCATAATATAATAAAATCATCTTCATGCATGACAATGCACCATCTCATGCTGCAAAGAATACCTCTGCATCAATGGCTGTTTTGGGGATAAAAGGAGAGAAAGTCATGGTGTAGCCTCCATCCTCCCCTGACCTCAACCCTATTGAGAACCTTTGGAGCATCCTCAAGTAAAAGATCTATGAGGGTGGGAGGCAGTGTACATCCAAACAGCAGCTCTGGGAGGCTATTCTGACATCTTGCAAACAAATTCAAGCAGAAACTGTCCAAAAACTCACAAGTTCAATGGATGCAAGACTTGTGAAGCTGCTATCAAATAAGGGGTCCTATGTTAAAATGTAAGGTGACCTGTTAAAATGTTTAAAAAGTTAAAATGTTGTTAAAAGTTTGATTGAAATAGCTTTTGATTTCAGTAAATATGCTGCAAACACAACAAATGACAATTTTCAGTTCTTTACAACCTATAAAGTGTTTTGAAACTTACTGTGCGTAATAATTTGGAACAGTGCATTGGAAGTGCTTTATGTTTAAAAAAATACTGTTATCATTAGGAGGTTTGTTCAATAAAATTTGAATTGTACTCTTAATAGTTGATAACATGAGAATTATGCTGACTGTTATTTACATCAATTATTTAGGTAAATGAGAAAAATATAATTTGCATAATAATTTTGAACAGGGTGTATACTACAAAATACTCCCACAAATGCAGGCCATTGATTGTAAACAAGATTTGTTAATTTGCACACACGAAAAAGTATTTCTAAAAAAATTAATTCAAGACTATGTTGCAAAAACGAATACACCCCAATGAAAGTTAGGAGCAAAGCTAAATTTTAGACAAAAAAATCCTAATTAACAAGAATTCAACTACAGGTGAGTCTAATCATTCATTAAACAGGTGTCCGGCAGACAACTGATTATAAAAGGGTGTTAAAGAAAACCCCTTCCCATTTCATGCTGTCAGCAATAGCACCACATGGAAGAGAAATGTCACAAGGCCTGGGAAAGAAAATAATTTCTTTACACAAGAAAGGTGAAGGCTACAAGAAGATCAACAAAGCTTTACTTATCAGTCAGAATACTACAGCAAAAGTTATATACAAAAATTTAACAAAGATGGAACTGCAACCATCTGACAGAGATGTCCAGGCCGTCCATGGAAGTTAACATTTCGACAGGAGTGTCTTCTGATGAGAAGGGTTGAATAAAATCACCATGCAGGTTAACTGCAGTTAGCTAAATAAGTAGAAAGCCAAACTGGGGTGATTGTTTCCTGTGACACAATACAGCGTACACTGTAGAGGAATGGCGTGCATGGGTGTTGTCCACCAAGGATGCCTCTCTTAAAGCCCATGCACAAAAAAGTCAGCCTAAAATTTGCCAGGGCCCATGCTAAAAAAAAAAAAAAAACTATTGCGACTCCGTACTCTGGAGTGATGAGACCAAGATAAATGTTTTTGGAACTGATGGCTTCAAAAATGTATGACGTTGCAAAGGTGAGGAGTACAAAGAAAAATGCATGGTGCCTACAGTGAAACATAGTGGTGGCAGTGTCCTTCTGTGGGGCTGCATGAGTGCTGCTGTTGTCAGGGAGCTGCATTTCATTGATGGTATCATGAATTCACAGATGTACTGTTCTGTATTGAAAGAGAAAATGCTACCATCACTCCTGCTCTTGGTCGTCATGCACTTTTCCAGCATGACAATGATCCAAAACACACATCTAAGGCCACTGTTGTATTTTTGAAGAAGAACAGGGTGAACGTGATTCAGTGGCCAAGTATGTCTCCTGATCTGAAATCAAACACCTGGGGAATTATGGGGAATTATGAAGAGACAGAATGAGCATCACTCACCATCCAGCATCCAGGCTTTAACCTCCCTAACAGTCTGATTATGTCCATATTTCTGTGCTCAAAGCGGTACATTTTTTGCACGGGAATATGTATTTGTTTAATTGTAGGTCTGTAATTTTTTAGGAATAACTCACTGAAATCTGTCCGAACAAGAATCTAGTAAACATCCCGTGTATGTTACAATTTGAAGCACGAAATCATAAATTATAATTTAATAAATAATCATAAAAAATAATATAATAATTTTAATTCAATAATATAATCAAACCAAAAACACTGAAATTTGAAATATAGCGCCACGTTCGCACATCACTGAGCAAAGTCGTAAAATCATTTTCAGTATCTGATGACGAATTTCCCCACAAATCATTATCACTCAATTCTGCAAGTAGTTTTAATTTACTATCACTGTTCTCTAGCCGGTCTAAAACCGATTTTGACCTAAAGGGACGTTTTTTGGATGCCATGGACATTTCTCAGTTTCCAGGCAGAAAGAACAGTAAAAATGCAGGCAGGGCACAGGACAAAGCACTCGGGACAAACTGTATGTGAAATGGTTTGATAAAGTAATGTTTTACTATGTGATTTCAGTGAATGTCACTTTTTGTCATTTTCAAATTTCCCGCCGTTATGTCCCCCGTACGTCCCGTCGTCGCAGGGGACGGAACCCAGATGACAGATGCCGGCATCCGCCGAGGACATTACAGGGGACACTGCAGGAGGGACATCGCGGGAGCGCAGGACAAGGTAAGTGATCGAGGGATCCTGGAGCAGCGCCGCATGGTAAGCCCGAGTGTAGATCGGGGTTACCCTTGTGGTACTGAAACTTTACCCCGAGCTACACTCGGGAATACTGTCAGGGAGGCTACAAGACGTCGTTCTTGAAGAATGGAAAAAGATTGATGTTGCAATATGCCACCAACTTGTTCATTTCATGCCTAGAAGACTTGGTACTGTCTTTACAAATCATGGAGGTCATAAAAAATACTAGATGGAGTAGTTTTTGCTGTGGGGTGTATTCATTTTTGCATCAACTATTTTGAGTAGATTTAAAGATGTTGTAATCTAAGTTATATTATTAACCTTACCTTCATGAAATGAGCTAAACAAATGTTAAATAAAACTGGAAATTGTTCTTGTGGTCATTGAGATATTGATTAAAGTCTTACTTTTCAAAAGGGTTGTACTCATTTATGCTGAGCAGTGTGTGTGTGTATATATATATATACAGTTGTATTCAAAATAATAGCAGTCAGACATCACTAACCTGATCAATCACTGTTTTTGATAGAAATGATATTTCTACATGGCAAATAATTTACTAGCAGGTGTAGTAGAGTAATAGAAATCCAACAGACCCAACAGTCATGACATGCATGCTGCTGATTCTGTGTAATTGAATCACTAATTGAAAGGGGCATGTTCAAAATAATAGCAGTGTGGAGTTCTATTAGTGAGGTCATTCATTCTTTGAAAAACAGATGGCAATTATTGCCCTTATTTAAGGAAAGAAGGCAGCAAATGTACATGCTGGTTACAGTGCATTTCTCTCTGAAATTCTGAGGAAAATGGGTCGTTCCAGACATTGTTCAGAAGAACAGCGTATCTTGATTAAAAAGTTGATTAGAGAGGGGAAAACATATAAAGAAGTGCAGAAAATGATAGGCTGCTCAGCTAAAATTATCGCAAATGCTTTAAAATGGCAACCAAAACCTGAAAGACGTGGAAGAAAGTGAAAAACTACCATTCGAATGGATAAAAGAATAGCCAAAATGGCAAGGACTCAGCCAACAATCAGCTCCAGGAAGATCAAAGAAGGTGTAAAGTTACCTGTGAGTACTGTTACAATTAGAAGACTCCTATGTGAAGCCAAGCTATCTGCAAGAAGCCCCGCAAAGTCCCACTGTTGAAAAAAAGACGAGCTGAAGAGGTTACAATTTGCCAAAGAGCACATTGATTGGCCTAAAGAGAAATGGTGCAACATTTTGTGGACTGATGAAGGTAAGATTGTTCTTTTTGGGTCTAGTGGCCGGAGACTGTTTGTCAGACAACCCCCAAACACTGAATTCAAGCCACAGTACACTGTGAAGACAGTGAAGCATGGTGGTGCAAGCATCATGATATGGGGATGTTTCTCATACTACGGTGTTGGGCCTATTTATCGCATACCAGGGATCATGGATCAGTTTGAATACATCAGAATACTTGAAGAGGTCATGCTGCCTTATGCTGAAGAGGAAATGCCCTTGAAATGGGTGTTCCAACAAGACAACGACCCCAAACACATCAGTAAACGTGCAACATCTTAGTTCCAGACCAACAAGATTGACGTTGTGGAGTGGCCAGCCCAATCCCCGGATCTTAGTCCAATAGAAAACCTGTGGGGTGACATCAAAAATGCAGTTTCTGAGGCAAAACCAAGAAATAAAGAAGAACTGTGGAATGTAGTCCAATCATCCTGGGCTGGAATACCTGTTCACAGGTGCCAGAAGTTGGGTGACTCCATGCAACACAGATGTACAGCATTCCTCAGAAACAGTGCGACTACAACCAAATATTCATTAAGTGATTCAAAGGAAAGCAAAATCTTCAAACATTTTTCAGTTTATATAGTGAATGTTTGAGTTTGTAAAGAAGAATACAAACACTGCTATTTTTTTGAACAGTCTAATATTCACTTTTCTTCAATTTTTTTTAGAGGAACAACACAAATTTGATATATTTTTCTTCATGTTTTGATTTGGAATAGAATGTGTAGTGTTCCCAATGCATTTGTGTGTATGGAAATAAAAGCTATTAGAAGGATTTTGAGCTTTATTCACTTTTTTCAACACACTGCTATTATTTTGAACACAACTGTGTATATATATATATATATATATATATATATATATATATACACATACATACACACACACACACACCGTGTTTCCCCAAAAATAAGACACTGTCTTATATTTTTTTTGGATAAAAAAAAAACACACTAGCTCCTATTTTTGGGGTAGGTCTTATTTTTTAAATGTCCAGGTGTGGACAGGGGGTACAGAGGTGAGCTGCAGGCAGTTGTGGATGAGGGTTACTATGGAGAGGGCCGGCTGATGACAGTTGTGAGCTGCAGTCAGGTGTTGCAGGGATGACTTGACAGGTGAGTTTCAGACAGGGTGCAGATATGAGCCACAGACAGGGTGAAGGGGTGAGTTGCATACGTGGGATGCAGAGGTGAGCTGTGGCCAGGGGGTGCAGAGCTGAGCTGTGACCAGGGGGTGCAGAGCTGAGCTGTGGCTGGGGGGTGCAAAGGTGGGTTGCAACTCAACTCACCTATGCACCGTCAGCAACTCACCTGACTCAATTTACCTCTGCAACACCTGACTGCAGCTCACCTTTGCACATCCCCCCTCCCCCTCCACTGCCCTCATATGGTTAGCTAGCTTTGCAAAACACAGCTGTCAGCAGACGGCCCCTCTCTATAGTAACTCCCGTTTCGGGTCCTATCTTCCCACACAGTGCACCAAGCGCACTCACCACTCCGCCTCTTCCCCACTGGCCGGTGATCACCCCTGGGGCATCGGCTTCCATACATTAGGCTGCAGGAGGAGATGCCCCACCCCTAAACACACTGCATGCTGCACCCGCAGATATCTGTTCCTTCCCTGTCCCACAGTGAGTACAGAGGTAGGGAGGTTCTGTGGGAGCGAATGGTGCTGTCACTTCAGCCGCACTTCTGTGTTTGTAAGAGACAGTAGATATGGGTGTGTGCAGGGCCAGTGGCGGAGGTGGCGGAATGGCGTTCCGCCATGTTTCGGCTGAAAAAAAGCCCTGATCACAACTAGGTCTTATACTTTAGCAATTCCCAAAAATAGCACTAGGTCTTATTTTCAGGGTAGGACTTGTTTTAGGGGAAACAGTGGATATATATATATATATATATATATAAATAATTTTATTATTCCAAATGAATTCTGAACAAAATTAATATACCGTATTTTTCGCTTAATAAGACGCACTTTTTTCCCCAGAAAATATGGGGGAAAATGTCTGTGCGTCTTATGGAGCGAATACTGACAGTCCTCCACCTGTCACCGCCGCCATGTTAGGACCAGCGGCTGTCCCCTCCCACTGCAACCTGTCCCCTCCCATTGCAGCCTGTCACCGATGCTCTCCCTGCCTTATCCCTTCTCTCTCTGGATACTGACAGTCCTCCACCTGTCACCCCCGCTGTGTTAGGGCCAGCGGCTGTCCCCTCCCACTGCAGACTGTCACTGACGTTCTCCCTACTATATCCCGTCTCTCAGCAGGCTGTCCCCGCAGCTCTTCATAGTAGGCAGTCCCCCGCCGAACCCAGCTCTGCCGGTCCGCCCTGCAGGTGTGGCCTGTCCTCGGAGCTCCTCCCCGCTCCTGGCATGTCTGTGTACTGCTCTCTGTGCTCTGCAGTCCGGTCCGCAGGTGTAACTTGTCCTTACAGCTCCTCCCCTTTCCTGGCATTTGTCCATAGTGCACTCCCTGCTCTGCAGTTTGGTCCTGTCTGCTGGTGTGGCCTGTCCTCGGAGCTCAGTTCACCCCCTGCCTTCTGTAAGTTAAAAATGACATGCTGGGAGTTGTAGTCCTTTTCCTTGATGTATGGTGTCAGATCATTTGATATTCTGGGTGGAGGGGCCCTGTAGGGACTTTATATGATGTAGTATGTCCGCAGTCTCTGGTCATCTCCTGTACTGTGTCCGCAGTCTCTGGTCATCCCCTGTACTGTGTCCGCAGTCTCTGGTCCTCTCCTGTACGGTGTCCGCAGTCTCTGGTCATCTCCTGTACTGTCCGCAGACTCTGGTCATCTCCTGTACTGTCCGCAGACTCTGGTCATCTCCTGTACTGTCCGCAGACTCTGGTCATCTCCTGTACTGTCCGTAGTCTCTGGTCATCTCCTGTACTGTCCGCAGTCTCTGATCATCCCCTGTACTATGTCCGCAGACTCTGGTCATCTCCTGTACTGTCCGCAGACTCTGGTCATCTCCTGTACTATGTCCGCAGTCTCTGGTCATCTCCTGTACTGTGTCCGCAGACTCTGGTCATCTCCTGTACTGTCCGCAGTCTCTGGTCATCTCCTGTACTGTGTCCGCAGTCTCTGGTCATCTCCTGTACTGTGTCCGCAGTCTCTGGTCATCTCCTGTACTGTGTCCGCAGTCTCTGGTCATCTCCTGTACTGTGTCCGCAGTCTCTGGTCATCTCCTGTACTGTGTCCGCAGTCTCTGGTCATCTCCTGTACTGTGTCCGCAGTCTCTGGTCATCTCCTGTACTGTGTCCGCAGACTCTGGTCATCTCCTGTACTGTGTCCGCAGTCTCTGGTCCTCTCCTGTACTGTGTCCGCAGTCTCTGGTCGTCCCCTGTAGTATGTCTGCAGTCTCTGGTCATCTGTACTGTGTCTGCAGTCTCTGGTCATCTTCTGTAGTACGTCCGCAGTCTCTGGTCATCTCCTATAGTACGTCCGCAGTCTCTGGTCATCTCCTATAGTATGTCTGCAGTCTCTGGTCATCTCCTGTAGTACGTCCGCAGTCTTTGGTCATCTCCTGTACTATGTCTGCAGGCTCTGGTCATCTCCTGTACTGTGTCCGCAGTCTCTGGTCATCTCCTGTACTATGTCCGCAGTCTCTGGTGATCCCCTGTACTGTGTCCATAGTCTCTGGTCATCTCCTGTACTGTCCGCAGTCTCTGATCATCCCCTGTACTATGTCCGCAGACTCTGGTCATCTCCTGTACTGTCCGCAGTCTCTGGTCATCTCCTGTACTGTGTCCGCAGTCTCTGGTCATCTCCTGTACTGTGTCCGCAGACTCTAGTCATCTCCTGTACTATGTCCGCAGACTCTGGTCATCTCCTGTACTATGTCCGCAGTCTCTGGTCCTCTCCTGTACTGTGTCCGCAGTCTCTGGTCGTCCCCTGTAGTATGTCTGCAGTCTCTGGTCATCTTCTGTAGTACGTCCGCAGTCTCTGGTCATCTCCTATAGTACGTCCGCAGTCTCTGGTCATCTCCTATAGTATGTCTGCAGTCTCTGGTCATCTCCTGTAGTACGTCCGCAGTCTTTGGTCATCTCCTGTACTATGTCTGCAGGCTCTGGTCATCTCCTGTACTGTGTCTGCAGTCTCTGGTCATTTCCTGTAATGTGTCTGCAGTCTATTGGTTCAGAATATTTTTTTTCTTGTTTTCTGCCTCTAAAACCTAGGTGCGTCTTATGGTCAGGTGCGTCTTATGGAGCGAAAAATACGGTATGTATTCAAACAGGGATGATGTATTGGCAATATTACAACCAAAACTTCATCCTTCTGCAGCTGAGCTATTCCCTCACACTTCACAGGAATTTAATTTTCAGCAAAATAATACTCCTCACCATACTGCCAGGGCTGTAAAGGACTGGTTTTCATCCCATTGTATTAATGTTATTGATTGGCTAGGAAACAGCTTGGACCTAAACCCCAATAAAAAGGGAAAGACTAAAGTGTGGTATTGAAAATCAAACACTAAAAAAAACAAATGAGAACTTGTAGATAGAACTGGTGTCATATTATTACACCAGAAGAACTGGTGCATTCCTGCCAGAAAGGTACAAGGCTGTTTTGTTGCTTCTAAAGGCTATCCAGCCAAATATTGGCATTTTGGTACATTAAAGCATGTATCATTTTTGTGGTGAAGATCCCCTCTTGCTTCCCATCTTAGATTGACAGCACAAGCTCTTCTACCATGTAACATTTTTGTTTGAATAGATGTGATATTAAGTAGTATAAAATTGTATTCAGAATTAAAATGTGGAACAAAATGGCATACACTGCTCAAAAAAAAAAAAAAAAAAAAAAAGGAACACTTTGAAAACACATCAGCTCTCAATGGGGAAAAAAATATCATGCAGGATATCTATATGGATATGGACTGGGTAATGTGTTAGGAACATAAGGATGCCCCATTGTTTGATGGAAATGAAAATTATCAACCTACAGAGGATGAATTCAAAGACACCCCAAAAATCAAAGTGAAAAAATGATGCAGACTAGTCATTTTGCTGAAATTTTATTGTAGCAACTCAAAATAGTACTCAGTAGTTTGAATGGCCCACATGTGCTTGTATGCATGCCTGACAACATTGGGGGATGCTCCTATTGAGGTGACGAATGGTGTCCTGAGGTATTTCCTCCCAGATCTGGACCAGGGCATCACTGAGCTCCTGGACAGTCTGAGGTGCAACCTGGCGTCGTCAGATGGACCGAAACATGATAGCCCCGAGGTGTTCTTCTGGACTTAGGTCAGGCGAGCATGGGGGCTATTCAATGGTATCAATTCCTTCTTCCTCCAGGAATTGCCTGCATGCTCTCACTACGAGGCCGGGCATTATCGTGCACCAGAAGGAACCCATGACCCACTGCACCAGCGTAGGGTCTGACAATGTGTCCAAGGATTTCCTCCCGATACCTGATGGCAGTCAGGGTGCCATTGGCTAGCCTGTAAAGGTCTGTGCGTCCCTCCATGGATTAAGGACCTTCTACGGCCCTGTCCAGCTCTCCTACATTAACTGCCTATCTGCTGGAAGCTCCTCCATGCTCTTGAGACTGTGCTGGGAGACACAGCAAACCTTCTGGCAATGGCACGTATTGATGTGCCATCCTGGAGGAGTTGGACTGCCTGTGCAACCTCTGTATGGTCCAGGTACAGTGGGGCAAAAAAGTATTTAGTCAGCCACCAATTGTGCAAGTTTTCCCACTTAAAAATATGAGAGAGGCCTGTAATTGGCATCATAGGTAGACCTCAACTATGAGAGAAAAAATGAGAAAAAAAATCCAATCACATTGGCTGATTTGGAAAGAATTTATTTGCAAATTATGGTGGAAAATAAGTATTTGGTCAATATCAAAAGTTCATCTCAATACTTTGTTATATATCCTTTGTTGGCAATGACAGAGGTCAAACGTTTCCTGTAAGTCTTCACAAGGTTGGCACACACTGTTGCTGGTATGTTGGCCCATTCCTCCATGCAGATCTGTCGCTGGGCAACACAGACTTTCAACTCCCTCCAAAGGTTTTCTATGGGGTTGAGATCTGGAGACTGGCTAGGCCACTCCAGGACCTTGAAATGCTTCTTACGAAGCCACTCCTTCGTTGCCCGTGCGCTATGTTTGGGATCATTGTCATGTTGGAAGACCCAGCCACATTTCATCTTCAATTCCCTTGCTGTTGGAAGGAGGTTTGCACTCAAAATCTCATGATACATGGCCCCATTCATTCTGTCCTGTACATGGATCAGTTGTCCTGGTCCCTTTGCGGAGAAACAGCCCCAAAGCATGATGTTGCCACGCCCATGCTTCACAGTAGGTATGGTGTTCTTTGGATGCAACTCAGCATTCTCTCTCCTCCAAACACGACGAATTGTGTTTCTACCAAACAGTTCTATTTTGGTTTCATCTGACCATATGACATTCTCCCAATCCTCTTCTGGATCATCCAAATGCTCTCTAGCGAACTTCAGAAGGGCCCGGGCATGTACTGGCTTAAGCAGGGGGACACGTCTGGCACTGCAGGATCTGAGTCCCTGGTGGCGTAGTGTGTTACTGATGGTAGCCTTTGTTACGTTGGTCCCAGCTCTCTGCAGGTCATTCATTAGGTCCCCCCGTGTGGTCCTGGGATTTTTGCTCACCGTTCTTGTGATCATTTTAACCCCACAGGGTGAGATCTTGGGTAGAGGCCCAGATCGAGGGAGATTATCAGTGGTCTTGTATGTCTTCCATTTTCTAATTATTGCTCCCACAGTTGATTTGTTCACACCAAGGTGCTTGCCTATTGCAGATTCAGTCTTCCCAGCTTGGTGCAGGTCTACAATTTTGTTTCTGGTGTCCTTCGACATCTCTTTGGTCTTCACCATAGTGGAGTTTGGAGTGTGACTGTTTGAGGTTGTGGACAGGTGTCTTTTATACTGATAACAAGTTCAAACAGGTGCCATTGATACAGGTAATGAGTGCAGGACAGAGGAGGCTCTTAAAGAAGAAGGTACAGGTCTGTGAGAGCCAGAAATCTTGCTTGTTTGTAGGTGACCAAATACTTATTTTCCACCATAATTTGCAAATAAATTCTTTCCAAATCAGCCAATGTGATTGTCTGGATTTTTTTTCTCATTTTGTCTCTTATAGTTGAGGTCTACCTAAGATGCCAATTACAGGCCTCTCTCATCTTTTTAAGTGGGATAACTTGCACAATTGGTGGCTGACTAAATACTTTTTTGCCCCACTGTATCTCCTCATGCTACCAGTAATGACACCGACTCTAGCAAAATACAAAACTAGTGAAAAACAGTCAGAAATGTTGAGTAGGGAAAAAAAATGTCAGTGGCCTCCACCTGTGAAACCATTACTGTTTTGGGGGGGGGGGAGGGGTCTAATTGTTGTCCATCTATTGCACCTGTTAATTTAATTAACACCAAAGCAGCTGAAACTGATTAACAACCCCCTTTGCTACTTAACTGACCAGATCAATATCCCAGGAGTTTAATTGACTTGATGCTATACTGATTTTTGTTCCTTTTTGAGCAGTGTATATAACATGATACGTTTCAGCGGTTTTACAGAAAATATATTACTCCAACTATTTTTGGGCACTAGTGTATGTGGACATTGATTTTTTTTTTCATGATTTTCAGCACTAGTTTGTGATTTTAGGTAATAAAACATCCAAAATTCAGACAAAAGGCTGAAAAGAGGCTGCACTGTTTAAATAGAAAATCCAGCCTCATCTGTTTCTAGTGCTTGATGAAAAACTGCAGTTTTTTCCCCCTCACTTCTGTGTCTCTCTGAATTTTCATTGAAGGGCATTGCAGTAAGCACACTCCATCTCCATGCCATCATAGACACAAAGTCTGGGCTGCAGGGGTATCAATCACAACTGTAGTGTCATATTGGATATACACAGCTTCCACAAAGCATGTTTCATGTGGTTGAGAAGGGGGTTGCCTCAGAACCTGTCCCCTAACTGTGCACACTGAATCCCTTGACTCAGGACTTCCTCTGGAGCAACTGGTATATTTCCAAGACTAGATCCAGACTGCAAACACAAGTAAAACATCAGGCTTGTTGTCTTTTGCTGTAATATTTAGGAATATCTCAGTGTATTAGCTTTGGTAGGCATGATGTCTGCAAAGTATCTATCATGGTTGCAGTGGACATTAATGCAGTGACAGTCTGGCACAACCTAACTCCTCTCATTAACCAGTGCAAAGTGTAAAATAACAAATTGGGGTAGATTTTCTAACACTGGTGTACACAGAATCTGGTGCAGTTGTGCATAGTAACCAATCAGCTTCTAACTTCAGCTTGTTTAATTAAGGTTTGGCAGTAAAAATTTGAAGCGGATTGGTTACTATGCACAGCTGCACCAGCTTTAGTAAATCTCCCCCATTATGTTAAGATGTGCTGTTACCTACCTTGTATTTGTTCTCTGTTGCTTGTTATAGTTGTTTTTTGGCTCCCAAGTAAAAGTTACGGACCCTCTGCTCAATGGCATCATCATCATTACAAAACAACTTGGGTCGAGGGTAATTAAAAGACTCTTTTATTGACATCACTTCTACAGATTTTGAAATTCTGGAGAGCAAAATTCTATGACAAACTTTATCACCAGCAGCATTTCTCACACTCCTCTTTTAAAATTGTGTAACATACAAGACTCCGACTTCACTTTGGCAGTGAACTTTGGCTTACAGACCAAAATACAATAAGTACACTTGTTTTTAAAACATACAGCAACCATCCACGCATACACATGATAAACCATACACAAAACATCAATACCACCTATGTGACCAGATGGACAGTCCTTAAATACAATGGTTCAGTGCTTGTAACAAGGCATTATAATTCGGTTCATCATAATACACAGAAAAACGTTGAACGCCAAACAAATATTGTCTCAGTGCAGAAATCAGCTGGTGTGATGATGGAAAACGACACTTTTCTTTTAATAGTAAAGCAGCGCAGAGAGAATAGGTGATGTGCAAAGTGCTTTATCCCAGATCAGTCAACTCACTTAAGAGAACACTTTAAGAGGTGGCTCCTGACTGGCTGTCATTGGATCCTGTACTTCAAACATCATAAGAACACTTCACACTACCCTTCTGAATAAGATCATGCATCATGTTTTAAAGTGCACACAATTTAGTACGATAGGCCAGTATACAATTTGCAGGACATCAGTGACGTTACTAAGGTTCTCCCTAAAACATCTTCATAAGGTTTGACATGGGACGTACTGGGGTTTAGTATTTGATCATATTCTTTACAAAACATGGGTTCCTTCTGTTCAAGAAAAGCAGGTTAAAGGCTTTAAACTGTCTGTGTCGAATGCATGTTTGTGAGGCAGTTATTTTGTGGTCTCAGTGGTCTGCAGGTCTAGCAGCAAATGGTCTTCTGACCCAGCTGACTCCTGAGAATAAAGCAGTGTTTTCTTAGGGAATAGTTACTATTGAATTAGACAACATTCCACCTTGGTCTCTTTGGATGTTGGTCTAAAAGGTACCTGTCTTATGTTCAGGCAGTTGGATGCTTTAATTGATACTACAATGCATGATTGCCATGATTGCTATACTCTGTACAGATGGGCTGGCTTTCCACCTACTAGCCTTGAGGTGGAAAGCCTTTAGAAAGAGAACTTTAGGCTAATGGACAACTGGGATGGAGCTGGGCAGAGCAGAAAACATGACTTAGGGTGGTTACATGACAGACACAACACAACACAACTGTCTCTGATCTGACTGTTTTGGGCACCCAAATCAAGATGGAGGAATATTAAGACAGGACTGAACAAATGCTCTGTGGCAAATATAATGTTCCTATTTACTGGTCCCCTAGGGATAGGCCATCACTGGAGCCGTCATCCTTCTCTGCTTTTTCTTTGACCCCAAGGGAGTTTGGATTGGGTCTGCAAATCTGACTGTTCTCAAGCCTACAGGAAGCCTTACATTTTACTCCGTTTTTAGCAACGGGTACTTCAGTGAGTCCCAAGCTAAGCAATTCCACCTTTAAAAAATACTGAAAGAATGACTTGCCTGGATGTTAAGCTAATCCAATTACTTCGCTGCTTTCCAAGTCACTGACCTGGAACAAAAATACAGGTCAGCTGTTCTGAATTCACTGGCTGCAGCTAATACTCAAGCCAGAGACAGACGGACTTCATTTTAGAAGGTCAGCAATGGCAGCCAGTTATAAATTGTTTTTTTAACATTAATAAACGTTATTTTACATTAAAAAGTCAATACAGGATGTACCCTTGGTACTAATTTTGAAGAGCATTTGGAGTTTTCAGAAAGCCTAGCACTAGCTGCTCCCTTTGTGACTGTCGTTCTCTAATTGAAACTCCATACAGAGCAGTATAAACAGAGACGGGGGAGGGGATTTTCTCCTCCAGCTATTCAGCCCTGTTAATAATTCCAGATGTTCTTGATCCTTTTTACCTTCTCAAGGATTTTAATTCTGTTTAGTCCATTTTGTGATTATATACTTCTCTACAGAATATGTGGGATGGAGACCCCCCTGGACTGCAAAGAGCATTGTAACACTCCTGCATGTATAAGCAACCACAAAAGTCTCTTTCCAGCCCCCAATGAATAAAAACCTGTTATACTAGAAGAATTATATAGTAAGGTTTGATTTTGGTCAGTGTCTAGCCTCTCACTTTCAGTCTGAACTCTGCTGTGCATAAGATGACAATATAAAAAAAAAAAAAAGATTTTAAATACATATTTTGAATCAATAATTAACCTTGCTAGAGGTTTGTTTGCCTGCTTTAAGTTAAAAGTGGAGAGGTCAGTTTCATCCCAACACAATCAGAATATAATTGTAGTGGCCTATACACGTGTATCAATGCAATTTCTTTATGAAATCGAAGCAGATTCAGTAGCAACAAAGCTACACATTAACAATTAAAATAAATGAATTCTGAATATGATTTATAACATTTACAGGTGTATTCAATAAGTAAAGCAAATGTGTGCAAAGTGCAGCAACCCATAACAAACAGAGATCACATTTTACTGATCAGAGTTTAGTAAACTGAAGGCTGATAAGGTTGCTTTGGGCTAGTACATTTTTTTATTCAATAAATCTAAATAGCCACAAAATGGGCAGTGAGTGATTTCTCCAAACAACCCATATGTTACTACAGGACACAGTGAAAGCCGGCAGAAAGAACGGCAGTACATAATGGGGGGCCAGACATCATTCACTACAAGAAGTGTACTGGATGCTGCAGATTGTATTCTTGCAGGGAGACCTCTTTACAATTTTTGAATCTAGTGCCAGAGCTACTTTAAGGCTACCAGTTTCCCTTTAGAGATTCTTTATATAATGTATAAACAATTTTACACAATGCATACAGAATTGCATAGACTAGATTGTGATTCATTTGTTTAAGTTCTTATAAATTTTGTGTAAAGCAATATTTGAAGCCCCCAAAGCAAGAGCTCAGTCACATAACCAGTACCTAACCCTTTAGGCCAACAAGCATGTTCAGTATAGGCAATGGTAGCAACAAGTGCCAGTGTGCATAGCTATGGTACTGAGGTTTTTAAAAATGGAAACTTTATTTCAAGTGAAAGGGAACGTGTGAGAAGAGCAATATGTGAACTGCAAGTGCAGTTTTTAAAGCTGAGGGCTTTAGGGTATTATCTTGATCCTTCCTACGTCACTTGGTTACTTGCAGGCTAACCACAAGCATGCATCCAACATTGGAATACTTGTTCCAGTACCAGCATACGCCAAGGTTCCAAACAACTCTCCAGGCTACAAATCTGAAAGGTCATTTGTGCTTAAAATAGTAATTCCACATATGATGTATTAGAAATCACAAGGACTGTAATGGCTCATGAACCTGCAGATACCATCACTGGTGAAAAAACAGGACAACCAAATAAATAAAGCAGGTGCTGTAGGGCCCCACTGTATCTTAACAGACAAACTTTAGTCCTACCACCAACGCATAAACAGTATGCATAACGTATTGGGAACTTAATTGAAGAGAATTCAATGAGGCAGACGGGGGATTTTTTTTTCATACTGGAAGCTCTCTTTGATGCATAGATTCTTGTGAAACGTATGCCACTAATGCAGGTTTTGTACAACCTCATACAGGAGACGTAGGGCAGTCAACTACTAAAGGAACAAATAGAACACAAAGTTGAACATGTGCTTAGTTACAGCTAGACAACTAAAAAAGATACTTTGTCATCCACTTTCACAATTTTGGATAAGTATTCCAATACGTCTGTATAAGTACATAAAATGCAGAGTTCAAGACCTCTCGCAGGAAGCATTGATTTTATTACAGGGGTTAGAAAAAAAAAAAAAGAAAAGAAAAAAAAGGAAACTGCAGGTGTAAAATTGATGACATATTTTTCATTAAAAGCAGAATTAGTGTAACATTCTTTTGCTTCTGCTGTGTGATGAGACACCTAACAGGCTGAAAGCCTCACTTTCATCATTCATCACGTGCGCTGCTAGTAGCATGCAGTCATGTCAGAGCTAAATGAACTTCAAAGAGGGCAAATTGTTGGTGCCCGCTTAGCTGGTACCTCTGTGACTAAGGTTACCAGTTTTTTGGCGTGCCAAGAGGTACAGTATCAAAGGTCATGACTGCATATAGTTTCCGGGAAAACGTCGTCTGATAAGCATAAGCGCGGTCGACATGATCAACTGACAAAAAGGACATTGCACAGGATTGTGACCCAGAATAAGAAAACAACTACTGCAAAATTGACTGCAGAACTCAATCTCGGTCCCATGAAGACTGAGATTGAGCTCTGCAGTCACTTTTGCATAAGCAGTTGTCTTCCTATTCTGGGCCACAATCCTACACAATGTCCTTTTGTCTTTTTCAGTCAGTTGACCATCTCGACCGAGCTTATGCTTATCAGATGACATTTTCCAAAAAACTATATATGCCGTCATAACCTTTAATACTGTACCTCACGACATGGCAAAAAAAATTGTCAAGTTCAGTTAAAGAGGTACCAGCTAAGCGGGCACCAACAATTTGCGCTCTTTGAAACTCAGAAAGCTCTGACATGCCTCTGTATTACTAGCAGTGTACACAGTGAATGACTAAAGTGAGGCTTTCTACCTGTTAGCTAGGTGTCTCATCACATAGTGGAAGCTAAAGAGTGTTGCATCACTCCGCTTTCAATGTGATACATGTCGTCACTTTCACACCTGCAAATCGTGCAGCGTTTCCATTTTTTGTGTCTAACCACTGTAGGTTGATGGGACAAGCAGAATATAGCTGTGCACAATGCAACTCCACTGTTCAGTTTGAGCACTGCAATGTTCTTCCAGTGACACCGAATTACGTGGTGACATGATAGGAAGTGAGAGAAATTCCCCAAAATGAGGAAAAAAATCCCATCTTTGGAAACTGTCACCACAACAGATGACTATCAGGAAATATGCCCACTACGACAGTTTTGGTTATAACAGCAAAAAAGATGCTGGACTCCATCTACTTTGTCTTGGTTTTATTACCAACATGGCCAACAAGACAAATAAGAGTGGGCCTCCCCAACAAGGACACAGACAGTATACCTGTTCCAAACTCTCAGAATGGAATCAAAGAAAAGCTCGACTATAAGTGGTCAGGAAAGCGTACCTGTACTAAATAAATAAAGTGGGAAAAGGCACGTTTGTAATCTGATCTTTGTGATCCTGAACTTCCATTTAAGAGTCCTTGCCTGACCCCTTCCTGGAAGCTTACAGCTTGTGCCTTCAATTCCCTGAGTATCACGGTCTTCCTATTCTACGAACAGACAGATGTGCAAGCAGTCTACCATAGTCCCCTGATCTTATCTTCCTAAAGCTTTAGGAAACATATTCTTAAAAGAGATTCTGTGGGTTTTCTTAACCCCCCCCCCCCCCATAATAACCTTTGCTAAGGTTCACGGTGTATCTGGCAGAGCTGAAAGTCCAAACCCTGTGTAAACTCTTGTCCTCACATAACAGTATGTGGATCTGGAGTTCGGCCACTCAGGCCCAAACACTGCATCCAGAGGAAGAAGGGAAGAAGAAGAGGTCACGTGCTCCCTTATACCCAAAGGCATGGAGCAACAGAACAAAACGGGGGGGGGGGGGTGCAGAAAAGTTAAGTTTATTATGGAGTAGTGGTGGGTTGTTCTTTAAAGTTAGATGATTGGACCGCACACACCAGCTTGTCATTTCTTTTCCCTTTTTGCAGCAGCAACAGCATTTGCAGTAAGATATCCTGCAAAAGGCTGTAACAGATGGTATAAAACTCCACTGGAGGAAGTGGGGCAGAGCTGGCACAGATTATCATGATATGGAACTTAATGTAAAGTGAGCTTGACTGGGTTATCTCTTTTGGTGCACCCGAGAGAGCCAAAATATGTCAACATTTTAAACAGAATACCAGTTTTATACAATACACATTTTAAAACAAAATAAAATATCAGTTTGCATATTTCAAAACATAGGATGCATACAGCTCAATGATAAAACATTCACACCGTCTCAGAATGCTCTTGATCTTTATCTTCAAGTCCACAGTACAAGCAGCCAATACTACACACTGCATGGGGTCTTGTTATCATGGCTCTGTGTAATGACAGACGCACACCCATGAGGGCTTCAGAAGAGGAACCACGATGCATCACAAAGTCTCAAATGATAGTCACCAATATCATAAATCCTCATGATTGTCAGTACTGGAAAGATATAAGAGTGTTGATTTTATATACAAAATAGGACCTGTTCCAGAATACTCTAGTGAAATAATTCACATATGGAGAATAATTCATTTTGATTTCATGGCAGAAGCGTCCATATTTTGAGTAGGCATAAATATCCCCATCCTCGTTCACCACCTGTCAGCAGGAAGAACAGGCTGTCAGAAGTATTCATGCAGGTACACAAAGCATTACCAATAGAAATCTATAAATATGCAATTAGAAAACATGTGCTTAATTACACAACAATGCAAGGAAGCCAGAACTGTCCATATGTAGGCAGATGTTACATAGATTTACAGTAATACAAGTCATTTAATTATCATAAAAGCTTTAACATTTTAATGTTTCGTTAAAAATATTTTCAGTATTTTTAAAATGACCACATCCATTAAAATACCTTGTGATCCTGTTCTAAGGCAGATCATACATTATTCCTCCATCGACACAGTCAGTGTTGATAAGGGAATCCCTCCTGCAGTGTACTGCGCTCTGTTCCCCACTGGTAGAACACAATCATCACTGCTAGCGGCTATATCCACCATCAGTGACTGAAAGAAAAGAACCCGACAAAAAAGTTGTACAGAAGTCAATCCATGGATCAACTTCAATACAACCAGCCTGCCCACAGATGGATTGAATCTCGGCCCGTCCTTGCTGAACTGGCCAATTCTATCCATCTATGGCCGGCTTAAGGGCTTTTCCTAGGTGACAATGCTCTGTCCCTATCTCCCATTTCCTGCATTGTCATCTAGTCTTCTGATGAAGAATACAAATGGTCATTTCAACAGACATTATACAGACATGACTCAGTGTCATCACAATGGTTGAACTAGATGGACTTTTGTCTTTTTTCAGCCAGACTAACTATGTAACAAACAGGCCTTGTCCTGAATTTACCATGAAGCCATCACTGGATTGTATGTTTGATACAGTACATAGTACTTTATCTAACAAAATGTATTTCCTTTGGGGTCTACACCTACAGTAAATAAATAAAAAGAAAAACCCTAAAATGACATCATATACATTTTATGGTGTACACATAAAAAGGTACTTCAACATACTAGTGGAGGTTTTTTTTTCAGGCCCATTTGGAGGGATGAGCTGCTTCACTTAGATACAGCTTCTCATTTCACACTAGTATGTGTATCACTGCATCCATGAGACCGTCTCAATTCATCTCTATAGATTAACAAAGTTTCTAGTCACACAGTACAAGAAGGTGAAGTAACAGACACTACCACGTCTAGGGAGGCCTTCACATTTGTCATTTAATTTTCAATGCCCATTTGTACAGTACTTTTAACTAAGCTGCATATGAATGGCAGCTCTGTATATCTATAAAGATGAAAAGATCCTGTTATACGCATTATCCCACTATACAAGTGGTGAGCTGCATATTGCACACTTGGTTAATCACTCATTGGAGTAAGACACCATTATAGAGCAGTAGTCCCCAAACTATGGTGCACTGGCTGGTTGCTGTAAATCATCCCCTGCAATGACACCAGTGCTGGAGGCTTTTACTACTCCAACTGTCACCAAAGCTGGGAGTTTACTACTTCTACTGTCACCAAACCTGGGGGGGGGGGCCTTCTGCTACTCCCAGATGGGGGGTTTGGGGCACTGTTATTATTCCCACTGTTCCCAATAATGGGGAGAGGGGGGTTATGTAACTACTCCTACTGACATCACTACTGACATTTACTTTTCTCACTGACACCAATGCTGGGGGGGGGGGGGGGCTTTTATTACTCCCACAGACCACCGACATAGTGGCATCTGTGATTCCAGCTAACCACTGATCCTGAATGTGCTGCCATATTTTCATGTGGGTCTGAACAGGAATCTACAGAGAGTTGGTCCCCTAAGAAATGTCTGTCCACCTGTTTGGATAAAGCCTTTGATTCTTTGTCAGACCTTGGCTCCTTTGAGTAAGTTAACAAGATTGTCCATATGAACAAGCAAAGCATGCCAAAAATCCCAAGCTAAGAATTCACCAATGCAGTAACTGGCTGTGCTGGATCATTTTGGATGATTATTATTACTTTTCCACACAGGTGATCTACTGTTGGTCGTGCCATATCTATAAATATACATTATCAGAGTACCAGCTTTTGGTCAATGGATGATACCTTAATATCCAACTACTCTCTAATATCTATTGGTAGCTTGAATCACTGAACAACTCCTCTCTCTGGGTAAGTGGAAGGATTTCAAAGGAAGCCAGTGATGAAATGCGGAGGCAGTCAGGGATGACCTTCTGAAAATGCTAGTTACCTGACTATTATTCTGCCACCCTAATTTAATGAATCAACATGATAGCCAGACAACTAGCATTTTTTAGAAGGGCTGGAATGTAAGTTAGTCTAGTTTATCGGAGTTAGCTTTTCCTTCAATATTCTTGACTAAACACCCAAAATTGAAATTTCATTTATGGGTAAATATTGGTAGATTTACTCTCTCTCGCAGGCTTTTTAAGCACTTATAAACCCCCGCATAGCAAGGCTACCTCTCAAAAAAACAAATATTCCTTGTAGTGGCTGCAAAAGGTCCAAAAGGATATTTAATCCACTAATCCACTCATCCAAAAACTCAAACTTCAGTTTTCGGATGATCAGCAGGCTTACGTCAGACATTAACCACAAAGCTTTGTAGCTTTGCTTTTGGCAAATGTCAGACAACTGAAGGCTGTGGGTCACCTCTGACAGCAGGGAAGTTTTGGAAATCAGGAATATCAAACAAAACATGTTATGCTGCTTCTGTCAATGAAAATATGCATGTGACTGTTGCAAAATCCAACTGGTCTTTAAAGTGTTACTAAACCCAGAACAGTAAAATCAGTCTGTAAATGCAGTAAAGCATGCTTGTTATACTCTCTGGGGAACCGAAATGGTTAATCCTCTGCACTGTGTAATAAGGATGTTTGATCCTGCTTTTCTGATCCTCCCCTTCTTCCACAGTTCCCAATCCATCTGCTGATAGTACAAAGCTCTAGGAGTCACTCTGCACATGCTCAGCTTAGTGTTTGTTAGGGAATTTTTTTTTTCTTTGGAAGGGTGCATGTGATCAGCACAGGGCCAATCAGCACTGTCCAGACATAGGTTCAGGGGTTGTGCAGTGTCATAGGACAGTCAGAGCAGAATGAAAAATCCTCCAACAAGATTAAGCAGTGCTCAGCCAGACACTGATAGAAGTCACACGACTGCTGTATACCACTGATCAGAAAAGGTATTTAGCTGTTTATATTTACTAAAATAATTGCATTTCCATGTTCTGTGTACTGTGGGAGACCAGATATGGTGAATGCAGGGCCCTGGGGTTAGTAACACTTTAACTACAAATATGGCAGCCCCTCTGTCAGTACTGAGGTTCAATGAGGAATGAATCACTGAATAACTGAAAGGAGCCAAAGCCACTCTATTTGATAAGCCAGTGATGTCATTAACCTCCCTAGCGGTCTGGTTATGTCCATATTTCTGTGCTGAAAGCGGTAAATTTTTTTGCATGGAAATATGTATTTTTTTTATTGTAGGTCTGTAATTTTTAGGAATAACTCACTGAAATCTGTGCGCACAAGAGTCTAGTAAACATTCCGGGTATGATAAAACTTGAAACACAAAATCATAAATTATAATTAAATAAATAATCATAAAAATAATATAATACATTTAATTCAATATTATATTCAAACTAAAAACACTGAAATTTGAAATATAGCGCCAAGTTCGCACATCGCTGAGCAAAATCGCAAAATCGTTTTCAGTGTCTGATGACAAATTTCCCCACAAAATCATTATCACTCAATTCTGCAAGTGGTTCTGGTTTACTATCGCTGCTCTCTAGCTGGTCTAAAACGCATTTGACCTAAAGGGACGCTTTTTGGACGCCATGGACTTTTCTAAGTTTCCAGGCAGAAAGAACAGTCAAAATGCAGGCAGGGCACATGACAAAGCACTCGGGACAAAATGTATGTGAAATGGTTTGATATAGTAATGTTTTACTATGTCAAATTCATTTATTAGAAAATGACAGTTTCTAAAAATTTTTAAATTTGCCACCGGTTTCGGCCCCCGTACGTCCCGACGCTCGCAGGGACCGGAACACGGAAGCCGGAATCGGCCGGACGAGATGGCCGGGGACGCATCGCGGGAGCGAAGGACAAGGTAAGTGCTGCAGGGACTCCCTATGCAGCGCCGCAAGGTAAGCCCGAGTGTAGCTTGGGGTTACCGCTATTGGTACTGAAATTTTACCCCGAGCTACACTCGGGAATACCGCCAGGGAGGTTAAGCAGGACTGGTAATCCCAGCTGGTTATTAGACACTGAGATTCTTGATGACCAGTTCAACTTTTACATGGAGCACAGCCAAAAACAAATAACACGACCTCAATCAAAGGAACACTTATTCTTTTGGGAACCTTTGCAGATTCCCTGCTGTACTATATTGGTAAAACTGTTTGATGGAAAGTTAAACTTACATGATTATTTGCAATATCAAGCAAATCCTTTACTCTGCAGCCTTTCAATCCAGCTACCTCATTACAGATTGAATCTTCAATCACCACATAGTTGGCTTTATAGGAGGTTAAGATCTTGTAGATGTCTTCTGCTGACCTCATGCTATAGATCTGATATACCTGCAATACAAGAAGTATGGTACATATGCTACAAACAAAACTGTGCGAACGTGACTAAGAAATTAGTTCTGCATTCATCCAGTTGTTGATCTGGCTCCCTCTAGTGACCCATAAAAGGAATGTTTTTAAACATTCAGTCGATCCTGAATACAGCAGCCAGACTCATTCACCTTTCCAACCGCTCCATCTCCGCCACCTTCTCTGCCAATCCCTCCACTGGCTTCCGATTGCGCAACGGATCAAATTCAAAATCCTAACACTGACGTACAAAGCTGTCCACCATACTGCCCCGAACTACATCACTGACCTAATATCCAAGTACCACCCAGCACGCACACTCCGCTCCTCACAAGACCTTCTTCTCTCTAGTTCCCTGGTCTCCTCCTCCCATGCCCGCCTCCAGGACTTCTCCAGGGTGTCACCCATCCTCTGGAACTCCCTGCCCCAACCCATCAGACTGTCACCTACTCTCCTCTCCTTTAGGCACACCCTGAAAACCCATCTCTTCAGGGAAGCCTACCCCACCCCCTGCTAACTTGCCGACCTCCTCCACTCTTCCTACCACTCCATCCCCCACAGCTATCTCCTCCTGTACCACCATCCCCTCCCTCCTAGATTGTAAGCTCGAAAGAGCAGGGCCCTCGATCCCCTCATGTTTTGCATTGTATTGTTATTGTTCTGTCACATGTTCTGTCCCCCTTTGTAATGAACAGCGCTGAGTGAACTATCGGCGCTTTATAAATACTGTATAATAATAATAATAATAAAAAAGAGGCACTAACTTGAATGCAATCTGTGTTCAATAGTCAAGGGGAACTTTAGCTTATATATGTTTTATACCAAGCAAGTGCCAAATCCTACTTTAGTTATTAAACTATAAAAAGATATAATCTATGTCAGTGATTCCATAGGTTTTGCTGAATGACTCCTGTAAGAACACCTAGTACAGGCCAGGCCATTTGATATTGCATTGTATTCCAAATTGTATTAAAATTTAGAAAGTCTTTGCCAGTTTTTAAAGCCACCCCTGTGGTAAAAGTGTCAACAAAAACCTACAGGAGTGAAAAATTGTGCTTAAAGTCAATGGTTTTGCACAGAGCAGACCTGGACCTCCTATTCTGTGGTCCTCCCTTTGTGCTCCAGGCTCCTCCTCATCAGCGAGTGCCCCCATAGCAAATGCTTGTGGTCTCGATATTGAGCCGTCCTGCCTGCATACATACACAGGCAGCGCAGCTCAGCCGCACCCCCTGCTACCTTGACACAGGATCTGACTGACAGTAACAGAAGCTAACTGCTGCCTCTCTGAAAGAGAGAGCGGAGAGATCTGCTGCTCCTGGGCACAGCACTGGATCGAGATTGGGCTCATGTACATGTAAGGGGGGATACAGGGGGGAATACTGGTCGAAGTCGTCTTTTTTTACCTTAATGCAAAGAATGAATTAAAGTAAGAAACCTTAAAGCGGAGCTTCATCTAAAATGGGAAGTTTCGCTTTAAGTACTGGTTACCCGCTCTCTGTGAGGAAGTGGCACCTTTGTGGGGGGGGGGGGGGGGGAACAGGTACCCATTCCCACTTCCACTAGGATTGCCTAAGCGATTGGAAGCAGATATTGTCTTCCTCCCTCCCCGTTGTGTTCTGGGACACCAAACAGGTTCCAGAAGACTTTAAAGCAAACTCTCCAGACAGAAGCATGCAAGCGGGATACTGAAATTCCCACAGGCACAGCAATAAGCAGAGGCCTTCAAACCTCTGACTACAGGGACAACATGTCAGGCTTAACCCAGCCTCAGTGTGTTCAGCATTGTAAACTCTTACAAGTCTGTTGCTGCTCAACTCCTGAACAGTATAGTAAAGGAAATGTATACATTACATGTTCATTCCTCTTCATCAGTTCTTCATCATTGTACACTGGTAAACTTGTCACCATCCATCCGGTGCAGAGTTTTATGGCACCCATCAGCTGAGGACTCCCAGCAAACACTGCAGCTAAAGGAGCCTGACCTCTGCAAGCAAAAGGACAATGAAGCTACTATATTATTTAATGATATATACATGACAAAATCCGCTCTTTAGTGTGGCATAATTTGTCAGTAGGATCACCTTATAGAAAAATGAAATACATGTACAAACAGTGAATAAAAAAAGTAGCACTTAAAGACACAGCCATGCTCCCATGTCACCTCTCCACTCCATCAGTGCCCTTGCTCCATCACTTGATGCCTGGCTCTGTCTGACTGCAATACGTTTGGAGTCTTTGACCTAGATTAAGCATGCAGCTAAATATCCAATGTCTATATTTGTTCTGGGTTAGTGAATGAAACAGTAAGCCACTGTGTTAGCATGACAATCAGGCCACTACAATTTTCACAAATGAGAGATAAATAATGGCAGCCTCCACATTTCTCTCTTGGCAGGTTATATTTACAGAGAACAAGCTACAAAAGGGTTTAAGCTAGAATCTGAACATTTAGTCTTAGATATCTTTCATAGGCAAGATTGCAGCAGGATAATGTACAGTGGCAAGAAAAAGTATGTGAACCCCTTGGGATTACGTGGAGTTTTGCATGAATTGGGCATAAAATGTGCTCTGAACGTCATCTAAGTCACAACAATAGAAGAACACAGTCTGCTGAACATAATACTACACAAACAGATGTTGCCATGGTTTAATTGCACATAACATGTAAACATTCACAGTGCAGGGAGGAGAAAGTATGTGAACCTTTGGACTTAACTGGTTGACCCTCCTTTGGCAGCAATAACCTCAACCAAACGTTTCCTGTAGTTGCAGATCAGACCTGCACAACGATCTGGAGTCATTTTGGACCACTCCTCTTCACAAAACTGTTTCAGTGTAGCAATATTCTTGGGATATCTGGTGTGAATCGCTCTCTTAAGGTCATGCCACAGCATTTCAATCGGGTTGAGGTCAGGACTCTGACTGGGCCACTCCTGAAGGCGTATTCTGTGCTGTTGCAGCCATTGTTTTGTTGAATTACTTGTATGCTTTGGGTCATTGTCCTGTTGCATCACCCATCCTCTGCGGAGCTTCAGTTGGCGGACAGATGGTCGTACGTTTTCCTGCAAAACGTCTTGATAAACTCTGGAATTCATTTTCCCATCAATAACAATCCGTCCAGGCCCTGAGGCAGCAAAGCAGCCCCAAACCATGATGCTCCCTCCGCCATGTTTTACAGTGGGGATGAGGTTTTGATGTTGGTGTGCTGTGCCTTTTTTTCTCCACACATAGTGGTGTGTGTTCTTCCCAAACAACTCAATCTTGGTTTCATCTGTCCACAGTATATTTTGCCAGTAGTGCTGTGGAACATCCAGGTGCTCTTTTGCAAACTTCAAACGTGCTGCAATATTCTTTTTGGACAGCAATGGCTTCCTCCGTGGTGTCCTCCCATGTACTCCATTCTTGTTTAATGTTTTCCTTATTGTAGATGTGTCAACAAAAATGTTAGCATGTGCCAGAGATTTCTGTAGGTCTTTAGCTGACACTCTGGGATTCTTCTTTACCTCATGCAGCATTCTGCGCTGTGCTCTTGCAGTCATTTTTACAGGACGACCACGCCTAGGGAGAGTAGCAACAGTGCTAAACTTTCTCCATTTGTAGACAATCTGTCTTACCGTGGACACATGAGCATCAAGGCTTTTGGAGATACTTCTGTAACCCTTTCCAGCTTCATGCAAGTCAACAATTCTTGATTGTAGGTCTTCTGAGAGCTCTTTTCTGCGAGGCATGGTTCACATCAGACAGTGCTTCTTGAAACCAGTAAACCCAAAACAGGTGTGTGTTTTTTAAGGGCAGGACAGCTGTCAGCAACACATCCAATATCATCACACTGATTGGAGTCAAGGTTGGCTCAGTCCTGGCTCCAATTAGCTCTGGGAGAAGTCATTAAGCTAGGGCCTCACATACTTTTTCCTCCCTGCACTGTGAATGTTTACATGTTATGTGCAATTAAACCATGGCAACATCTAATTTTTGTGTAGTATTATGTTCAGCAGACTGTGTTCTTCTATTGTTGTGACTTAGATGACATTCAGAGCACATTTTATGCCCAATTCATGCAAAACTCCACGTAATCCCAAGGGGTTCACATACTTTTTCTTGCAACTGTATATATCCCCTTGTTAAGCTATACTTAGTTTAACTTACTGCATGTCTAAACCCCAAAACAAAAATGCAATTTATTGCAGCTTTTCAGTTCTTAGATGTGGTAAGCTGCATTCGTTTTCTTTTTTCAGGCTTCTTGTGCTATGGTGACAATGTTCACTCACTGTACCGTATCTTTGAGGAAGCAACGCTGTCACCCTCACACAGGGAATGTGTTAGGACTACAGAACACCTCCTCCTCTCCATCATATATGGAGGTGTTCTGCAGTTCACAGAGGCGAACTAGCCACCTGCTTCAGATAAAGCAGCAGACCGAATAGGACAACACCGAATTTCCAGATGGATAATTTTTTTCCCTTATCAAACAGGTCAAACATTTTCAATTATATATTTAACAGATCAAAAGGGCAATAGCATTTTGTTGAGGTTTACATACATCTTGAGATGGTGCTTAGAGACAAGAGTCAAAGCTGGAAGACCCACTGTGGCTGGTAATTTATAGGGAAACAAGGTGATGAAAACAGAAGTAGAGAAAAAGTTTTAAACATGCTGGCAGGTAAGATTTTTATGACAGAATAGTGAGATAAAAGTTCCATATGCATGTGCAGGAGTTTTGTCAGCTCAGCCCGGCCAATCTAGAGGCCAAGGGCTCCAAACTTGAAAGATTGCTTAGAGAAAATAGAACAGCTGTCGATGGAGGGAAGTGCTGACATTGCAGCGCTGGAAGGAATCACTTGCATGGTAAGTCTGCCATATATGCTATGCTTACTAGCTAGCTCATGGGGGTCCAAAATAATATTATTGTGGTGGTTTTACTTCCTTTTTAGAGGCAAGCTTCACCATGTTACACCCCCAAACTGTTCCTCCCTGTAACAGCACGCGGGGGTTCTTCTCCCCCACACCAGCTGTCACTTTTGAAAATTGGCACAGTTGTCCTATTAACAGAGATCCATGAACAAATAAACTACAGGTCCCATCTTCCTCCATGGCAGACAGACTTGTAGTTCGCCATGGAACACAATTGTTATCACAACACTCATAGTCCATTGACATTTTCTTCAGCTCTCCAACTGAAAGCCTGTATCTTGGTATGGACAGAGCTGGAGGAAGAGTCTGCAGGTGCCTGGAAATGCACCTACGACCCACTTATTTCGGATGCATTGCTCTGCTTATAGAAAAAAATAACGAATGCACTTTTTTCCCTGCAAATACGTGTATACTTATTCTTTAGGGTGAACTTATCCATTAACAATATTATTACACACTACACTTAGTCACCTTTAGCAACCAAGCTTTAGCCTGGGAATATCTGGTCTTGGTTAAGCAGACAGTCATTGCTATGCTGACTTACTTTAATGCAGTAAAACCTGTATTATTTATGGAACAGAGATCAGCACAGCTGCTGATGACTAAGCATTGTGTACTAAACATTGAATAATTAATGTTTAGTACACAATGCATGTTCTACAGAATTTCTTTTGGACCTATGGTATGTGTAGATATAAAATGTTAAAACATGCATGTTTGGCTTAAAGACCTATAATTAAGCTCAATATAAGCATAAATGTCCTGAAAAAGAATTATGAGAATGTCCAAAAGAAACGTTAGTTGTTCTAAAGTGTATACAAAAACTAAAGGGATCATTCAGCATTGATGGGGTAATTAGGGTGTTAAAGCTGATGGGAAACAAACACAAAGCAGAGGGTGGGGTTGTTGCTTTTATGTTTTGCCTGAAATAGAAGTCTTATTGAAAAAAAAGCAGATCTCAAGAAATATTGTAGTATGTGTTTAACCAATCCCATTAACACTATACTGTCAGTGTAGGATGCAATTGACTTTTAACTATACAGAAAGAACACAATAATTAAAGAAAGGAAGAATCAGTTTACAAATCTGCCAAGCTCTGTGGTGCCCCTTACATGATATATAAGCTTTGGAAATGTTGCTGTCGGCTCTGCCATTACTGTTACCTCCTGGGCTTTATGCATAGCCTCTGAAGTGAAACCACAGGGCAGCTAGTTCAACTCAACTAATAGGCATAGACTGGAACTGTTCTAATTATGATACAAACGTGTTTTCTTTTGTTTTTTTTAAAGGACTCTTAAGAGTACTGAACTCTGCAAGCTAGGCCATGAAAGAGGCAAGCAGAGGGCAAAGGACTAGTCAACAGTATTACCCATGGTTTCCCTGTAGCAGATCTTTCCCCATTACTGACTTCCCATGCCTTGTTCTGTTCTGCACTGTGTCTCTGTGTGGAAGTGGCCATCATGGTGGAGGTAGGGCTTTACATCCCTATATCGGTCTCCAGCAAAGGGAACTATGAGCAACACCTCACTCTAAATCTCCTGAGACTTGCAGTCAGAGGCAGCAATGCCTTAGATCCCACACTGCAAACATACAGCTATGAAGCTCTAGGCAGAGGAGTGTCTAGGCACACCAACAAACCAGGAGGTCCATGGCTACTTTTTCTTTCTTTTTTTTTTTTCAGAGGACTTTCAAAAGATCTAAAAGCGGCAGTAGGTTCTTCTTGGTACCAGCAAAGACACACATTTAAAGGTTAAACTAATAATAATATTGATAATAACCTGCGCTAAATGTGATACTTATAGTGAAACAGCAGCTGTTAAAGAATGCAGGAAACATACAATGAAATTAAGAAAACAATATGCAGCGTGAGTTTGCCCACATGTACATAAAACATATAATAAAAATATGTCATCAAATAAAGTCCTTAAAATAAGTCAATGGTGTGTGACTGAAAATTATATAAAACTCATATCTGTGGGAAGAAACTGTGCCACAAAAGAGAAGAAAATATCCTCCACCACCAACACTCACAGCCTCATACCAGAAAACATGACCACAGGTCATGCGGTCAAAAGAGCATATATAGGGAATCTGTTAAAGCCAAACACCAAGGACAAATTCTGAGGACTTTATTTGATTACATATTTTTATTATATGTTTTATGCACATGTGGGGTGAACTAGCACTGCATATTATTTTCTTAATTTAAAGGCTAAAACCTCATATTTTTACTGCAGAAAGATATATTAAAACATTGCTTGTTTAAAAATCCCTCTGAATAGGCTGTACTACAATCACACCAATGGTGCCATCTCACACCCACAAGCTGTTATTCCAAAGTAAAAGTGAGTCTGTAGTCAGCCAGTCTTGACATGTTTTGTGGTTTCCCACTTCTTTAGGAGTATATTGAGGGAATATAGTTCTATAACAAAACAAAAAATACAACATAATATCTAAATATAAAAAATCATAATACAGCTTATCATAACATAATACCCAGTATCCTGGGGTAAGTGCCAAAACAGTCATCATTTACAATGCACCCCATATTATGTGATAAGATGTATTATGATTTTTGATATTTTCATATTATGTTGTATTTTTTATTTTATAACTATATTCCCTCAATATACTCCTGAAGAAGCGAAAACCGCAAAACATGTCGAGAGTGGCTGACTACAGACTCACCTTTACATTGGAATAACAGCTTGTGGGTGTGAGATAGTATCATTGGTGTGATTGTAGTAAAGCCTATTCAGACTTAACCACTCTACAGGGCACTTATACCCCCTTCCTGAATGACAATTGCGTGGTCATGCAACACTGTACCCATATGAAATTTTTATCATTTTTTTGTGACAGATAGAGCTTTCTTTTGGTGGTATTTAATCACCTCAGGGTTTTTTATTTTTTCTTAAACAAACCAAAAATCACTGAAAATTTTTTTTAAAAAAAAGTTATTTCTTAGTTTTTGTTATAAAATTTTGTAAATAAGTGATTTTTCTCCTTCACTGATGTGCGCTAATGAGGCTGCAGTGATGGGCACTGATAGCCTGCACTGATGGACACTGATAGGTGGCACTGATGAGCATTGACAGGCATCACTGATGGGCACTGAAAGGCAGCACTAATATATGGCACTGTTAGGCAGCACTGACTGGCACTGATGCACACTGATAGGCATTGATGGATGACACTGAAAGGCAGCTCCGATGGGCACTGATATGTGACATTGATATGCACTGATATGTGGCATTGATGTGGCACTGATAGGCAATGGCACGTGGCACTGATGGACTTTGACAGGTGGCACTGCTGGGGCTACACTAATCATCAGTGCCCTTGATGATCAGTGTACATGTCCCCTCCGCAGAAAGCCGATCATTGGCTCTCCTCTCCTCTCGAGTTGTCAGCGTGACAGCTCAAAAAAAGAGAAATGCCGATAACCGGCATTTCCATGTTTACATGTGATCAGCTGTGATCAACCACAGATGATCACATGACCGAGCCGACATCTTTGTCTCTTTCCGTGATCGGTGATCCGCTGTGTCCGAAGGACACAGCGCACCGCCGATCGCCGCCCTGCGCGCTCCCTGAGCCGCTCATGCGCGGTGAGAATGGGAGGACGTCATATGATGTCCTCTCAGAACGAGAGAACCACCTTGCGCCCGTCATTGGACTATATGGCGGGCGGGAGGTGGTTAAACAAGCAATGTTTTATTATTATATCTTTCTGTAATAAAAATATGAGGTTTTACCTGTCTTTGTTGGTAACAAGAAAATCCTACTGTCCCTGTTGTTCTTTAGGTCTTTTGAATAGATAATTAGGATGTAGCTACCTTAACCTTGGGTTAACACCCATCAATACAGAGCACTTGCTGGTTGAAAAAGTAGATTTTGACGTGTACTGCTTAGGCACAAATAACATTTCTAGATGTTTCCTAAAATACAGCAAATTTCTACTTTTGGAGCACAGGTCTAATTTAAAGCTCTGTATCTTCCAAATAATTCTGCACTGGTACACATAATTACCTTTCGCAATCCATTTTACTGTAATAAAGCATCCTGGAGTTCTTAAATGAATCCAGTGTAGGCTTTTCATGTATTCTGCACATTTCTATGTACAGTGTGAGAGTAGGTGACAGTGCTATAGAATCATTATTACTTTTTTATGTTGCTTTTACTATTGCCATTTGTGGGAAACATCATATCATCTCTTACTTTATCCAGTTCATGAGCTCCACGGTATCAGACTCATAGTGTTCCTCCAGTTCTGATAACTCATTGACAATCCTGGGTAAGAACTGTAATTGAAAGCAAACTGTGAGGTAACAGTCTTATTATATTCTACTAAAATGTATGTGGAATAATGAACCATGTTTAATAAAATGCTTCTTTCATTTCTTAGATATAAATGTTAACTTTCCATCTAACCTACAAAATATCAGTAGCTATTACAGACACCATAACTACTGATTTTATCTTATGACTAGTTTTCTTGTTATAAATGACAAATTATTATTATTATACAGTATTTATAAAGCGCCAATAGTTCGCTCAGCGCTGTACATTACAAAGGGGGACAGAACATGTGACAGAACAATACCAATACAATGCAAAACATGAGGGGATCGAGGGCCCTGCTCTTTCGAGCTTACAATCTAGGAGGGAGGGGGTGGTGGCACAGGAGGAGATAGCTGTGGGGGATGGAGTGGTAGGAAGAGTGAAGGAGTTCGGCAAGTTAGCAGGGGGTGGGGTAGGCTTCCCTGAAGAGATGGGTTTTCAGGGTGCGCCTAAAGGAGAGGAGAGTAGGTGATAATCTGATGGGTTGGGGCAGGGAGTTCCAGAGGATGGGTGACACCCTGGAGAAGTCCTGGAGGCGGGCATGGGAGGAGGAGACCAGGGAACTAGAGAGAAGGAGGTCTTGTGAGGAGCGGAGTGTGCGTGCTGGGCGGTACTTGGATATTAGGTCAATGATGTAGTTCGGGGCAGTATGGTGGACAGCTTTGTACGTCAGCGTTAGGATTTTGAATTTGATCCGTTGCGCAATCGGAAGCCAGTGGAGGGATTGGCAGAGGGGGGTGGCGGATACAGAGCGGTTGGAAAGGTGAATGAGTCTGGCAGCCGTATTCAGGATTGACTGAAGCGGGGATAGCCAGTGGCGAGGCAGGCCAGTGAGGAGGGAGTTGCAGTAGTCAAGTCATGATATGATGAGGGAGTGGATGAGCTGTTTAGTGGTTTCTGGGGTTAGGAACGTGCGGATTTTGGCGATGTTGCGGAGGTGGAGTCTGCACGAGTTTGTTAAAGATTGGACTTGGGGCTGGAGGGATAGGTTGGAGTCCAGAATGACACCCAGTACTCTGGCCTGCAGGGCGGGTTTGATGGTAGCGTTGTTGGATGTGACGGAGAAATCAATGGGGGGGGGGTGTCCGGGCTGGGGGGAAGACAAGAAACTCGGTTTTGGAGAGATTCAATTTAAGGAAGTGGAGCGACATCCAGTCTGATATGTCGCTCAGTAGGTGTGTGATTCGGGCTGAGACCAAGGGGGTGAGGTGGGGGGTTGAGGGATAGATTTGTGTGTCGTCGGCATAGAGGTGGTAGTTGAAGCCGTGAGAGTGTATGAGTTGGCCAAGGGAGGAGGTATAGATGGAGAAGAGAAGGGGCCCGAGGACAGAGCCTTGAGGGACCCCAACAGAGAGGGGGTAGCATTATAGGTAACGCTGAAGGAGCGTTGTGACAGGTAGGATGAGAGCCAGGAGAGAGCAGAATCTCTGAGGCCGAGGGAGTGTAGTTTTTTGAGGAGGAGGGGGTGGTCGACTGTGTCGAAGGCCGCAGAGAGGTCAAGGAGTAGGAGCACTGAATAGTGGCCATTAGCTTTGGCGGTTAGCAGGTCGTTAGAGAGTTTGAGTAAGGCAGTTTCGGTGGAGTGTAGGGGACGGAAGCCGGACTATAGGGGATCGAGGAGGTTGTTGTCGTTGAGGTGAGAGCATAGGCGGGTGTAGACTAGGCGCTCGAGGAGTTTAGATGTAAATGGGAGCAGGGAGATGGGTCTGAGGTTGTTCGGGTCATTGGGGTCCAGGGAGGGCTTTTTAAGTATGGGGGTGATGTGTGCATGTTTCAGAGGGGAGGGGAAAGTGCCTGAGGAGAGGGAGAGATTGAAGATGTGGGTGAGGGAGCGTAGGATGGAGGAGGAGGAAGGTCGTAGGAGTTGTGAGGGGATAGGGTTGAGGGGGCAGGTGGTGAGGTGGGCATCAGAGAGGATCTTGGAGACTTCCTCGATGGTAGTAAGGTCAAAGGTGCGGAGTGTGGGGGGAGCTTCAGTATGAGGAATGTAGGGTGGGGTGGAAGAGGAGGTCAGAGCAGTGGTGGGGCCGTGGGAGAGGGGTGATGAGGGGGTAGCTGAGTGAGGGTGAAGGGGGTTGGAGAGAGTTTGAGCAGCGACGAAGTCCCTGCGGGTTATGTCGAGGGGGAGGGGGGATAAGGGGGTAGCTGTGTGAGAGGGGACGGGTTGAGAGGGTGTGTGAGTTGCGGCAATGTCCTTGCGAATTGTGTCAATCTTGTTTTTGAAGTGATTGGCAATCTCAAGGGCAGTGAGTGAGGTGCTGGGTGGAGGTGGGGGTGGAGAGAGTAGAGAGTTGAAGGCAGAGAAGAGTCGGCGAGGATTGGAGGAGAGGGCCTTGATGAGGGTCAAGAAGTAGGCCTGTTTGGCAGCATGGAGGGAGGAGGTGTAGGTGCGGAAGGCAGATTTATAGCGGGTGAAGGCTTGTTGGGATTTGGTTTTGCGCCATAGTCGCAGTTCATGTGCCGTTAGATGTGTCCAATTTCTACCTGTGATAGGTACAGCTTTAAATTCCAATTTAATATCTGAACACTGAGAAGAAAAAAATCTCATTTAAACATCTACCTCAATAGCCACAAAAGGATATAAATCCACGTTGTGTGCACCAAATGCCAGTGCAAGCCTGCTTTTACTTTGTAAAAGTAGCAGTAACATCATTCCTCTGCTGTATACAGTATATCCTGTGTACAGAGCAGACCTGTGTAAGGAACCCAAGAGGTCCACCCATTATCTGTCTAAAACTACAGGAGGGGTGGATAAAAGACCATCCCCCTGCACAAGGAGAGAGCGCACCAGTGACTGGTCTTTAACATAAGAAGCTTCTGGGCAGAGTTTCGCACTGGATTACTGCACAGATCTGGAAGAAATACACACCAAGATATAAGTAAGAAAACTCATCCTCTTCTATTTAGACAATATTTGCTTTTTCTGTAGTTCATTGCAAAGGTTTTTTGTTTTTTTTTAAACTAACTTGTTATACTTGCTTGCTCTTTGCAATGGTTTTGTACAGATATGCCCTGATCCTCTTCTTCTGGTGTCTCCCGTTGGCGCTCTGAGCTCTTCCTCTTCTCCGTTCGCCACTATAACAAGCCACATCCTATGGGGGCTCAATCCTGAGCTATGCGGTGTGTGTGTCTATTGACAAAACACAGTGTGGCTTAGCCCCAACCCCCACTCCCTCATCACTGGATTTGATCAACAGCCAATGGCTCCTGCTGCTCTTCCTAATTCCAGTGACAGAGAAAGAGAGCAGCACCACTGCTCTTAGGCTCAGTGCTGGATTGAGTTCGGGCTCAAGTAAGTATTTATGGGGCGGCTGGGGGTGAGGAGCTGCATTTAAAAGGTTTTTTACCTTAATGCAGAGAAAGGATAAAGGTGAAAAACCTGAAAGCGGTGTTAAACCCAAAACAAAAATGTATTTTATTGCAGCTTACCAATCATTAGATGTGGCCACTGCATAAGTTATCTTTTATTTGGCTTTTTTCTCCACTGTTTTCACCTGGTGATCTGGCCAATAACACACCTCCCGTATTAGTAAAGCATGACTGTGGATGAATGAGCACAGGAGGCACAGCCCCCAGCAGCATCATCGGTCTTGGGGGAGGGTAGTTTTAAATGTATTAGTAGATTTGAATACAATAACAAATTGAAGCCAAACTCCAGCTCACACTTTATAATCAATCAGCGAAAACAGTTTTTTCCTTTTGGGATATACCTGAATAAATAAAAGCTGAAAATTTTAATCACCCTGCCAGTGGTAAATGGATTGCCTCATCCAAGTAACCTGGTGCATTCTGCTGGAGAGCTTGTGTTTTTGAAAAACAACAGACTTGCTGGCTGGATAACCAGATGAAAATATAAGAAAGCCAAAAAGTAATCTAATGCAACCATCATATCTAAGAATTGGTAAGCTGCGATATAATAAATTATTGTTTTTGGGTTTAATAGTGCTCGATGCATCTACAACCTCTTTAAAACAGGAAAACTCTGCAAAGTTTTAACTGACGTTTTTCCCCCTACTTCATGAAGTTAGAGGACAGGAAGAGAAGTAAGATCATGGCACTGGTGACACGGCTCGCAACAAAACCTTTGTGGTAGAATAATGACATTTGAGAATGTCTTGGCATGTTTTAGCTTATGCATGTAGTTTCCTGCCCCAGTGATCCCCCCACCCTCCCCATTTTGTCCTGGCCTAATGGAAAAGGAGGGGAAATCTCCCCACTGATGTTATGAGCACTGATAATAGTCCAAAATTTGTTCCAAGGGCCCATCCCAACTTTACGTTGTCCAAAACTATAATTCCTGGAGTGGGTGGTGTCACTGTCAAACCAGCTCAGAGATTTTCAATAGAATGACAAAAGGCATCATGAGAGCTAATCTTCAAAAAATAAATTAACACCTTCATGACAGAGGGCAAAACAAATCCTACCGCCCGATCACAACTTTTTGCAACTTTGACATGTGTTTGTAAAACTGTACATATCATCGCAACTACTTTAAGGAAATGTTTACCTTTAAAAAAAATAAATAAATAATAAATACACTTTTTACAGGTAAAAAATGTGCAGTTACCATTTTTTTTTGGAAGCCTGAAAAGAATTACACCAGCGAGCAGCAGAACGCTGGTGCCATGCAAGGCTCTTGCAGACGGGCAGGCAGTTTCACAATGACAAGGAGAATCAATGAAGGACTAGAGTGCTCAATAGCGTACTGTAGTTCATTGGGAACTACAAGCTGACAACTGCAAAGAGTGTTGGTACTTGCAGTTCATTCATTCACAAAACTCTATGAATGAATGAAGCGGCTGTGCCCTTTTCAAAAAGTGACATGTGGTATGGGGAACTTCCACAAGTACCACTGTCACAGAGAGACAGTGGATCGTTGAGCACCTGCAGGAGCAGGAACATGTTATATGTTTCACCCTAAAAACGGGTGGAACATGTAACATGTTCCCAAAAGTGAATTTATCCTTTAATGTATCCAGGAGAATTATACTTTTTTATAGGAAAAATTGGACTTTCATTAGGTGGTAAAAGGCAATGAATTGGCTATCTTGCAATTGCCATAACCTACCTCCAAAGAACAACTCAAAATAAATTTTCTTGCTCCAGACAATCACAGCGATGTGTGTACACACAGAATCTGGTGTATTGTAATCAATCAGCTTCCAGGTTTTATTTTCAAAGCTTACTTAAACAAGCTGTAGTTAGAAGCTGGTTATTATACACAGCTGCACAAGATTCTGTGTTCACGAGTTTTAGTATCTCCCCCACTGACACTAACTACCACTGATAGTAATTTACATTTTTTTTTAATCCTAAATAAAATACACTGATCTTGACCCTAACCGATACATACACTCTGATCTACCTATTATTTATTTATTTTTGTTTACACAAATTATGACATTTACATTTTTCTCCTCTAGCAGATTTACTGAAAGTGGAGTGCTTAGAATCTAGTGCAGCTGTGCATGGTAGCCAACCAAATTCTAACTTCAGCTTCTCAATTAAGCTTTGACAATAAAATCTGGAAGCTGATTTGTTTCTATGCAGAGCTGCACCAGATTTTGCACTGTCCAGTTTTAGTAAATCAACCTCTATGTATCTTTTTCTCCATTCAAGAGGAGAAAAAAAAAACACATGGGTGGGATGTACAATGACTGATCACTGTGATAGCCAATCAGAGGCCATCAGAGAGATCAGATGATTGGGACCTGGGGTTTCTGGTTCTCAATCGTTAGTATGGGACCCGGGGCTCTCACTGAGAGCCCAGTTTCTGTGCTGGGAGTGCGCTGTGCAGCGCACTCTCAGCACGAACATGTGAGCATATATGTGGCCCCATGGAAGAAGACCCACTTCATTGAGGCCGCATATATGTGTACACGCAACTGGAAGGAGTTAAAGTGTTACTAAACCCAGGACCCTGAATTCACTATATCTGGTCTCCCACAGTACACAGAACATGGAATATGCAATTATTTTAGTAAATATAAACTGCTAAATACCTTTTCTCATCAGCAGTTAGAGCAGTCTTGTGACTTCAGCAGAGCACTGGTTAAAGTTTGTAGGAGGAGTTTTCTTTCTGCACTAGGAGGATGTGAAACCCTTGACCCTCTGTCTGGACAGTGCGGATTGGCCCTTTGCTGAACACATACACTCTTCGCAAGGAAAAAAAAAAACCCCATCTAGCAATACACACCAAACTGAGCATGTGCACATGACTACGGATTCAGTCTGTATCAGGTGGTCATTTCAACAAGAGGAGGGGCAGAGAAGACAGGATCAAACAGCCTTTTTACACAATGCAGAGGATTAACCCCTTAGGTTCCATAGGGAGTATAACAAGCATGCTTTACTGCATACATAGACTAATTTTACTGTTGTGGATTTAGTAACACTTTAAGGTAATTAAGACATTTAAGGAAAAGGTGCAGCAATACACATTTCTAGGGTTTAGTTAGGTCAATGGAATTCCATTTTAACTGAAAAATTCTGAAACATATCATAACATTTATAATATAACACAGAAATACTTCTGTATTTTTCCTATTTTTAAGCTTCTATCTTGTTTTGGCTTGTTTTCCCAATAGCCAATGATCTTGAAAATGTGAGGAGGTGACAATATACAACACTGCCACAGTCAACTCCACTGACCTTTGAAGTCAGGATTTTATAGTAATATTTGGGCCTATGAATGACCTCACCTCTCTCCATAAGCTGAAGCCAATCACAGTGGGGACAGCTGCACTTAAGATGAAAGCCTATAAAACAAGACCGGAAGAGTCAATTTGTCAAAGCAGAGGTTTATGGTACATATATGCAATGAATGAACCTATGTGCTAGAATTTATAGCCCCAAAACACAGGTTACACTGAAAGAAACATGGACAGATTTTAGTTTAGTAGTAAATCTAGTTAAGCGATGATTTTCAATTGGTTGCTGTGGACTAGTGCAATCTGCATTGCCTTATTAAAGAAACCAGTTAGACATCTTATACGGTAAAGCAGAGAAAGGATGCTAACGAAAGCCCAGCTTAAACAAGTCTTCCAGTTTTTAAAGCCAGATTTTTACTTTTAAGTCTTTTGTCTTGTTTTACAGCTGATAGGCTTACCAATATGCAAACTGATAAACCATAAAACAAGATGCCTAAAATAATTTGTTGTCTGGGTCCACCCAGCTTTAGAGTGAACCAGTAATGAAGGAATTAAGGGGTTGTGATATCGGAGCTGGGAAGGGCAGCAGACACACTTATATTGTACCTTCCCCTGCCCCCATCTGTCCACCTCAGTCTTTTACTCACCTGTTCCCAGGAGGACACAGAGCTGACTGACAATATCTTCCAAACCAGGCCTGGCCATACACTCTACACTCTCCATTTAATCCTATGCAGGGTTCTTATTCCATTCTTTGTCAGAGTACAAACTCCAGAGGATCGAATAGAGAGTATGTAACACGCGTACAGGGCCCAGTTAAAGCGGAGTTCCACTCTGTAAAAAAAATAAAAGTCAGCAGCTACAAAAACTGGAGCTGCTGACTTTTATAAAACAGCCACTCACCTGTCTCACGATCCTGCATTGCCCCCGCCTCAGCCTGTTTCATTGGCCGTCCTGTATTCCAGGCACTGGCATCCTGCGCATGCGAGAGTAGCGCTGCGCTTCCTAAATGGCCCCCTCGTCTTCTGGGACCTGTCACGTGTCCCACAAGACTTTGGGGAGGGAGGGGGGAGGACAACGACCGCTTCCAATTACCCTAGGCGATCACAGCAGAAGTGGGAGCGGGTACCTGTCACCTGTTACCCATCCCCCCCCCCCCCCCCCAAAGGTGCCAATCCTTAATGGGGAGCAGGGGACCGATCTTTAAAGCGGAACTTCCCCTTTTGGGTGATACTCCGCTTTAACCACCTCCCGTTGTATATAAATGGCCGGACGGTGGCAGTGCAGGGTCGGGTGGCCATTTATAAATGGCCTCCCCGCACCCTGCTTGTGGACGCTGGGAGTGCGCAGCACCGCGATCCGGTGCCCGCTGTGAAACACCGATCGTCGGACGGGACCTCTGTATGAGGTCTCGATCATGTGATCACTGATTGGCCCTGCATTACTTTGACAATTGCGCAGTCATGCAACTCTGCACCCAAATTATATTTACATCCTTTTTTTCCCCACAAATGGATCTCTCTTTCAGTAGTATATGACCGCCTGTGAGGTTTTTATTTTTTGCGCTATAAAGAAAAAAAAAAAAAGACCGACAATTTTGAGAAAAAAAAACACAATATTTTGGACTTTTTGCTATTAAAAATGATATTAAAAATGTCCAATAATAATATGTAAAAATCAAATTTCGTCATAAATTGAGGCCAAAATGTATTCTGCGACGTCTTTACTAAAAAAAAAATCCCAATATATGTAAATTAATTGGTTTATGTGAAAGTTATAGCGTTTACAGATGGTGGTACAGATACTTTTTTTAATACTAATAATGGTGACAATCAGCGACTTATAGCGGGACTGTGGTGGGCATTCTGACACTGGGGGGGAACTGACTTGGTGTCACTGATAGCCCCAGTGACACCAATACAGTGATCAGTGCTAAAAGAAAAAAAAAAAAAAGCACTGACACTGTACAAATGGCACTGGGCAGGAAGGGGTTAACATGAGGGGTAATCAAAGGGTTAACTGTGTGATGGGAGTGTTTTACTAGGGGGCGGGGGGTGTGTGCTTCACTTTAAGCGCACTGCTCTGAATGGCTTTGCTCAGCCATCCAGAACAGTGTGCCCAAACTGACAGGGAGGAGGGGCTGTTGGTAAACAATGCAGCCCTCCTCCCTGTCGGTGATCGCCGGTAATCACCAGCCAGGACGCAGTGATTGACACCCGGGGCTGCGATTGGTGGCACGGGTAGGGCTTGCGCGCGCTCCCTACCTGGAAATGCACAATCACGTATGTATACGTGATCCTGCGCACAGGGTCCGCCCTGTAGCAGTAAATGTACCGTGGGTGGTCCTTAAGTGGTTAAACTGAATAGGTTATACTTTAAGTACACCTGCCCTGCATAGATACAGCATAGGTTCACCTCAAATAAAAAAATCCAGGAAATAAATTACAAATCACGTTGGGGGGAATTCCAGTGGCTGTATTGTTTTGTAAAAGGAGTACCTTTGTACACAGATCACCCACTGCAAAAAGTGAAAGCAAAAAAAGGGAGAGCCCCAGTAAATTGATCTGTAATGCAAACAAGTAGGAAATAAATATAAATGTTCCCCTTATGAATTACACTAACAAAGCCTTATATAAAATAATGCAGCACTGTAGGGAGGCTGTCTATCATGACACTAGTACAGTTTAGGACTAATATGGGTTTCTTACCATCAGAACTGGATGTACAGTTTTCACACGGATCCACCTGAGCAGTGTAATCCACATCTCTGGGGAGCAAACACCAAAGGCAGCAAGGACACAGACATAAGGCGTCCACAAGTATTTCACTCTGAAATCACAAACCTTCATGTATTAACTTGAGCATTACATGGTAATGCTAACTATTGCTATAATCATGACAATATAAAGATACATGTCTCTGTAACAATGGGCCTTAAGTTCCACTGATACTTTAGCAGTACAGGTTGCTCAAGTAATCTGATATTTTTTATTTTAAACACTTGCCCTCCAGAGGATTTACCCCCCTTCCTGACCAGGCCATTTTATGCAATACAGCGCTGCATTACTTTAACTGACAATTGCACAGTCATGCAATGCTGCACCCAAATGGAATTTACTGCATGTCCTTTTTTCCCCACAAATAGTGCTTTCTTTCGATGGTATTGTATCGTCTCTGTCTTTTTTACTTTTTGTGCTATAAACAAAAAAAGACCAACAATTTTGAAAAAAAAAAAAGCCAGTATTTTTTACTTTTTGCTATAAAACATCCAGTAAAAAAATGGGAAAAAAAATCTAAATTTCTTCATAAATTTAGGCCAAAAATGTATTCTGCTATGTCTTTGCTAAAAAAAATTCCCAATATGTGTAAATTAATTTGTTTATGTGAAAGTTATAGCGTCTACAAATGGCGGTCTATATACATGAAATGGTTTTTTTTACACTAGTAATGGCGGCGATCAGCGACTTATAGCGGGACTGCAGAGGACATTCTGACACTGAGGGGGGGACTGACTAACTGCTACTGACATCCCAATGACACTAATACAGTGATCAGTGCTAATAAAAACTGTACTAATGACACTGGGTAGGAAGGGGTTAACATCTGGGGTGATCAAAGGGTTAACTGTGTGCTTTGCTTTACTGTATGTGCTGTGTTTGTTTTACTATGTAAACATGCTACTGTGTTACTGCTGGCAGGAGAGAGACCTGTGTTGTTTACACACAGGTCTCTCCCATTACTGTTCCTTGGAGATTGTCGGGTGCTGGCGGGGAATCTCTGGCCAAAACCTAGTGATCAACATCTGTAGCCGCCACTGGCGGCGTGGGTAGGGCGGCGCATGTATATTCCCTACCCGGAAATGCAAAATGATATATACACACGTGATTTTGAGCAGCCCTGCTGCCCTGTAGCAGTAGTTCTGCTATAGGACGACAGGGAAGCAGTTAAAGCTATACACAGTGAAGGTATTCAGTCTGTATAACATCCAAAATGCAAACACAAAAATTCAGAGAATCTTACCCCTCAAAGGTCATAGCAAGGGAGCCCAAGAGAAGACTTTGGATTACATGGTAGATGACCTCCGGCCTTTCTCCTATCCGTCCTTCCCTAGCGAGGATATGAGCACTTACAGGCACACCACTGTAAGAAGAATGTTTAAAGCATATGATAGCATAGTACAGCAACTCCAGGCAAATGAAGACAATGAGTGAAAGCAGCCAATGAACTGCTAATATTATCCAGTACACACTGCAGGGGAATTAACCAAAATTGAAGCAGGCATGCACATTAACCAATCAACTTGTCTAGATAAGCTTTGAAAATGAAAGCTAGAAGCTGATTGTTTGCCTTGCATAGATGCTCCAGATTCTGAGTGCTCCAGTATTAGTAAATTATCTTCTGTGACTGTAGAACGTCTACTAAATGTACTTTTATATAATGGTACACTTGGAATCCTATGGGATGAGTTTAGTTCATAGCAACAATTAACAAGAAAGTAAATCTTGCCTTAATGATCAGGATAAATCACGACTAATCATACTCATGTATCTGTCACTGAAGGATAGTTTTTATCAACTTGTCATCGCATTTGCAATTCAAATGTGATCTGAAGTGCCACTGCAGGAACCTAAACTTTTTTTTCTGTCTTCCCAACTGGTTCTCTTTAAAGAGAGATGTGTGGTATGACTGTGGACATTTAAGAACTTACATATTCTTAATATGAACTAAATAAACTTTAAAGAAGCCCTTACTGCTGGAGGCAGTGTGGAGGGATTCATCCTCAAAATTCATAACAGATTAGTGAAGTAGTTACCATAATGTCTTAGTACTCTTTCCCTCAGTGCCATCTCCTACTCGGTGTACCTGCTGTTTTCTTTAGAAATTAGATCCCTGGCAGGGGTTGGAAAATGAGATAAGCTAAAGAAGGTGTTTCTGTAATAACTTAATTATAGCAATATGAATTGCTCCACAGTGCAAGCAGATACAGAGTTCAGTGGGGGCTTGTTATAAGGCATATTTACAGATTAAAAACATGTATATTTTTTAATGCCAATAGTCTGGTCACAGTTGCACTTTAAAGCAATGAAGATTGTACAAGTCAACAGTCTTAGTAACCACTGTAAAATGCAAGGTATTTAACCTAAAAGTCCTCAATAAACAAGCTCTGTAGTGATGCTAAATTTTATGTATTCCAATTCTAGGAAAACCATACAATAACCATTTCAATGCATCACAACGGGGGTTATTTACTAAAATTGGAGTGTGCAGAATCTGGTGCAGCTCTGCATAGAAATCAGCCAGCTTCCAGGTTTTATTATCCAAGCTTAACTGAACATGCTGAAGTTAGAAGCTGATTGGCTACCATGCACAGCTGCACCAGATTCTGAGTGCACCAGTTTTAGTAAATCTCCCCCAATGCACCCACACGAAAAACACTGAGGCTTTTTTTTCCTCAAGCAGGGAATTTCTTACCAAATTCTTTTAAATATTCCCTGGCATATTGAACATAGGCAGATGAGCAAGACAAAGATGTAGAAAGGCAAGAGAGAAGACTGAGTAAGCCGTAAGAGGTAATCCTGAGATGGTGACTGGAAGGCCCCCTGGCAAAGCAGCCAATTCACTGTGAAGTTTCTATGAGACACAAAAATGGCAATATTGTCAAGGGCAAAGCAAAAACGGACAAAGCAAAAACTGGCAAATAAATCCAAATTCCTGACAAAAAATATTTTCTTTTAGCTCTGAATACAGAAAAAAAAACAAAAAAAAAAACAAAAAAAAAGCTTTAGGACATTCGTCAGCTTTTTACTGTTTCTGTGTGCCAACTGTGAAAATTTGCCCACGCTTCCTATTTGGCAATCAAAACAACACCATAGACAGCAATAAAAAAACTTGACAACGTTTTTATCTAGTTGAGTATTTTAATTTGAGAGTTGCATCCTAAAAAACGTCAACAAAGTTCTTTGGAAGTAACATTGTTTCAATATATTATATTTAAAATATTTTGTTTACATGTAGATCAAAGGTTTGACCCTTGATCTGAATGTGACAGTTTGTAAAGAAACCACACAAGTAAAAAAAATAACACAAACACACTAATATATATATATATATATTTTTTTTTTTTTTTTACTTTAGTAACATGCAATCCTTCTTAACCTCTTATTACCGTTGGTTAATGTTAATCGATCAATAATTACACCTTCCTCCCCTTCACTCTTGAGCTATTATTTCTGCTGATTTTTTTTTCAATTTTGTTTTACCATTAATATTTTATTTTGTTTTTGTTTTGTTATATTTTCAGTATAGGATAAACAATTTACAAAACTGAAAGAAAATGCCTTTTTTCATTTGCAAATAACTTTACTATGGTTTGAGCCTGAAACTTAATTTTAAATAGAATAATTTATTTATTTACAGTAACTTACAATAAAAATACCAACACAACTAAAGATAGAAAAAATGCTATTTTTGTATATCTTTTGTCGATAAGACAGAATATAAAATATTTTTTGGAAAGTCAATAATGCCAAAAGAAAGCTTAGTTTGTCCCCAAAAACAATTACTTTATTATCCTACATAAATAAAGTTATCATTCAAATAAACAGGCCCCTAGTGGAAATGTAAAAATTTCTGGGGTCCATAAGAAGTATGCACTTACTTCTTCCAACTTATAATTGAAAAATCAGAGAAAAAAAAAGTTTTTAACACAAGATTTTGGATTGGTTTTGGCTTTAAGTATAACAAAGGTAAATTCTAGTCTACTTACTTGGTCATGTTCAGTCCAAACTTTACTTCAAGAGATTTCAAAAGTTGCCGGTTTTCTTTATGAGGAATTACAGTCTTAAAATTAAAAAAATATACATCTTTAGGTTTTCAGTTTGTATTATGCAAAGAGGAATAATTCTGCAGAAGCTGGGTAGATAACGCTTTGCGATCTTGAACTTTACAATTTTGAATTGACTCAAATGGATCCATTATCTGTCAGTGCAGTGCCTCAGTGGGAAACTCCATGGCGACCTTTGTGTTCCAATAGTTTGGACCCTGGGGGGTTTCCTCATTGGAAATGTAATGACCATGCGATCTATGATCCTGTAAGTCTGTGACTATTATCTACATATGCATTGTTTTGGATATTATGTGTATATTTTTTTGTATGACATACTTGTTTACATTGTAGATTTAACCATTGTGACGTTTTCTTCTGATGAAAATTTGTGTCAAGAATTAAAACGCATTGGGGTCTTCACATGCATTATCCATGGTCATGTGTTTCATTGCGGTTTATATACTGTATCTTGCCCTTTGGACCTATTTATGCTAGGTTTTTAATATGCATGGTATTTTTATAATACGAAGTTAAAATAAACATTTAACATTTTATTTTTTGTTTTGATTTTTTTTGGTGCCGGACATTTGCAATTTTTGTTTTGATCCATTCAGTTGGATGTGACATTATTCTTAACCAGATCGGACAATTTATAGCTACTACCCAATGGTGTGAGCATTGGCGAACTCAGCAAGAATGGCCTGGTGTTGATGAAAGCATACAAAAAATCATTTAATTAGTCAGGAGAGAAATATAGAAGCTTTTATTTCTGATTTTTTTTTTTTTTTTTTTTTTTTTTTTTAAGGTGAATGCTCCAGAGCTGCCATTCCTATTCTTTGTTTACTACCTGGTAAGTAGCTAACCTTGGACAAGTACCAGGTGTCATGACTGGTTTCTTAAGGTGAACTCCAATGCTGCCCCCCGATGCTGCTTCTCTTCACCACTCCATCGGTCAAAAGCACACTGTCATGTCTGTCATTTACAATGCAGAACTGATGATCCTGCATTGTATGTAAAGACACAGAGGACCCACCCATATCCCTGAATAAAGAGGAAAGCACCGTCTACCAGCAAAGTGAGGGATAAGATAAATAAAACTTAGTAATGCTAGACTTCGTCTACCCAAAACCAATAGTAGTTTTTGTGGATACCAGATGTCTGAATAACCCAAATATAAAAGATATTTTGTAGTCATAATCACTCCATAAACTATTACACAACTGCTTCAGAAATAGGAAAGGCAGCATTTTTGATAATGTGTTAATTTGTGTAGCCATGCTTTAATTATCCTTGTAAGTAAAATGTCATATAAATGCTATTCTCAGTACAAGACTACTTACCCTTATTAAATAATGCAGTGATATAGAAATAGTAAATGCCAAATAAAAGTACATTATCTTCATCACTTTCGCTCTGAATGTGCCCTTTTTAACTCCAACCTAAAAAAAGAGTAAAAGTATAAGGTAAAGAGATGCTTATCTTCAAGTGGACCTGGTAGCACTATAATACAAGGCACAGGGAGACAGTGAATGGCTGAATCTACCTAAAGTTTGATTACAGATATAATATAGAATAGTCAGGGGTGCCACATCCACAATAATGCATATATGCATATGTTTTAGAAACACAGAAGAGTGACAGCAGACAAAATAACCAAGTGGTCCATCGAGTCCGCCCTATTTTTATAATTATATATACAGTGAAGGAAAAGTATTTGATCCCCTGCTGATTTTGAATGTTTGCCCACTCACAAAAGGAATAATTGAGTACTGTCCGTGATACTTTTTTTTATTTGCACTAACATACAATTTTGAGGACAAGCTTTCAGGGAATGTCCCCTTCTTCAGGTCTAAGCAGTACTGAAACAAAGATTTAGCAGAATGTTGGAAAAGATGTAGGGGATGGGAAAAACAAAACAAAAAACAAACAAAAAAAAACAGATAAGATACAGCAAAAGCAAAGTCTGAGGGGGGAGACAACACTAGCAGAGGCAGTCATGCTTGAGCTGACAACTCACAAAGAAATGATCAGTCTAAAAATCGAAAGGTAGGTGTATTGTAACACTGAGACAGAATAGCAACAAAAAATTCAAAATAAATGCATGTCTAAGAAATGATGCACTGATTTGCATGTTCATGAGGGAAATAAGTATTTGATCCCCTATCATTCAGCAGGATTTCTGGCTACCAGGTGTCTTTCATACAGGTAACAAGCTGAGATTAGAAGCAGTCTCTTAAATGGAGTGCTGCTAATCTCATTTTGTTACCTGTATAAAAGACACCTGTCCACAGGAGCAACCAAACAATCAGATTCCAAACTCTCCACCATGGCAAAAACCAAAGAGCTGTCCAAGGATGTCAGGAACAAGGATTGTAGACCTACACAAGGCTGGACTGGGCTACCAAACTATCGCCAAGCAGCTTGGTGAGAAGGTGACAACAGTTGGTGCAATCATTCCCAAATGGAAGAAACACAAAACAACTGTCGGTCTCCCTAGGTCTGGTGCACCATGCAAGATCTCACCTCGTTTAGTGTCAATGATCATGAGAACAGTGAGGAATCATCCCAGAACTACACGTGAGGATCTTGTTAATGACCTCCAGGCAGCTGGGAGCACAGTCACCAAGAAAACAATTGGTAACACACTACGCCGACAAGGATTGAAATCCTGCAGTGCCCACAAGGTACCTCTGCTCAAGAAAGCACATGTCCAGGTCCGTCTGAAGTTTGCCACTGAACATCTGAATGATGCAGAGGAGGACTAGTTGGAAGTGTTGTGGTCAGACGAGACCAAAATCAAGCTTTTTGGCATCAACTCAACTCGCCATGTTTGGAGGAGGAGGAATGCTGCCTATGACCCCAATAACACCATCCCAACTGTCAAACATGGTGGTGGAAACATTCTGCTTTGGGGGTGTTTTCTGCTAAGGGGACAGGACAACTGCACCTCATCAAAAGGACGATGGACAGGGCAATGTACCATCAAATCTTGGGTGAGAACCTTCTTCCCTCAGCCAGGGCATTGAAAATGGGTCGTGGATGGGTGTTCCAGCATGACAAATGACCCAAAACACACAGCCAAGGCAACAAAGGAGTGGCTCAAGAAGAAGCACATTAAGGTCCTGGAGTGGCCTAGCCAGTCTCCAGACCTTAATCCAATTGAAAATCTGTGGAGGGAGCTGAAAGTTTGAGTTGCCAAATGTCAGCCACCAAATCTTAATGACTTGGAAAGGATCTGCCAAGAGGAGTGGGTAAAAATCCCTCCTGAGAGGTGTGCAAACCTGGTGGCCACCAAGTACTAAGTCATGTTTTGTGAAGGGGATCAAGGGGAAATTTCCGGATCATACAGCTCCACCTCCAGTAATGTTGTGTACCTTATCCAGTGCAGAAAATGTAGCTTATGTTGGCGAAACAGGACAGAAGTTGCAAACAAGGATGAATTTGCACAGACATACCATCAAGGAACATAAAGAAGATGACCTCTGCACCTGTGGGACACCATTTCGCACAACCAGGCCACACAATCGGAGACCTCAATATTTTAGTTAAAGGAAATTTCAAATCCACTCAGGAAAGAAAAACTTTTGAACTAAGAATGATAATTCTATTTGACACAAGAGATAACGGCCTGAATTCGGACATGGGATTCCTCAATCATTATCCAACAGTTTTATCACCTCAAGCATGACTGCCTCTGTGTGAGTGTAGTATCCCTCCGCCCTCGCTTTTGCTGTCTCTTATCTCTAGCCTCTTTTTTTTTTCATTCCTTCTAATATACTGCTGAAACTTTGTGATTTGTATAGTACTGCTTGGACCTTGAAGAAGGGGACATACCCCGAAAGCTTGTCCTCAAAATTGTATGTTAGTGCAAATAAAAAAAGTATCACAGACAGTACTCAATTGTTTGAGATCAGTTTTGAAATTTAATCCTGCTAGTTTGAGGTCATGTTCCCATGCTCTTGGTTTCATAATAAAATTACTGCTCTCCTACCCCATTCACCCCCTTGATGTATTTAAAGGTTTCAGTCATGTCTCCCCTTTCCCTTCTTTCATCCAGACTGTACATACGAAGTTTCTGAAGTCACTCCTGATATGTTTCATCCCTCAGACCTTTTTGCCATTTTTGTTGCCCATCTCTGGACCCATTCTCTTATCAATATATCCAGAACTGAACACAGATTCTAAATGAGGTCTAACTAAAGATCTATACAAGGGAATTAGGACCTCCTTCCTCCTGCTGGTAACCCCTTCTAATGATGCATCCTAGAACTCTATTCACTTTTACCACTGCGTAGCCACACTGTTTGCTCATTTTTGCCATTTTCTGAAATAAGTACTCCCAAATCTTTTTCCTCTGCAGTGCTTGCCAAAGCTGTACCCCTGATGTTGTACTCTGTTAAAGTATTATTTTTCTATCTATCTATTGAACCAAAATGTTGGACTTTAAATGCAACGAAAAACACAAACATGATGTTAACACTAAAATTTTTTTTTGTAAACTTCATAGCATTTGGTGTATCAATTGTATATGTTTTGGTAATACAAACGCAATAAGGCTATACCAGATGCTACAACTCATTTTATAACTGACCATTATTCCAAAAAATATCGTATTGTAACTTTCAAAAACTTTATGGCAGTTGATTCCGATTAGCTAAGATATCTCTACATATAATGGTGGGTTCAGTGGTACCTGAAAAAGAGAGAAAAGCCCTCCTGGGCCATCCTACTCTGTACGATCACTATAATGATGATATACAGAGGTCTCCACCTTATAATTACTGTCAACCATATGGTTAAAAGACACGCAAGCCAGTTATATTTTAGCGGTAGGCATTCATATAGATGTATTTCCCCTTAGTGAGATATCGAATTGTCCTGTCCCTGTTGGGTGAATGGGATGGGGATGGGGGGGGTCTAAGCAGCAGACCAAAGCCACCATTCTCTGTGGGGTCCCCAAGTGCAAGTATCCCTTACAGTGACATATGGCCAAGTTACAGATGTTTGTGTCTCAGGGCCTTAAAAGTCCAACATTTTGGTTCTCTGACATCATCTGGGAAAATAAGGTAACAGCAAATTTTGGATGAAGGGCACAGCCCTCCAGCTTAAAAAAAAAAAAAAAAAAAAAAAAAAAAGCTCTAGAAAGGGATTCCAACCACTTATCAATTGGGTCCTTTAAGACAGCCATGTCCTCTACTGAAAGAGTAAGAGTAAGCACCCTGTTAAGGCTCTGTCAGATCCACAGTGGGAATAGACCATCTCTATATAAAATCATAACTAAATAGATACAAAGCTAAGCAATCAGCGGTGTTGGGGGGTTTCCACTCTCCATATAGAAACAGGTGGAAAAATGGGTGCAAAGAGTGGGTCTTTTGGACCTTCGGTTTAATGTGTTGGTTTGATTTAACCAGTTCCCACCCTCAGGACATCATACAACGCCCTGGACTTTCAGTGGTGATACCAGGATGATGTCTGCAGCTGCAGGCATCATCCTGGCATTTTTTTTTAGTAATCTTATCAGCTAAACTGCTGCTGGATTGCTTTTACAAGCTGCAGGAGGAGGGTCCCTCCACCCTCCTGCCACCTTCCAGTGCTATTCTGGGCTCACCCATCCCACCGGGGAGCCCGGGACTGAAGGTGGATGTTCCTCTTGCTTACCATAAAGATGACCGGAGACCTGAACGTCCCTGATCATTTCTATGATATAAGAAACTGGAAATGACGAGTATTTTGACACTTGTTGGGACTGCATTTACTTGGTGTAACATTATTTTGTATATGTTACCAAAAATGTGTATTATATTGTGTTTGTGTGCACTAAAATTCACTAAAGTGTATTAAAAAAAAATGCTGTGCAAATACCACAGGACATCTCTCTAGGACCTCTGCTTAAAGAATATATAATGCAAGTAATTTTCTAGCACACAAATTATGAGTTTTTACATGTAGGGGAGAAATGTCCACAACTGGCCTAGTAAGCAAGTATTTAAACAATCTGAGGCTGAAAAGAGCACTGGTATTAGAGTTACAGGCTGATCTGATGATGTTTTCAAACATTAAAAGTAGAACTAATCGGCAAAACTTTTTTTTTCCATTTTGGATAGAGCAAGGGAGGGTTATACCCCATTAGGGAAATTTACCGTCACTTCTTGTCCCATAGCCAAAATAGGAAGTGAGAGAAAATCCCTGCAAATTAAGGGAATTCCTTGGGGACCCCTATGTAACCAGAACTAGTGTCCCCATTGGAATTATTTTAGTAAATATAAGCTGCTAAACACATTTCTCATCAGCAGTTAGAGCAGTTTTGTGACTTCTGTTGTGACAATGATGTCCAACAGAGCACTGGTAAGGCTTGTAGGAGGAGCTTTCTTTCTGCTCTAGGAGGATGCAAAACCCCTGACCTCTGTCTGGATAGTGCTGATTGGTCCTGTGCTGATCACATGCACTCTCCCAAGAAAAAAAAAACACACCTCTGTAGCAATACACACTAAGCTGAGCATGTGCAGAGTGTCTCCACACGATATGTTTCATCAGGAGATAAAGGGGACACTGGAAGAAGGGGATGATTAGATAAGTGAGGATCAAACAGCATTTTTACACAATGCAGAGGATTAACCCCTTAGGTTCCGCAGTGAATATAACAAGCATGCTTTACTGCATATACAGACTGATTTTACTGTTGTGGGTTTAGCAACACTTAAATACATTTATTTTAAAAAAAATAGTAAAATCCATGAGAAATATATTGTACTCATATGAATCCAATTCCATCATACTGTACCTGGAGGCTTTTGGCAATCATACAACCCACAACAAGGCTTAGAAGAGGGGATGTAAGCAAAGCAGAGTTCTCAAACTGTAGTAAATATCCCAGGAACACAGCGAACAGGTACATCTTATGAACTTCATGCACCTAAGAAAGACAGAATTCAAAATTATGAAATATCAAAATGCAGAACTGTGGCAGGACTACATTAAGCCCCTGGACACACTGCCGCAATTTCAGGTGCTATTTGGGAATTGATATCGTACCTGAATGTGGGTGTCTTAACATGCGTGGTTTGCTACAGCGCGATTTCAATAGTAGTTCTTGTATCACTTTTTCTGCAATTTGTTGCAATTTCACATAGGCTACAATGGAAATTGCACTGCAAAACGCAATGGCAGCCGCAAGACATCAATGGGAAATTTTCAGAAAACGCAGCAAACAAAATGCGCAATTTTAAATCGCATTCAGTGTGAACCAAGCCTTAGCCCTGATTCACACAGCCACGATTTCAGGTGTGATTTGGGAATTGAAATTGTACCTGAAATCGGATCTATTGAATGTATCTTAACATACACGATTTGCTGCAGTGCAATTAGTTCTTGCATTACGTTTTCTGCAGTTTGTTGCGATTTCACATACATAGACTACAATAGAAATCGCACTGCAAAACGCAATGGAAAACGAAAGAAATTTTTGGGAAATATTCACAAGTTGCAAACAAATCTTAAGAAAACACGGTGAAATCGCAAGCAAAACGCGCGATTTTAAATCACATCCAGTGTGAACCAAGCCTTAGTCACCGCTCACACTACTGCGATTTAAAATCATGTGGTATGTGTGCAATTTCAGGGCAATTTCTGAAGACTTTATTGCTACTTGTGAAGATTTTCAATGATTTTTTGCAATTAAATTTCCATTATATTTTATGTATGTGAAATCGTAATAAAAGTGCAGAAAAAGTAATGCAAGAATTACTTTAGAAATCGCGCTGCAGCAAATCGCACATGTTAAGACACTGACATTCACATTCATTAGATGCGATTTCAATTCGCACCGGTATGACTGCGCACTTAGGCTAGGTTCACACTGGAAGCGATTTAAAATGGCGAAGTGTGTTTGCAATTTCACAGAGTTGTCTGAAGATTTGAGATTTCCCAACGATCTCCTGCATTTTCCATTGCGTTTTGCAGTGCGATTTATATTGTAGTCTAAATCGCAACAAACTGCAGAAAAAGGAAGACCAGAACTACTTTTGAAATCGCGCTACAGCAAATCACGTATGTTAAGACACTCACATTCACTAGATCCGATTTCAATTCCAAAATTGCACCTGAAATCATGGCGGTGTGAACCAGGACTTAGGCTGGCCATACACTATACAATTTTCTTACAATTTCCTTTAGATTTACCTTCAACTATGTAGCACAAAAGCCTGCCTGATTGGATACAATTGAAAGTGTTGTTTAGGTTTGACCTCATATTATATGGTTTTTGGTAAATCTAAAGCAAAATTCTCAAGAAAATTGTATAGTGTATGGCCAGCCTTAGGGTGCATTCACACATCTGTGTTGTTGAAGTGTGTTAAAAAGAAAACAGTGCCTGCTGCATCTATGGTGTGGCTTCCAGAAAAACACAGCTTTCATTCTCATGTAAAACACACCACATTGAAAATAAAGTAGTTTGAATGTAGTCCAATCTATCTTCAGTGCAATCAGATTGGCTTCAAAGTCAAGGATTCCAGTCTTAGGAACCTATGAGAAAGTCAAGCATCTCGTGATGAAATACGTCAGAGGCGGGGCTATGTGACATCATCACATCGAATGTCTGAGGTCAGCCATTTTACTCAGTTAATACAGAGTAATGTTTATACTTAAGAGGGCAATATGTGTTATTGTAACAGGTGATTTTTCCTGTGCACAAGTGTAATGCACTGTTTGTGAGTAGTATTCTTTTTATTGGTCATTAAAATGTTATATTCCTTGAGATACTACACTATGGGAGATTTTTTCTGTTTCCTTTCCTCTAATGAATTGGCTGCTCTCTGAGGTACTGAGTGGCTGATAGGACTATTGGTGTTGCTTTCCTGGTGAAGAGTGGAATGATGAAAACCCTTAGTATTGGGAAAGCTCATTTCGACCTTACTTTTAGTGTGGGTCAATACTGGAGCTAAGCAGCAGCATTGAAAGATTTAGGCACATGGTGGTTTAGCACATTGATATTTCCTTTTCTTTTTCCTATTTTTTTTATTTAACTTCTTATTAAGGTACCTATTGGGCATTCCCAGAGTACATACATAGTAACACAAAGAAATAGAAAAAAAAAAACAAAAAACAAAAAAAAACACAACATCTCACTCTTGGTAGCTTGACAAGGAGAAGTACATCAGGGGGTTACACAAAGAAAAAAAGCACTACAGGGTACGTAATCTACCCAGTGTAAAGGTGTGAAACCCAACCAGGGCAATGAACACAGCAGAATACAATGAGAAAAATGGCAGCATTAGGACAACAGACCATAAAAATTAGGTATCAGATTAGGTCTCAGTGTAGGAGTCGGTAGTGCCAGCAGATATAATCCAGAAGTCCCAAACTTTATTAAATTGTTTTGGGCAGCTCCGAGATAAATATGTTGCCTTGTATAAGGGTATCACTGAGTTAATTAGAAAGTGCCAGTAATCCATGGACAGTGTCAAGGACACTTTCCACTTCATAATAATAGCCTTCCTTGCATAGAACAAGAGGAGGCCCAGTGGGGTTCTGGTTCCCTGGAATTGGCAAGTGGTTCTACCCAACCTAATAGGTAAACTCAAGATTGTAAATGGAACAGGAATAGAGGTAGGACGAGTAATAAACTGTACTACAGTAGTCCAATATTGGCAAAGGTGAGGGCACACCCAAAGCAAGTAAATATAAATCAGCCAACTCGCTCCCACAATGCCAATAGGTAGGGGACCCTCTCTGATAAATTCTATGAAGCCTTGGGGGCGTAAGGTAGATTCTATGTAAAATCTTGAATTGAATCAGTCGATCCCTTGCCAATACTAGTTGAAGGAAAGAATATTCCCAAGGATCCTCCCAGTCTTGAATATTTCCTTATTTGAGCACAAATATCACACATGTATATGGACACTGTATTTGAAGCATATGTAGGACTTGGTTTTAATTTTTTCATTGGATTACACTGTCACATTCTCTGTGGATTTCACCATTTCATTATTATTTTATTATGGTCAATATTTAGTATAAACATTTTTCTGCTCGTACGTTTAACCTGTATGATTGCATTTGCACATTTATAGAGTTATTTGATCTTTTGGTTGCACAGCAATGTTATTATACTTGCATTTATTCATGATTTTACTGTCTCTTCCCTTTGAATGTCATGTGCCTGCCTGGATTGCTGGAGTGCTTTATTGGGTACCTATTGAAAGATCTTTGGAGGCCGGATGGCTGCGTGATCTTAAGCGTTGTATGACCATATCCTCACAGATGGACACAAACATTTTGGTAAGGTATTCTATCTACAGGTAAGGTGGACGTGGTTTGTGAAGGATTTCTTGTGTTTATGCAGTGGAAGATTATTGCAGATCATTTTCTTCGGCTGAATTTTGAATTTAAATTCATTTTTTTTTCTGCACTGTCACTTGGGAACGTGGACTTTTCTTTCTGACTGTACTTTATACGAAGTGATTTTGCGTATATATTTTTACATGGACACCATATGATATATTACGCTTAATATTTATTGTGTACATTTTTTTCATATGTTTATCAGTTTTAGTGCTGCACTTTTCTATACATCTTTGAGAATTTGGTATTACAGAACTTAGTGCTGGTAGCTCCTTTTAGATATTTCTGAGCATGGAGTTTCTTCATATAAGTTCAATGAAGAGGTCAGGGAAGATGTTGCAGAAACGGTTTATGGCAATGGTCAATGTGGTGTCAATATTGAAGTTTATCTTCTTCCTTCACCGGTAAGAGATTGCTTTAGATCACCTAAAGGTTTATTTATTACAGGTATTTATACAGTAGCAACAATATATGCAGAACTTTACATATTGTACATTCACATCAGTCCCTGCCATCATTGAGCTTACAATCTAAGGTCTCTATCTCATATGCATACATACCCATACTAGAGTCAATTGAGACAGGATACATTTAACCTACCACCATGTCTTTGCAGCATGGGAGGAAACAGGAAATCCATGCAACCATAGGGAGGAAATAAAAACTCCATGCAGGCAGTGCCCTGACCTGATGAGGTTAGTGTTATAGGTTTATGCATTCTAAACTGCATTACGATTTATGCTACAGAGATGTGATGTATGGTCAGAAGACATTTCTAATACTTAAGATTCTCCAAATTCTGTATTTACCTTCTCTTTCTTGACCATGGAGAGGCCATCAAGCAGACACAGGGACAAGGCCTGTATAAAAAGCAGGTAGTGACTGTACTCCCACATCATTATAAATGTGTAGGTAGATGCACTCATCAACAGGTAACAGAATCTCTGGGAAGAGAACAGAGCATATTCATTAACATCATATTAAATGGTCCTTTTTGGAGTCACCGCATCAGGATCCAGTTCCATAATGCCTCATTTCCAACAGATTTCCAAGCAAACTGAGAATAACGGATTCCCTGAAATTTTGGATGCCATTTTTAAGGCTGTTTGCCGAAACATCTTAGCTCTTGCTAAAACATAGCTTTTGTTAGCACAACTGGTAAAATTGCAGCAAGGACACAACAGTACATCACGAGTGCACCTTCCTATCTTGGATTAGAATTTTGGAATTCCTTGTAGCTTTTACAATGGCTGAAGCTGCCTTAGGTGCTTCTGGGTAACTGGTGTCTTCATTTGAGAGTTTTTGAGTGTTTTTAGAAGTGTATTACAAGCTTTTTACAGCTTCAGGCATTTTTTGTTTAGCCAATAGAAAGCACTAGGGGGAGGAAATTAGGAGTGGAGAACTGCTGTTTCAGCAGAAAACATGCAACAAAATGCTCGTAAAACGCTCAAGTCACAAATTTCCAGGCGTTTCTATTGAAGTCTATGGGGCCAAAAACTCTTGTAATTTGCCAAAAAGAATCCCGCATAGTTTTTTGAGTGACAAGCGTTTTGCTTCAGGCAACTGAACACTCACACGTGAACAGGGGAAATTAATGGGATTTGACTTGTTGAGGGTTTTACAGCTACAAGCTTCAAGCAAAAAACTGCTCAGGTGTGAATGCAGCCTTAGGAGCCTATTTACAAAGTGGAGTATGTGACTTTCACGAAACATGCTCTAGAGGAGAATCTTTCAGGTCCATATGTTTTAAAAAAGAGTAGTGCTTGATTCAGAGAAGGTTTGGTGAAAGTCACATTTTCTGCTTTATAAACAAACTCCTTAATTTTTTAGATACTTTTATTTCCCCTTACCTTCCCCCTATCTTATGTTTTATTTTTTAAGATTAACACAAAATGTAAATCTTCCAATTGTTTTCAGCCCCTTCTAAGGTAACAGAGAGGTTCCTAGCTATCATAGGCTCCAAAAAGAGAGCAACAGAATCCTCCCAATTATTGCAGCCACAAAAATAAAAATGTTGTTGTAGGGAATCACTTTATTTTAACCACTTGCTCTCCAGAGGATTTACCCCCCCCCCCTTCTTGACCAGGCCATTTTTTGCGTTACTTTAAACTAAATGTATTCTGTGACGTCTTTGGTGAAAAAAAAAAATCCCAATACGTGTAAATTAATTGGTTTACGTGAAAGTTATAGCGTCTACAAATGTCGGTATAGATACTGGAATTTTTTTTATTTTTTAACTAGTAATGGCGGCCATCAGCGACTTATATCGGGACTGCGGTGGGCATTCTGACACTGGGGGGAACTGACTTGGTGTCACTGACATCCCCAGTGACACTAATACAGTGATCAGTGCTAATAAAAAGCACTGACACTGTACTAATGGCATTGAGCAGGAAGGGGTTAACATCTGGGGTGATCAAAGGGTTAACTGTGTGCAGTTTCACTATGTTGGCTGTGTGTGTGCTTCACTGTAAGCACACTGCTTTGTATGGCTCTGCTATACAGAGCCATACAAGCAGTGTTCAGGAGCCGACAGAGGAGAGATCTGTGTTGTTTATACACAGGGCTCTCCCCCGCCGGAGATACTCGGCAATCACCGGGTGCCGATGAGTAATCACCGGCTGGGACCTGGTGATCAACAGCTGAGGCTGCGAATGGTGGTGCGGGTAGTGCGCGCCCCCTACCCAGAACTGCAAAATCATTTATATATACACACACGATTTTGCGCACTCATGCCGCCCTGAAGAAGTATTTCTGCTATAGGGCATCGCGGAACCGGTTAAGGTAATGCTGTCACAAACTTGGGCAATTCAAAATTAACATTTTAAAAAAAAACTGCTTACAGGATAAGTTCAACTTTTGACCAAAAATAATAAATGAACATTTTTTGGCAGGTAAAAACTCAGTTTACTTTCCCTGCACTGATGTGCCATCCTAGTCCTGAGAAACACATGGTACTTCAAGGTATGGGGAAACTACTAGCCCACCCATAATATGATGTTTGGTACCTGAGCATCCAATAAACAGGTCTGATTACATGGAAGCAAGGAGGAACTTGAGCCTTGTGTAGGTTTTAACCTCAGAAAGTCACCACCTATTGACCGTGTGACTGCATTAAGATTACAACACCTAACATGCATTATGCTAAACAAGATGTTGAGGGACTTCTGCTTTAGGATCTGGGACTGAACAGCCAAACTCTATAAGGAATATGAACCAGGGTGGAAAATGTGACCCTGAGAGAGAAGGTCTGGCTGACAGAGAACAGGCTAAGGGGAGTCTGTGAAGAGTGCAGCAACCTCTGATAACCAGGCCAGTCAGGGGCTACAAGGATTCATGGAGTGATGAGACTGAAAGTCCTAGATGCCAATAGGCTGAAAGAGCTCAAATGTGGGAAGGAACAACCTTGACATAACAAGATGCCCCATTTCAACCTTTAGAAAGCCATGGGTTTGTGTTGATGATAGTGAAAGCTTAGGAGGCCTGGAGGGATGACAATGTAACAACTGCAGTAGAGGGAAGTAAGGGGAGCCACTAGATATTGGTGACCTACCAGAAGCAGATGGGTAGTATAGGATTCGCCCTAGCAGAAAGACGTAGCAGGGAGGCAAGAGCATTCCCAGAACCAAAACCTCACAGCTAGCAGTAGAATGATCAACACAGAGGCTTGTTTGGCATGAAAGAATGACAATACAGAAAAGCACATAGATGAACCAGAGGAAGGGGGACACAGCTGACCAGGGCTCACCAAAGAAAGGCTCAGGGCAGCATCAGCAGCTAGCCAGCATATTCCCCATACTGACTCTCCAGTTCAGGTAGTCTAATGTGACACTGCAGTGAGCCAAAGGGGTAGTACAGGTCTGTAATTTTATAATAAAAATTGAATAAAACTTAATAGGACCAAATAACACAATGTCTACAATGTCCGACCTCCAAGTGCACTCAGTAGAAACAGAAGCTTCAGTGTCCTGTCCAGGGGTTTGCCCAAGGGAAGAGAAACTTTCTTTGATATAATGTCCTTCCCCCTAAGGAGAAGACTAATACCTCAGAGGCCTGCTGTGTCCCCCAGTGAACAATCAGAAAAAGCCATTTTGTTGAAGCAACTTACCTCTGCATATAAATTGCTGCCATTTCTTAAAAAGCCTGTGAGTGCTGCAACCTGACATGCAAAGTATGGAAGAGCCCAGTTTTCTCTCAGAGGAATAGAGTCTTCCATTCGGGTAGTATCTGTCCTGAAATAAAGTGCATTTATTGATCTAAAGCATCCCTAGCTAAATTAGAAATTCCACTTTGCAAATATAATAGACTATTGATAAGCCATCTCCTAGACATTATACTTAAAAAAGTGTATGAAAACCCTAGCAATGAACCTCTCTTTTTCGCTCCATTTCAGTTTGTAGTTCCAGGGATCGACATATTATCCACTTGAAGACAAAGCCTTTTCTGACATTTTTGTTTACATGAAAGAAAAAAAAAAAATCTGTATTTGTTTCTAGAAAATCACTTAGAACTCCCAAACATATTTTATTTATAAAATGTATTTAATTTATTTATTTTTAAAGTAGAGGCCCTAGAGAATAAAGTGGTGGATGTTGCAATTTTTTATGTTACACGGTATTTGCGCAGCAGTTTTTTAAGCAAAATGTTTTGGGAATCAAAACACTTTTTATTTTAATGCACAAAAACACAATATAATACCCAATTGTTTGGAAACATTTAAAAGATGATGTTGCACTGAGTCACATGCCACGCTTTAAAATTGCACACGCCCATGCAATGGTGACAAAACAACGTAAAATTTTATTATCCATAGGCGATGCTTTAAAAGCCTTTAAAAGCTACCACTTTAGATTTACACAGGAGTTCTGGTGCTAGAATTACTGCCCTCGATCTGACATCTGCGGTGATATCTCACATGAGTGGGATATTTGCTGTTTGCCCGTACGACGCATGCGTTTTCCTTTGCACACAAGCAAGGGGGGGAGAGGGTTGCTTTAAGTTTTTTTTTTTACACTGTTGGTTTTAATTTTTTAAAATCACTTTTATTGTTATCACAAGAAATATTAAAATCACCTGTGATAGCAATAGTCAGTGGCAGGTACTATTTATGGATAGATCTGGGGTCTATCGGGTGATGTCCCCACCCCTTACATATTTAACAACTGACAAACCACCAGAGCAGGCAGACGGCCATTTTTTTTTTTTTTTTTTTTTTTTTAATTCTTTCTTTTTTAGGTGGGCATCTTGATTGACGTTGGATCTACTGTGGGGGACATTCTTTTAGTTTTTCCTTTTAATAAAGAACTTGTCAAAGACCGTCCAGATTCCGATAAGCCCCCTGCCCGCAGACCCCCACAACCACCAGCCAGGGTTATGGGGAAGAGGCCCTTTTCGCCCCCTGCCCCATAGCACTCGCTCATCCCCTCCCCTTTCCTGACCTTTCCGGACCCCCATGCCAATTTTTTTTAAAATTTTGGCGTGGGAGTTCCCCTTAAAACCCATACCAGACTGAAGGGCTTGGTATGGATGGGAGAGTGGACCCCACGCCGTTTATTTATTTTTTTTAATTGTTGGCAATTCTGTTACATTCAGCTGTCAGTGGGGAACCCCGCTGACAGCTGAAACATTACCACATGGTTGTCACTACTAAAATACCGCATGACTTGATAAAATAACTCCTGCGGTATTTTAGCAGCATTTACTTTTTTCTGACCTCAGGAACGGATTAATTGGTTTGCATTCTTATGGGAAACGGCGTTTCGGTTTACAAATTTTTTGCTATACAAAATGTCCCGTAGAACGAATTAAATTTGTAAACCGAGGTATGCCTCTATTATGTATACCATGAATTATTTAGCATTACCTTTTATTTCATGTGCATTATATGTGCAGACCAAGTTAGTTGTTCTGCAAAAGTGACAGTCATAGAGGTTGGGACAAACTATAACATTGCTGTTGCTTTAAAAAGAAAATGTACATATTGTGAATGAAAGGTAAGCAGCCTCGACATAGTCTGTCCCAATCACGGATGCTTTTTATGGACAGCTTTGTCGCCATAAAAATGTAAAGAAATACTGTATATAAAGGCATGTGAAATAAAACAATGTATATACTGATATATCCTTATATGTATTAACCAAGCACAGATATCAGACATTTTTCACAATAGGGGTGTATTTGTAACTAAAAGGGGTTTTTTTAAGATTTGGATAGAATGGGAAACAGTACCTTTATCCGTTTATTTTTTTGCTGTACATGTGTAATTGGAAAGGTTTTCCATCACTTACTGTCCTGAAGACAAATCAAGAAATGAAAGAGATCCCCTTTTTACACAGCTGTCACTCGAACAAATGTCACCATTGAAATATTTTCCCTTAACTTTTGGTCAAGAGAAAACTAAAATTAGGTTTTATCATTACTTTCTGCCCCATAATAATGGTCACCAAAACAAAATAAGAGAGTCTGGGGTTACAGACAACAATAAAAAAAATCTGGAGAGGGTTCCAATCCTTTCCTTACTCTATGAAAAAAAATGTGGCTATATATACACTTTAACGCTAATATAAACCACTGTAGGAGGTATGAGCCTCCATATACTGGTTGGCGGATTAAAACGGACAATGTTATTAGAGTGATACACAATTAATGTCTGGGAAATTACCACTTTTCTGGAGTTTTACAGCTAGAATTGAATTATTAATAGTTTTATTGTGACATGGCCAATATTTTTTATATCTTAAACAGAGTAAAATGTCAGCTCCAAGGTTCCAGGGTCTGTGCAGAAAGTGCACTCAGAAATGAAAGCCAGTTTGTACCTGTTAATAATAAACCAGGCAGTTGTCAAAATCCCAGCCAGCCAGGTGCCACTCATCATCCAGCTGGTGACAAACAAGGCACCAATATATATTCCTTGTAGGCCAAATATGATTCCGATGTAGAAATATACGGGGTCCACTGCACCCTGTAAAGAGAGCAGAGACAGTGGTGAGAATAAGTCTTCATGCACACTGGACATTTTTACAGCTGCTGTTTTTGGCATCTGGCGTTTTTTTCTACAGCCAGTAAACTCCCCAGCATGTTATCCTATGTGTTCATGCACACATAGGCTTTAATCAGCGTTTTTCGGCAGGAGCATTTTCTGGCTGGAAATAAAACCCAGGACTAGTGGGTTTCAAGAGGAGTTTTTTTAGCTGTAAAAATTCTCTTAACGCTGATAAAAGCTGAGAAACAAACATAAAAGCTGAAAGATGCTAATAAACACGGCTATCCAGCGTTTATGAGCCTGAAGATTTTCAGAGAGTATAACTTTGCTAAAAACACAAACGCTGAAAAACACTAAGGGCTCGTTCACACTTGGCTGTTTTACCAACGCTTGCCAAACGCCCCTATAGCGTTTGGCAAGCGTTGGTCCGGCGTTTGCGGAGCGTTTTTAACGCTCCGCAAACGCCACATGCGCGGTTTAGTGGCGGTTGCTAGGCGTTTGCCGAGCGTTAATAACGCCCCACAAACGCCTATAATACAGTTTGAGTGGTGTTCCCGCTCCGCAAACGCCCCGCAACCGCGTCGCAACCGCACCGCAAACGCCGGCCGGGCGTTTGCGGAGCGGCACCATAGATGAGAATAGGGGGCTTCAAAGCCTCCTGACTCGACCAGAGGCGTCCATTTTGCCGCGACGCGACGCAAACGCTCCCGTTAGAACAGCACCATGTGCTGTAATGTGCAGAATTGGCAGAGGCGTTTGGGAAGCAGTAAAAACGCTTCCCAAACACCTCTCTGCCGCCTGCACACAAGGCTAGTGTGAACGTAGCCTTAAAAACAAAACAAAAAAACGCTTAAAAAAAACAAAAAAAAAATGCAAAAAAACCCACAATGTTATTGCAGCATTCTACAGCTAACTCTACTGGCGGTTTTATAATGTCCAGTGTGCATGAGGCCAAACTGCACTTTGTACAGGAGACGAAACAATCTTAGTTCTTTCACTTTGATCTATTCCAGGAAACCTCTGCTGAAGAGGAGAGCTAGCCAAACCAAACTCTGATTCCTTTCCTACAGCATTTGGTCTAAGTGTTTGGTCACATGAAAGGCCTCCAAGGGATCCCACAGACACCATTTTTGCAGTTTATTTCAGGGCTACTGTTACGATTTAAGGGAGTGGAGTTATTTTACCTTTAGCTCTCCTTTAATGACATTTACACTGAAGAGTCCATGAAAGTTGTAGACTTTACCTTACTCCCAGACATGTGATACAGGGCACTGGCTATGAGCTCTGGGTACAGGGTCATCTGCTGGACAGCATTAATAGTCTTCATGGGCACCGTCTTATTGTTATAAGCCAATTCAAAGATACCTGAAATAAAAAGCATATCAGTTACATTTCAGACACAAACAAGAATGGTCCAAGGCAAAGTATCATGTGACTGATACTTATTTAAGAGTTTTAGATTACTATACCTCTTTCAAATGATGGGGCTCGCAGCATGTCTTTAAAAAATGAATAGTACACAGCTCCATCTCCCTGAAAAGTGATTTCTCGCTCAAGATCCTAGAGAACAGATGAGTGCAACACAGTGTTAACCATATGCCTATGTTAAAAGGCACAACTAGAGATCGAGATCTAGTTTGCTATGTAATAGAGGTAACACTTTCTTATCTTTTTTCTTGTTCCCTATTGAAATTAGAATGTTCAATCTTGTGCTGCAAAAATTACAATTGGAGGCAGATTAGCCATTATGAGCAAGAAGTTTTTCTTGTTTTTCGTACATTAGCATCACTGTTTAATGTAGAAAGCACTACACCACAATGAAAGTGCAAATCCTTAAAGGGGAGTTCCAAGTATGTATATTTCATAGTTACATTGGTCCAGCTTGGACCAATGTTACTATGTATCTACAATATCAGGCTGATGCCACTGGAAGTTGGAAATCACTGAAATAGGCACTGCCACTATAGTGATCTCCATTTGCTTTCAGGTGCTGCGCCATGCGGCTGCCATGCTGCTTTCTGATCACAGGGGGGTGGCCACTCGGCACGGGTGTAATTCAGAAAATGCTCTGCATTTCCTGAATGAATGCAAAGAGTTCACTGATTGAATGAGGTAGATAGGTGGGGTGGCAACATCACTTCAGTGATTTTCAGCTTCCAGGGGCATTGGGCAGGTACGATCAGGGGCGGACTGACCATTTGGAAACTTGGGCACTGCCCGAGGTCAGTAGGGGTCCCCATGAGATGCCCCCGGTACCTTTTCTAGGCTTTTTTGAGTTTGGGCAAGGACACGGGCCCCATGATCCCCTATTGCCTGGGGGCCCCATAAGTTGTCAGTCCGCCCCTGGGTATGATGTATACATACAAAACATGGAACTCCTCTTTAGGAGTAAAACTAAATATTATGTTAGTTCTTTTTTGCAGATTCTATTCTAGAAACAGTTCAGACAAGAGGTGTGCCCCACCATTACCATCATTACTGGTGAACTTCTTTAATGGAAGTTGTCACACAGTTATGCAGGAAATAGGCTAAACCAATGTACCGCTTTTAATTGTGACTGATGCACCACACAAACTATAATTCAAATTATTTAACCAAGATTGTGGTGACCAAGGGACCCTCAAATTCTCTGAACAGATCTCAACAAGAGAGGAGACACCCACTAGTAGGTGGTTAGGTTTGTACAACATCTTCTCTAGGAACCCTATTTTTATAGCTACCTTGATGGTGAGAGAAAACATAATGAGGGAAAAGGGAAAATACAAATCATGTCCTGATTTGTATTTATTGTTGAAACCAACAGAGGAGATACCTTTTCTGTGTTTGTTCTGGATTTAAATAGGGGAAACCATTTATAAGTCAGAAAGCCAACATTACAGGGCCTGGCATCCAGATTTACCAAGCCCTGCCATGTAGGAGCGTCTGCAGACATGTATGAAGGTGTGCACATCAACCTATATAAGTAATGAGAATGGCGGAGTGGTGGACTGTTATTTCCCCTGTGCTGTGGCCAGTCAGCTGTGAACCTACACAAGGGGCTTTGTACCATGTGATCGATTTGATGACCAATTACAGCAATCACAAATGTAAACACATTACTGTTTACATTGTTGATCCCACCCATTCCTCTCATAATGGAAGGAGAGTAAATAGTAGTAATCCATGAATGGAAAATGAATGAATAGTGCTGGTGCTATATAAAATTAATTATATTGGTAATAAAAACACTGCTGTGTAACTGGTCAAAAGAAGTTCTCAACATTTTGCTGTAAAGCATGCAAAGAAGCAGACCGGGGCGAGCTGGTTGTGTACTACATAACCTAACAAACAATAATAACAGGTAAGAGAGCAACAATAGCTGTGTAAAAGCTGTGCATGCCTACCAATTCCTTATTTGTGAGGACAACGCAGCCTGCTGCCACCTTCTGAAAGAGAGATCTCCTAGATTGTAAGCTCGAAAGAGCAGGGCCCTTGACCCCCTCGTGTTTTGTTACTGTATTGTCTCATGTTCTGTCCCCCACTATAATGTACAGCGCTGAGCAAACCTTTTAGCGCTATATAAATACTGTATAATAATAATAATAATAATAATATTACTAAAACATGGCTTTGGCTTTCAGGAGGGTGGGAGCAAAGACTGATGGCTCCTATATAATCCATGAGTCAGCAGAGAAAAGCAGAGAATGTATAATATTTTATAACATTCTGTGAAAGGAGCTCCCTGTTGCAATGCAATTGGAACACCTACTTGGAATGTTAAAAGTTCATATCAATTGTTGCCATCTAGAGGAGGACAAAGGAGCTATTGACCCATGCTGCATTTTTCTTAAAAACCAAGTGCCTGAGGGGAATGGGTGAGCAGTTGCCACAATCTTTATTTCTGTGCTATAGGTTACATATTCTGCCACACTCTATGCATTGTGCTGTATATGTTGCTTACTCCAGACTATAACAAACCATATTCTGCACCATATTTTACATACTCTAGGGGGTCTACAAACTTTCTAAAGAAAGGGCCAGTTTATTACCCTTCAGACTTTAGAAGGGACGGACCGTGGCCAGTGGGAGTAGAAACTGTCCTGGCCTTTGTAACAATGCTCCATCATTGGGGTCAGTGGGAAGAATAGTGGCCCATTATTGGTGTCAGTGGGAGGAATAGTGCCCCTTCATTGGTGTCAGTAGGACGAATAGTGCCCCTACATTGGTGTCAGTGGGAGGAATAGTGCCCCAAGGGACAGATAAAGGCAAGCAAAGGGCCGCATCTGGACCCCAGGCCAAAGCTTGGAGATCACTGCTAGAGCACCACACTGCCACTACTTCATGTTATATACTCACCACTGCTCCACTTTGTTGGTTGTATAGACTTTACCTTGTTAAAAAGGATAAGTTTGCCTTTGGGGAATAAATAATAAAATGTACATATTTTTGCAGAAGAAAAAAAAATGTGCGTTTATTATTTTTACCGCCAGGAAACTGCAAAGCATTGCATCCTTGATCAGTGGATTGCAGGTGCAATATCAGCCTCTTGCAGACAAGCTCTCCAACTTTCATCCCGTATTTCTGTATGGGCTTTCAGTTTGAAAGCTGCAGGGCTTGTGAATGAACTACAAAGGCATTCATCAGCAACTAAATAAGGGTGAAATGCGTAACATGCCCCAAAAAGGTGAACTTAGCCTTTAATCATCACGTTTTGTAATAAAACCACTAGCAAAGCTTTTGACTTTTAGAGTGGTTGTAAACCTCACATATAAAATATGAACAATGCATATCCCTCTATTGTGTGTACTTGTTTCAATTCAGAGCCCTAAGTGTCATTTCTGTCTGCTGCTTCTTTCCTCTACTACCAGCATGAATCACTTCAGACAAGGTTTCCTGACACCAGGAGAAAAAAGGTGACAGGGAGGGACCTCAAGCACATAGCCTGTAATTGACAGCCTCAGCTCTCTTCCTGTGTGCTGTGTGAAGGGGGGGGGGTCCCTTCCCTTTAATCAGCTCTCACAGCTCTCCTCACTGAGCTCTACCGTGTGTAGTTTCAGCTCTCTACCTCTACTCTACCTGAAACGCTCTAGTTTTCCGAAAGGCCATCTGTATAAATTCTGGATTTTAAATGACTGCAGAGAAGAGTAGACTGCAGATAAACAGGCACAATTTATGTAAGAGGATTTGTTTAATCTCTGTGTATCATTTAAAGCCAGTCACTTCACTGGGTGGGTATGGGTGTATATATATATATATATATATATATATATATATATATATATATATATATATATATATATATTTGCTAGGATCTGACTGATGGCCATGGACAATAAAATCACTTAACTTTGCACTATTTTTACATCAAAGTAACTTGAATGGAAGAATTAATAAAAAGTCCCAAGGCCCTGGCCAAAAGCATGTGATTGCATGGCTGTATATTACACTTCTCTTTTATCTTTTAAATAGTTAGTAGATAAAAGAGAGAATCTAATTACCTGCTACTAAAAACATACTTTCAATTATGAAACGCACTCTTACATCAGTAGCATTTCCTGCCAAATGATTCAGCTAGAATCTTCAGTTATTAGGGGAAGGCGTGTTTAAATAAAGATAAAAGATACTTTCTTTTCTTCTATTTAAAAACAGCTTTGCTCTGGCCTTTGCTGACCACTGGTAATACAGGTAAAACATGGTGGAATAAAGGCTTGACCTAGTGTGCCACAAGCCCTGTACACTGCTGGTGTCCTGAAGTCAGAAAGTCGCCAGCTTTAAGTGGCTCCATAGACATCGCTTATCTGGCCTGCAGACCTCTGCAGTGTAAAGCACATTTCTTGTAAACACAAATAAAATCCAATGCTGTTGGAGCTTTTCTGCAAGCTGTACACTTGTACATTTTCCCATCCATGCTAAACAGCATAGTTGAAGGCACCTACACTGCTGGCTATTGTAATGAGGCAGCTGCAGCACCCACGGTTGTCCCAGTACCTGAACAATGGCTGTATCCATTTGGATGCAGTGGCTGTTTGGCTGACAATTTTCCACAACTGAAGTTTAACCTCTTCCATACCGGGCACTTTTACCCCCTTCCTGCCCAGGCCAATTTTCAGGTTTCAGCGCTCTCACACTTTGAATGACAATTGCACGGTCATACAACATTGTATCCAAACTAAAATTTTATCATTTTCTTCACACAACTAGAGCTTTCTTTTGGTGGTATTTAATCACCACGGGGGTTTTTATTCTTTGCTAAATTAACAAAAAAACCCGAAAATTTTGAAAAAAAAAAAAAAGTTTTCTTTGTTTCTGTTATAAAAGTTTGCAAATAAATAATTGTTCTTCATAAATTTAGGCCAAGATGTGTTCTGCTACATGTCTTTGGTGAAAATAACCCAAATTAGGATGTATTTTTTAGTTTGTAGGAAAGTTATAGAGTTCACAAACTATGGTATAGATCTGAATATTGATCAATCCTGAAGAACTGACAGCCAATCTAATTTCTTGAGGTCCAAGAATGTCAGAACAGTACAGATATCCTCCAAATTACCCCTTTTTGCAGAGTAGACAGTCCGACGTATTTCATAAGAGGAATGGCGAGTTTTTTGAAGTTGTATTTTTTTTGTGATAATTTTTCGGAAAATGAAAAAAATGTAAAAAATTATTTTCACAGTTTTTTTTTTTTTACATACTGTCACCAATGCATTACAATGTCATCATATAACTGGCATTGCGGTGATCAGGGACACTGACTGGTGACAGTATGTAAAAAAACATTTTTTTTTTTATTACAATTTTTTCTTTTATGATTTTTTTTTCATATTTCACTATGACCAAAGTAGTACAATGTTACCACAGTAACATTGTACTGATTAGCCACGGCTAATCACATGACACAGCTGGGCTGTGATTGGCCCAGCTTGTGCATGTGATCATTCACAGCTAGACACACTAGTATACAATGGATGGCATGAATGAAGCCATCCATTGTATACAACGGTCATGTGACCTGCTGTGATTGGTCACAGCAGGTCAGATGGTACCGGCAACGGGGTCAGTACTCAGATCTGTCATCGGCCGTGTCCAAGGTACACGGCCGGTGACAGATCGTGCTGCTGCGCGGCCGCCATTTGGCCATAGGCCGGGTGGGAAGAGGTTAACGAGCAAGGTGGTGCCGACAGGGCCACCTACGGCTCAAATTGTGGCTGATTCAGCAGGAATCAGCTGGAGTTCAAGCCATGTATAGCTAGCCAAAGGGTCCTTTCACACGGGTGTTCCGTTTTTTTCATCAGTTCAGTCACATTTAAAAAGTACAAAAAAAAAAAAACCCAACAAGAATCAGTTTTTCATCAGTTTACATAAGTTTTACATCAGTTTTTTACATCAACTACCAATGCAAAAATGGACCGTTTGTCCATTTACTTCCGTTTTCCATCTGTTCTATTTTTTATTTTAACAGAACAAAATTAGGGCTTTGAACCGTTCCAAAAAACCTTTGTTGGCGGATGGGGATGTAAATGGACAATCATCTGTTTACATCAGTTTCTCCATACAGATGCATTAATGTCTGTTTTTCTTTCATCAAGGGATGGATGAAAAACAGAAAGATGGAATGCCTGTGTGAAAGGGCAAGAAACATACTTTCCACATTAATAATAATGATACCAAAATTAGTGTGTGCTGTAAATTGCCTCCATCATTGCCCCTGCTGCTTCTTGCTGGAGGCTGCCATTTTGCTGAAGCCCAAGCCCCTGAGCAGTGATAAATCCTTAGACTGTCAGCAGATCGGCCTCTACAAATTCAGCACAGTGCCTAAAAATAGAGAGCAAATAAGCACGTGCAGAGCAGGATGAGACAGATGACGTTATTTACTAAAGCTGGAGAGTGCAGAATCTGGTGCAACTCTGCATAGTAACAAATCAGCTTCCAGGTTTTATAGCCAAAGCTTAATTGAACAAACTGACGTTAGAAGCTGACCATGCACAGCTGCACCAGATACTGAGTACTCCAGTCTTGAAATCTCCCACACTGTATTACTGGATTTTAAACAGTTTGGACTTTACTAATTATGAAAGAGCTGCTGTGAAAAGTTGCTGCTGCCCAATGAGTGTCTGTAACATTAAAAGATTCTAAATTGATACACGAGATAAACAATTGTGACAGTCTTAAAGGGGGAGCAGTGCCATAAATCATAAACCCTTGTATTATTATTTAATACCTTTATGCCATTCTATTGCATGTTTACTAAATCTATGCCAACCAAATTAGAATACTTTGAGGCATCGGTTATTTTATTATTTTTATTCAATTTTTAATATAAAATTTATATAATTTCTCATGCAATATTTTTAACTGTTTAAATAGTTATTTTAGTTTATTTGTAACATGTAACTTTGTATAATATACATTATTATTATACAGTAATTATAAAGCGCCAACGGATCGCTCAGCGCTGTACATTACAAAAGGGAGACAGAACATTCGACAGTACAACAATACAATGCGATACACGAGGGGTTCGAGGGCCCTGCTCCTTGGAGCTTACAATTTAGGAGGGAGGGGATAGTGGTACAGGAGGAGATAGCTGTGGGGGATGGAGTGGTAGGAAGAGTGGAGGAGGTCGGCAAGTTAGCAGGGGGTGGGGTAGGCTGCCTTGAAGAGGTTGGTTTTCAGGGTGCGCCTAAAGGAGAGGAGAGTAGGTGATAGTCTGATAGATTGGGGTAGGGAGTTCCAGAGGATGGGTGACACCCTGAAGAAATCCTGGAGGCGGGCATGGGAGGAGGAGAACAAGGAACTAGAGAGAAGGAGGTCTTGTGAGGAGCGGAGTGTGCGTGCTGGGTGGTACTTGGATATTAGGTCAGTGATGTAGTTCGGGGCAGTATGGTGGACAGCTTTGTACGTCAGTGTTAGGATTTTGAATTTGATCCCTTGCACAATCGGAAGCCAGTGGAGGGATTGGCAGAGGGGGGTGGCGGAAACGGAGCGGTTGGTAAGGTGAATGAGTCTGGCTGCCGTATTCAGGATCGACTGAAGCGGGGATAGCTGTGGCGAGGCAGGCCAGTGAGGAGGGAGTTGCAGTAATCGAGTCGTGATATGATGAGGGAGTGGATGAGCTGTAGAAAATGTGCACAGTGTGAAGGTAGGGTTGCTGTACCGCGACAGTATGTACAGCAAGTCACTAATACAAGTCATTTCACTATCGGCCATGAATCCGGAGCCTTCCAATGTGATTGACTACTTGGTTTGTTTAGCCAACCAATCAGTGCAAGCTAGTATGTATATAACTAGCCCGGATATGTTGGTCGTCACTTCCTGATGACAACGTCTGGCGAAACGTACGTCGAAGCGTGATTCCATCACTTCCGTGTTCCGGTCATGTCATGTCCAGCCCGGTGAGAGCGAGGCTTGGAACACGTCAGCCATCTTTTTGGATTATTAGGCTGTACATGTTGGTGCCGGCCAACAAGGCACCTTTACATATGAGTGCACTTTTTTTTTTTTTTTTAAAACCCACTATTACCAATAAATGCTACACTTAGAATTGCTTAATGTCTGGTTTATTTGAGTGGCTTGGCAACATTTTCCTAAAAAGCAAGGAGAGCCGGATATAGAGTGTCCATCTACTGTTTGGCTTATTGGAAACAATACCATTATCTCCTTGGATGATATGCCCTGCGGTGTGCTGATGATTAAGAGGAACATCATAGGATAACCAGAGGCTGATCTTCCTATACATTTTACCAAAAAGCGCATTTGACCGTCTTAACTGGGGTCAGATAGGTCTGGTGAGTGAGCAATTCACATATTATTATCGGCACGTGGTGAAGACACAAGGGTTTATGATTTAAGGCACTGCATCCCATTAAGACTGTCACAATTGTTCGTTATCTCGTGTATCACTTTTAGAATCTTTTAATGTTACAGACACTTATTGGGCAGCAGCAACTTTTCACGATTGTTGCTGGCTTCATTATATGTCATTTGTTATATGTTTTTTTAAGCACAGCGCCTACCTATTTATTATGATTATTTGTATAAGTGTTGGTCTATAATTTAGCCCAACATGCAGAGAAGACTTTATTCCACAAAAAAAAAAAAAGTCAATTTCCAGGGACAAACCTTTAAGTTACGAGTCTAATAATAGAAATCAGAGTTAATTATTGTATGCATTATGCATGCCAGGAAAACCTTTGCTGATATGTCTACATTAAAACCGACCATGAAACAAGAGAAAGGTTACTGCTAGAGATTCGTAATGTGCTGAATTTCAGGATAAGTAAAACCTGGTTAAATACAAGGAGGCATGCATATTTTTACTTGGTGTGCTTTGTAAGAAAGACCATTCACTGCTGCTCTCTCTCCTTTTGCAGGGTGACTGGTCTTGTCTCCGCCCCCTCCTTGTAGTTTCCTGCAGACAGCCTGCAGCAGATTGGCCTGCTGGGTTCTTCCCACAGCTCTGCTCTCTGCACAGGCTATATACAGCACAGTGATGATGTCACTGTGATAATAAATGGACTTACAAAGTCATATGCTGAACACAACTTAGGTTTATATCCTTTGTGGCTATTAAGGAATATACTGAAAGCGTAAGTTTATCTTTGCAGAAGAAATGTAAAGGTGATCTAAAACCCTACACACCTTCCCTTGGACCTCACCGTACTTACTTCCATGGGTGATGAACTGTCAGTGCTCACACAGAAGGTGTAGCAGTCTGGGAATTTGAAATCCCCACTCTTTTTCCCCTTCTTTCTGAAGGGCTTCCGGGACTGGTCAGAGCGACTTTGATTGATCAGTGCAGGCACAGAGAATTGCTCTGATCCATCCTGGAAGCCCTACAGAAAGAAGAGTGGGGAATTTCAAATCCCCAGACTGCTACACCGGCTACATGGGCACTGACAGCCCATCACTAAGGCTACTATTGCCTACTCTGCTCACTTTTAGGCGATCTCTGAAAACCTATCTCTTCAGGGAAGCCTATCCTGCCCTCAGCTAATAATGGAATCTTCTACTCCTCCTACCAGTCCATTCCCCACAGTTATTACCTTTTGTACCACTAGCCCCTCCCTCTTAGATTGTAAGTTCCAACTAGAAAGGCCCTCCTATCCCTCTTGTATTGAACTGTATTGTCTCCCGTTATATTGTAAAGCGCTGAGCAAACTGTTGGCGCTATATAATTCCTGTATAATAAGAATAATACTTTTTTTTGCCGTGTTTGCGATGCATTTTACATAGGACTTGTGACTCAAAAACGGCATCAAAAACTCAAAGCAGGTTTGTTTTTGATGCCTTTTCCCCCACATTTTCAATGCATTTCAATGGGGAGGTACAATTTTGGTGCATTTTGGTTTTTTTTCCAGCTGTACAAAAGTGAAGCAAGAAGGATTTTACTAAATGCAGCAGACCCACAACAGATCAGTGTGAAGAGTTCCATAGGATTACATGGTCACACATTTTTCGAATCAGTGTGAAAGCAACCCCACTGAGTTAGTACAGCAGGGACATGGGGAATGGGGAGGGTGTAGGGTGTTAGTTCACCTTTTAATTTTTTTGTGAAAGGTGAACTATCCCTTTCAATTAAATTTTTGTGCTTGTAGCTCAGCTTTAGAATGTCACAAGAGATGTGGGATCTCACCACATCCTCCGCTGTCTCTCCTGTGACTTCCTGGCATCTTACATGCTGCCTCATAGTGCTGATCACAGTGCCAGATAAACCTTGCAGAACATCAGTAACTGACAATAATCTGTAGAATTCTTACCCTCCGACTAGAAAACCAGAACTTGCGCTCATGATAGGTGGACAGGTAAATCGCATACATCATGCCACTTGTGACCATTAACAGGCATCCAACAAACAGCTTTGCAAACCACTGCACATCTGAAAAGATTAAAAAAAAAAAATGTTTAAACTTCATTTAATCTTTTGGAAATACATCTTTGACAGCAACTTAATGAAAAAGCAGTTCTCCATAGGACGTTTAGTGAGCCACAGTTATTACAGAACCTTGACAGCCTTGCTAGTACAGTACTGTGCAGCAACCTTGGAGGGTTTGCCGCGTCATCTGCCCTCTATTTGCCTCTCTCTAGTAACATATATGGAAAAAATATATATAGAACAGTGCAGCGCTTTGAATGTGAATACATAAATAAATATATATATCTCCCAATTAATACAAAACTCCCCAGTGTACAGACAAAATATGGAAAAGTTACTCTGGCTGGTGACAACAGAAACTTAAGCCTAGTACACACGATGAGAATTTCACACGAATAATTGTCCGTTTTCTCTTTGGATTCTAGTCTCATATCAAAAACGAATATGTTACTAGAGTTATGAAAATTCTCGTAAGACCTAATACAACTCCTGTGATGATGTCATGTATTGTATTATATTGTAATGTATTCTTTCCTTTCCGAGCATGCGCAGTCTTGGTCACTTTATTTTTTATGGACAAATACTTAATTGTTTAAAACGAAAATCATTCATTCAGTTATTCTACGAGAACATTTTTCGTGCTTGTCCCTTCGGATATTTTCACGTGAACTGTTGTGATCTCTCAAAAGCTATGTACGAATGAACGATCAGCTTATCGGACAATCGCTCCAAAAATGTTTTCTTTTCGTCTGATTTTCTCACCGTGTGTCTAAGGCTTTACATCCCAACCTAGCTGTTCTAGTGCGGGAGTAATGTACTGAACATTAGTACTTGCAATGAACCAAGCATCAAATTATAGAATTCATTTTTCTAAGGTAACAAGTAGTTTAGTTTTATTAATTGTGTGCTCATTTAATTCCATGAAAACAAAAAAAAGATCATATAGGGTTTGATTTACTGTGCACTGCAGTGCACCTGCTGCTTTATATCCAAGGGGAAGCTCTAAAATGAGGCAAGCTCTGCTGATTTCTTTCAAGTGCAAGCAAAAATGCTGGGTTTTTTTTCTTTGCATGTTCCCTAGATCTAGAGCGAGTGCACTTCCAAGTGCAATTGCAGTGCACAGCCTATTTGCCTTTAGTAAATCAACCCCATTTTGTTGGTAATAATGTGGACATTTGCATGCACTCCCAACTCACACAGATATTTTGAATAAACTAAAATTTGCATGCCTGTCAAGAACACCCTTACCTCCCTGGGTCTGTGTTACATCTAGCTTTTAAAAGGCACAGTGTGTAAAGCTGAAATAAAAGACCCAAATTATTGATGCACTTTATAAATACATAATTGAATCTGTTTATTAAAATGCAAGCAGTGTTAAAGTGATTTTAAACTCTTATTAAGCACTTTCAACAGCCGATTTAATCATTTACTGAGTATGCAGATTCTTCACCTTTTACCCTAGGTTCACACCTAAGCATTTTCCGCAGCATTTTGCGGAAATGCTCAGCAGTCCATTTAACATGATTTCTTATGGGACAGGTTCACATCTCTGCGTTTTCACTCGGTGCGTTTATTGGAAAGGGTCAGGGACTTTTTTTAAACACAGTAAGTTTGGTTCTATAGACTTCAATGGAAACGCTGCAAAAAAGCATGTAGTACGTTTTTGCTGCTTTTTTGAGCAAATCTGCCTAGCAACAAGAAAAAACGCATGAGCAAAAATGAAAGACGCACTGCAGAAACAGATCAAACGCAAACTGCATAGATGTGAACCTAGCCTTAATCCTTGCCTATGTTCCAGTTTAAAGCAGTATTAAACCCAATACTGAAAATGTAATATATTCCAGCTTACCAATCAAAAGATGTGCATGGCTGCATTAGCTTTCTTTTTTTCCCCTGTTTTCACGTGATGATCTGGCCATTAAGCCAGCTTCTGTATCTGGATGAAGGAGCACAGGGGACACCTTTGGACAGTAGCATTGATAGTCTGGGGGGAGGGGAGTGTTTGATGTACTAGCAGATTTAGATACACTGACAAACTGAAGCTGAACCCCAACTAACACTTCATATTCAGTTACAGCAAACAGTTTACATTTGGGATAAAGGTTTTTCCATAATTGAATAAAGCGGACCATTGCAAGCACCCTTGTCAGTAGTAAATTGCTTGTCTCAACCCTGTAACGGATACATCTGCAGAACAGCTTGTTTTGTTGAAGAACAAAGTGACAATAGAAGAAAGAAAGCCTAAAAAAAGAAAATGAATGTAGCCATCACATCTAAGAATTGGTAGACTGCAATATATTAAAGTGGTTGTAAAGGCTCAAGGCTTTTTACCTTCATGCATTCTATGCATGAAGGTAAAAAAAAAAAAACTTCTGATTGCAGCAGTGCCCCTAGCCCCCTCAATACTTACCTGAGCCTCATCAGAATCCAGCGATGTAAATGACAGCCTCGGCTGTCCCGGGTCTCTGCCTCCTCATTGGCTGAGACAGCAAGCGGAAGCCATTGGTTCCCACTGCTGTCAATCACAGGCAATCAACCAATGAGGGAAGAGAGGGGGGCGAGGCCAAGCAGCAGCTCCCTGTGTGAATGGACACACGGAGCAGCGGGTGCCCCATAGCAAGCTGCTTGCCATGGGGGCACCCGTCAGGAAGGAGGGGCCAGAAAGCCTGTGGGGGACCCGAGAAGAGCAGGATCCAGGCTGTTCTGTGCAAAACCACTGCACACAGTAAGTATAGCATGCTTGTTATCCCCCCAAAAAAAAGAATGAACCTTTAGAATCGCTTTAAATGATTGCTTTTGGGCTTAATACCACTTTAAGCTAGTGCCATGGCTGCTGCCCCAGGCTTCCTGTTTCAGGGTGACTGCTTTCTCTTGCAGCATAGCCACCCTTAGTGTAGGGAGAGACCAATGTAGTCCCTGCAAGTGTGTGTATCATTAGAAGAACACAGCCCTAGGATGGTAAGGCACTCCCCTTCTCCTCCATCCTCCTCCCTCTCCCTTCTCCAAACTAACAGGCTGACTTGAGATTGCAGGGTCCACTGTTTACTATGTCCTTTATAGACCAGAAGTTCAGGTAAGCAGCACTGAGAAAGCAGGAACCAGCAGCATCAAAAGTCAAACTGCAAATGCTGGGGTCAGAACAAATAATTTACTGTGGAATGATTATGTAATTGTGCTTATTATGTTAAGCTAAAATCTGCTGAGGGTTTATTATTAAGCACTCAACTTTGATCTGACAACAGTCTCTTACAGTTCTTGTACCGCAGAGCTCAAACTAGAAGGGGGAGATGCAGCACAAGGAGTCAGTCAACTGTTCTGTAGTGCTTATGTGCTAACAGGAAACATGATGGGAGGAGGAGAGAGCAGAGTGAGGCCCCTTTCACACTTCACATTCAAATTTTTGGTGGAGATTTGCACACATTTCCACATATCGTGCAAAAGAAGCTCATGCACCTTTTGTGAGTGACTAGCTTTGTGTAATTTATTTCATGATCATTTTTGTCACATGACAAATGCAAACCATGTTTGGGGTGCCATTAAAGAATGAATGGCACCCAAACTTGCGTTTTGCCGTAATTTCAGCGCGATTTGGAATTGCAGGTAGAACCACAAGGTAAGCTCATTAGAGTCCTGCTTCACCTTTTTGCTGAAGGAGGGACAAGAACTGTAAGTGTTACTTAACAGTAGCAGAGACAAATCATGTCTCCGGTCCTTTGAGAAAAGGCACTGCTCTGTGGCAGAGCAGTGTAAATGTTAAAACTGGATTGACAGCAATACAAATCTTTTTGCAGGTTACATAGCTCACATATAGTAAGTATATTTAATCTGTGTATTTGGATGTTTTCTTGTTAAGATTGAACTTTTTTTTGGTGAATGTATACATACATACATACATACATACATACATAAAGATACTCTGGTAAGCACTATTTATATCGAAGCATAACAATGTCAGTTCAATGGCAAAGCATTTTAGCCTTTAAAGACTTTTTGCAATAAAAAAAAATCAAAACAAAATGGAAACCTTGGGCTGCTCATAGACAGACAGAGATGTCCACTTAGAAAAAGGAACCATCTGCCTGTCCTTGCACAGGATGTTATACATGCCTAATGATATCTGCCTAGCAGTCCTGCAAGTTTGGGGCATCGCCAAGAAAATCTGGATATGAATATCTTTGTTCTAGGTTATTGACTTATCAAGGAGCAAATTAAAAGGTGATAATGGCAGTATAAGAGCTTGAGAGGCGTCAATAAAGAAATGTGTGAGCCACCATTTCTGACCTCCTAAAAGTACTCAATGCCTGCCTGCCCTGTTAATTCTCTGACTTTTAGGAATTACTGATCTGGAACCATTATGAAGACTTTTAAATTTACATGCTTATTTTGGGTCAGTGATTCTGAAAGTACTGAAGCACTTTCAGTCCCAGTGTTGTAATTTTAAAAAAAAAACAAAAAACACCTTTTTACCCTTAGCATACCTTTAGATGTACAGAAATGAAGTACAGTACGGTAAACCCAGAGATGTGCCAGGAATGCCATACTACATGCTAAATCAATATGCAGCGCAAATAAAATAATATTGATCTGGTATAAAAAATATGCAATAGCTGGAGAAAATCCAGTGACAAGACATATAGTGAATGGATAAATAATTAAAACCAAAATAAGTACAAATAAATTGAAAAATATTGCACTAGAAATGTATAGAAGTGTAAACATAAGTAAATAAAGTTCATAAAGTGAAAAAGAATGCTCATTAATCCATAATCCAGTAAACTTGTGACTGGATGAGAATAGAGACAGTAATAGTTATAACACTTCAAGCATAATAGTGATTCTGGTGACTGGGAAGCAGGAATATTGGAAATGACTCCAGTGCTCGTGACTTCAGATGGTGATAAATTGGTATGTGCTTGCTCTTACCGGAAGCGCAAGTCATATGCGCATGTAACAATAACCTCCAAACAGGACCCCGATGGTCGTCATGGATCTGGTCAGAAGCAGAAGGGGGCTCCATTGGCACACACATACAGCAGGGGAAGCACTCCAGACATCTAACGGACCAATCCAGCACAGGGAGTGTGGGAGGAACTGCTCCTTATTATCCAATTCAGCCAAGGTACACCGATACTGTCTGATGTTACTCTTCCACCTTAAACGGCTATATATAGTGATAAAGATGGCCGCCGGACCAACATTCAGCCTCAGCGGTGTGACGTCAGCACGGCAAGGCTCCTCCCTACAATACCTCCATACTACATGCAACTGGCTCACCGCAAGACTGACTGCAAACTCTGTTTAGTAATCTAGGAAAAGCAGTAAGCCAATACGGGAGAAGCACCTTCTTGGTGTCAAAGAATATTTTTAGTAGCAGTAAGTAGACATTCAACGATTCCCAGTACAGATAAGCATGGCAATTCTGGTGATGACACAGGGAGAATGGATCTGAGTGCACATGCTTGAATCAACAATATTTAGTAGAATGTTGCTCTATTTTGTTAACGCCAGGTTTATCCATTGTAGATTTTGGCATGTACTATTTGATGAGCACAAACATTTTCAAAAAAGTAATCACTGAGCTCAGTGCACCCATGCTGGGTACAATAATTGTATTGTGAGACAGAGCTTTAAATGGCTGGGCCCAATGTAATGAACACTGAGCTTCCTGCAGTTGTCCAGGATAACAGACCCCCCCGGAGAGGTGAAGCGGCCTCTGTGTGAAATAATGAAGACGTCTTTCTAGTTTCATGGTCCTGAGAACTGCTGGAGCGGATCAGGCTGGATACACTCTGCACTGAACTTCTCTACAGCCACATACAATAGCCGGTCTGTATATGGCAAGCAGTGCAGGGTTGTGTCTTCACCAAGATTACAGGATACATGAGATGACTGCTGATGCCCCAAGTAACACAAGACGCTAGGATATTTTACCTGATAACATTAGGTACATATTACTGGTGTTTATTCTTCATTTATAGGTACACCAAAACAAAACATTGGATTGGATTTCTTTCTAGAAACACATCTTAGCTAGTCAGTGAGATCCGGTGCACATACAGTCAGGTCTATAAATATTGGGACTTCTTCAACCAGTTGCAGTAGAGGCCTGGCAGAGCATCACCAGGGATGAAACCCAGCGTTTGGTGATGTCTATGTGTTCCAGACTTCAGGCTGTAATTGACTGCAAAGGATTTGCAACCAAGTATTAAAAAGTGAAAGTTTGATTTATGATTATAATTCTGTCCCATTACTTTTGGTCTCTTAACAAGTGGGAGGCACATATGCAAACTGTTGTAATTCCTACACCGTTCACCTGATTTGGATGTAAATACCCTCAAATTAAAGCTGATAGTCTGCAGTTAAAGCACATCTTGTTTGTTTCATTTCAAATCCATTGTGGTGGTGTATAGAGCCAAAAATGTTAGAATTGTGTCGATGTCCCAATATTTATGGACCTGACTGTATTCTTGATTTACCTCTATATATAGTGATCACAAACTTGAAGCCCAACTGGGCTTGCCAGGCTGCCCAGTGTTCTCCCCCCCCCCCCCCCCCAACCCTTGCCGCACCCCACAGCATAAGACAACCCCTATATACTAAACGTTTTTCCAGGTGTCTTCATCCGGGTCTGATGATGTCAGGTCCACCTTGCCCTCTCTGCAGCATTGCTCATGTGGGTCCAGGATGGAAGCCTTAATACTATGAGCTTACAGTTCGCGAGGGTTGAATAACACTGGCCCAGGAACTAAAGCAGTGAGTCTGCGGGACAAGCGCCAGAGTATGGGCGACTGTTGCAGCTACAGCTGCTATTTTTTTTTTTACTTCACCGGTTACCCGGGAAACTTTTAATATGCCAAAACTACAGGGCATCCGTCAGCCTGTCCTTGATTTGTATAGATTGCCGGCCACGAATGACTGCAAACACCTGTGCATACCTGTCTCTGAGGAACACTAATTCTTGGCAAGATACGACCCAAATCAGCAGCATGAATTAGCCCTTTAAGTCGAACTCCAGGCACATTTGAAAAAAAAAAGCACCAATCAATGCTATTATGTTTTTATTATACAAAAACATTAGATTATTCCTAAACGCAATCAGTGTAAGTAACTGACACCGACTTGAGTATCAACTTTAAGTAGAACTAAACAAGCAGAATGAAGGGGAGCACAACCTCATCAGTGTGCTGCTTCTCCTTTATTGTCCAGTGACAGGATGACAGCCAGGAAGTGGTCAGGTTGTGTTGCTTTACTGCAGTAGAGAAAGGTTAGGTCACCAACCTGGCTCCGCTGTTGGCAGGGCTATGTATACCTTAGTATTGGAAGGACAGAAATACAAATTCTTTGGTAGGTAAAAGCAAACAAGGAGGCACTCAAGCCCACAGGCAGCTGCAGCAAATGGGCCATTTCAGAGAACTATGTCCCACATTTCTAGGGGTCTGGTGTGACACTATGTGGGGGAAATTCCTCTGCTGATAGCCCAGAAGGAGCAGCCAAACTCTGCTCTGACCAGAATCTTATGACAATCTTCTTAAAGCTCAACTTCAGAAATTATAATAAAAATAAATTGACCCTTACAGTGGGGCTTCCAGCACTGCAGTGTGTACAGGGTTGCTGGAATAAATACCTACCTTTCTCTGTGTTCCACCTGGGCCCCTCCAGCAGTGTGACCGTCATCAGCTTCCTCCACTCTAGGGTGCTCCTGGCCACAGTTACATGCTTGTCCCCACCACATAAAATGTCCAGAATTGTAAGTAATAACACTGAGGGACCCTCCCGCAGACTAGAGCTTCGGGAAGACAGGGCAGCGCTGAACATGGTGGCAACAGAGTGGGATGGGGTAAGTAGCACTGAATGTTCCTGTACCCTCTAAGAATAACAAGCATTTAACCCTTGCAGTCCTGGGGGGAACCTACTTCAAAGGCAGATTTTTTTTACTTCCTGGAGTGGGGCTTTAAAAATTAAGACATCCAGCAATGAGATGTTGTGCTAAAGCCTCCTACTTCCTAACACACTAAGATAAAACTGATTGGAGGAGCAATTTTTCTTTTTCAGTATAGCGCTTATGATGCAAGGTGCAACACAAACATCAGAGGTCTGCTGGATCCCCATTGAATAATCAGTAAAACAACTTTGCAGCGTACAAAGGGCAGAGAGTAATTAGAGAAAAGATCTTTCATCTCTTTAAAAGCTGCGTCTTCCAATAGTTGACACCAGCAACATAGGAGGACAGGATAGGCAATTCTAACAACTAACATTTACAGATCCAGGATATAAGAGCCCTCAGTGCTAAAAGTGAGATTAGAATAGCCTCTGATGGTCATGTCCTACAGTAGGAACCACCCTGTTCAAACAATTAAAGTAAAAAACTAATTGCTTACCATGCACAACTCAGACAATTTTAATCATGAGGTCTGCCAAGATTTGCAGGTATGACAACTGCATAAAGTACAACCTTGAATTGCACCCTGGATATATAGGGCAACAATGCATAAAAGCATAGTTTTAGCCACACCAACATCACCAAAGTCACTAGTTCTGGGCAAGTCAGCAATAAAAATTGATAATACAATTTCCATGTAAAGATCTTACATTTTGCTGATCTTCCTATTTTTGACCTTCCTTTTGGTTTTTTGGTCTCTTCGGTGTCCTTTGTTTCTGCTTCGTCTGGGGATGAAGACTTGTTCCTTTGCCGCAGCTCTTCTTCTGGAACGCCTAAAAAAAAAAGGAAAATACAGTATAAAACAGGGTGGATAAAAATCAATGATTTTTAAAAAAAATAAATAAAAAATCAGATTTTTTTTTATTTAAATCGGATTTTTTTTAATAAAATGCTTTTTGAGGAAAATATATTACCATCCAAAGGTTATTCCATCATGAAATAAAGAATAGTTTTTTAATTATGTAGAATAAGGCTGTATATGTTTAATTTTTTTGGTAAATAAATTCCATTAATCCATTCACGTCATGCTCAAAACTGAATTTGACTCATCGGAGATCACATGCCTCTTCTTCACAGCAAAAATGTTATAACATGAACAGAGTTAAGAAAAAGACCTTAATCCTAACTTCTACAAACCTATGAATACAGAATCAACCCCTTCAGTGCTAAGTTTCAAGAAGTTCAGTGAATAGAATAGAAACAATATTTTTCTGATTGGAGTGGAATAGATCTGCACAAGAAGAAAGTGAAACTAAGTGTGAGGAGGAAGGGGCTGACAGTCTAAGTTTCTTAAAATATATATATTTTGTTTAGCCAAATTAGTTAACAAACATGGATGTTTGTTTAAGCAAATCACATATGCTGGAATGTTATTGTTTCAGTTGAATAAATCTATTTAAATTGTTATTATTAAGGTAATGATTATTTTTCTCCTTCCTAAGTACAACAGAATAGTTGTCCAAATATGAATGATTAACCTATTAAACTGGGGATAAAAAAACTAATATGAAAAGTTGTTATTCTAAAAATCTTCATCTACTTGCATATTAAAGTTATATCAGCAAGAATTAGTCTTTATGTAGAAAACTAGGATTTAAATCAAGTCTTACTGACTAGTGATTTAAATCGTGATTTAAATCATGATTTAAATCAGTTTGATTTAAATCAAATCCACCCTGGTATAAAACATACATTACAATCTTCTATCTATCCATTCAGTTGTATCTGACCCTTGGCGATTGCATGGACCGTCACTCATAAGCGACTTTTTCCATGAATTCTCTTAGCAGTTATTTTACAGGGTAGGTTGCCAGGTCTTTCCCCAACCCCTACCATGCAGGAAATCCCACGTAGCCAGGGATGAAACTAGGACAATTTAGACAGGAGCCAATTAACCTACCAGCATGTCTTTGGAATGTGGGAGGAAACCCATGCAAACACAGGGAGAACATGCAAACTCCATGCAGGTGGCGCCATGGTTGAGAATTGAACCCATGACCCAATCACTGCAAGGCAGAAGTGCTAACCACTAAGCCACTGTGCCGCCCGATTACAATCTTAGTAACGGTCAAACTCGCTACTTTATAAACATGCCCCAAAGTGTATGCCTGAGCAAAAAATAAAATCACATTTAGTACATATCTGCAATACATGCATATTTCCCCTTTTGTTTCTTTTAAGGCCAAGCTCACCTTTTAAAATAAAATAAGTGCCATGGATGTGCAATTCCTATCTCCCGGCACCCAGGACATGCAGTTACGGGCATTGAGCAAGAGGTTTTTTTTTTTAAACATTTAGTCCTGCTGGGGGTAAGCAGCAGGGTTTACAACCAATGGTCGCCTCTCTTGTAAAAGCAATCCAAGCAGCTAACTAGCCACTGGATCACTTTTACAAGCAGAGGGAGGGAATGTTTCCCCCACCACCTTGTGAGGGTTGCCCCGTCCCACCAGGACACCCGATTGACAAGCCGGCACTTCCGTCAGATGATCACAGAGGCGGACACAGACCGGAACCACTCTCTCCGCCTCTATGATATAGGAAACAGGAATGATGAGCATACATCACTTCTGGTTTCCTCAGATGTAAATGGTGCCATATTTAAAAATGGAAAGCAAGGCAGAGGAGGTATCGGGGGTTTTCTTGAAGCCAGATCTTTCCATAAAGAGTACCTGTCACTGCCTATTGCCATCACAAAGGATGTTTACATTCCTTGTGACAGCAATAAAAGTAATCATAAAAACAAAACAAAAAAATTAAAGCAACAGTGTAAAAATCAGTCCCGTACACACACAAACAGCGATTGTCCCACACATGTGAGGTATCACCGTGAACGTCATAATGTGAGCAGCAATTCTAAGACCAGACTTCCTCAGTAAATTTAAAGTGATAATCTATAAAGGCTTTTAAAGTTACGCCTAAGGACAGTACAATTTTTGTTATTTGTTGCCGTTGCACAGACATGTGCAGTTTTAAAGGGTGACATGTTTGGTGTCTATTTACTTGGTATAACATTATCTTTTATATTTTAGCAAAACATTGGGCTATGTGTTTTTTTGCAATAAAATTAAAGAGAGTGCATTTTTTCCCATAAAATTGTTTTTGAAAAACTGCTGCGTAATTACCATGTGACATAAAAAATTGCAACACCCACCAATTTATTCTCTAGGGCCTCTGCTTTTAAAAGATATGTAAAAAAAAAAAAAGATTAAAAAGTTTAGGTCACTATAAAACCGCTTTCATTTTTAAAAGCCTGAGACATTCTAAAAGCACCTCTGCCTAATAAAGAATATCAATTTTCCATCCTGGCAAAAATATATATATTTTTTTAATCAGGACAAGTAAATTAATGTAAATGTACTTCTTGTTGCAGGAAAAATAATGTGCATTTATTATTATTATTTTTTTTTCTAACAGAAGCCTGCAGAGTATTGTTCCCATGATCGGCAGATTGTGGATGCACAGTCTTCCTGTAGCTTTGTGCCTGTATCCCCATAGGGGCTTTCCGTTACAAAGCTAGAGGAAGGTTGAATGAACTTGTACTTTTTACATTCACAGATCACTGTAAATGAAAGACATGGCAGTGTGAGCGCAGTGGTCTCATTTTCAAAATGTGATCCTCTCCCTGCATCCACTGTCCTGGTGGGGGTGGGGCAACATATAACTAAAGGTGAACTTGCGCTTTAACAACGCTGCAGAAGTACAGGTATAAAAAATTACGACCCTGCCAGAAATTCCATGAGCTACTAACCTGTAATTATTATTATTATACAGGATTTATATAGCGCCAACAGTTTGCTCAGTGCTTTACAATATAACGGGAGACAATACAGCAACAATACAGTTCAATACAAGAGGGAAAGGAGGGCCCTGTTCCTTGGAGCTTACAATCTAGATGAGGTGACAATGCTGCTTCTGCTGCACTAAAATCCTAAGCAGTGTTGTCAGACCTGCCTATAGAAAAACTTCCCTTTATTTCATGAAAATGAGAGGGAAGATGCTTTGTAGTCCAGCAGAACAGCACTTACAAAATATGGGGGTTAGACAAAAAAAAAAAAAAAAGGAAACGCTACATGGTTTGCATGTGTGAAAGTGACAATATGTTTTGTGTTGAAAGCGGAAGTGATGTAATACTCTTTTGCTGTGTGATGAGACACCTAGCTAACAGGTTGGAAGCCTCACTTTGTCATTCACTGCATGCACTGCTAGTAATAAAGTCATGTCAGAGCTTACTGAGGTTCAGAGAGGACAAATTGCTCGTGCCTGCTTAGCTAGTGGCTCGGTGAGTGAAGTTGCCAATTTGCTTACCATGTCGCGACGTACAGTATCAAAGGTTATGACTGCATATACAGTTTCAGGGAAACCGCCGTCTGAAAAGCATAAGCGCAGTCGATATGGTCAACTGACCAAAAGAGACAAAAGAACATTGCACAGAATTTTGACCTGGAATAAGAAAACAATTGCTGCAAAAGTGACTGCAGAGCTCAATCTGTCTTCACAGGAAGCAAAAGAATGATACATCACTTCCGCATTCAATGTAAACATGTTGTCACTTTCACACCTGCAAATCATGTAGCTTTTCCTTTTTTTAGTCTAACCCTTGTGTGCGCATATTTTTTTTTTGCTTTTTTCAGACTGCAGGATGTAATTTAACCACTTGCCTAGCGGGCACTTTCACCCCCTTCCTGCCAAGGCCAATTTTCAGCTTTCAGCGCTGTCACACTTTGAATGACAATTGCGAGGTCATTGAATACTGTACTCATTACATTTTTATCATTTTGTTTGAGGCAGATAGAGCTTTCTTTTGGTGGTATTTAATCACCTCTGGGTTTTTTATTTATGTGCTAAACAAACCAAAAACAACTGAAAATGTTGTTATAAAATGTTGTAAATAAGTAATTTTTCTCCTTCACTAATGTGCGCTTATGAGGCTGCAGTGATGAGGAGGCACTGGTAGGTGGCACCGAAACTGACAGGCGGCACTGACAGGCAGCTCAGATGGGCACTGATAGGCACAGATATGTGGCATTGATGGACACTGACAGGTGGCACTGATGGGGCTACACTGATCATCAGGGCACTGATGATCAGTGTAGATGTCCCCTCTACATGATGATTACCGGCTCTCCTCTCCTCACCAGTTGTCAGTGTGACAGCTCAGAAGGAGAGGAATGCCGATAACCAACATTTCCTTATTTACATGCGATCAGCTGTGATTGGACACAGCTGATCACATGACAGAGCCGACGTCATTGGCTCTTTCCGCTGATCCGTGATCCGCCGTGTCCCAGGGACACAGCGCACCACTGATCACCGCGAGGTTCATATGACGTCCTCCCAGAATAAGAGAACCGCCGCCCTCCTGTCATTTCCTTATATGGCAGGTGGGAGGCGGTTAAAGTAGTTATAAAGGTAAAAGTTTTTTTTTTACCTTAATGCATTCTCTGCATTAAGGTAAAAACCTTTTACATGCAGCCCCTCCCCCAGTACCCCCTAAATATTCACCTGAGCCCTGATCTTGGTCCAGTGCTCTGCACATTTGCAGCAGCTCCTCTCCTGGCTCGCACAGGCTTGGCTGATGGTTTGGCCACTGGCTTCTGCTGCTGTCAGTCAAAATAGCAGACAACAGGAAGCAGAACCTAGTCAGGCTGTGTGTCTGAACAGAAACAAACAGCTTGGCTCGAGAACAAGCCCACATAAGTGCCCCCATAGGAAGCGTCTTCCGATGGTGAGCACTTGAAGGAGGGAGGAGCCAGGAGCGCTAGCGGGGGACCCGAAAACAGGAAGATCTGTGCAAAACCATTGTACAGAGCAGGATAAGTATAACATGTTTGTTATTTTATTTTTAAAAAAGGGAACCTTTAGTATCATTTTAAGGGCTATACTGTGTACTTGTGGATATATCTTTCAAATGTTTAGGTGGACCACACAAGCAGCGTAGATAAACAGTGCTCTTGCAACAGGGCTGAAACCAACAGCTTTCCCTTCAGAACTGCTGTGAGATAGGAAGAGGAAGCTCTCAGACAGTTCTCAGATAGTTCTACTTACTGCCCTTTGTTAACCCTACAGCTGCTGTTGCTAATAAGGTATTAAAGAATGGTATTATTGATGATGAAACAAAACATTTTTCATTCCTTTTTCAACCAGTAAAAACTGTATTTTATATACTCCCTAAAATACATAAGAATCCCCTGCAAACACCAGAGAGACCGATTCTGGCAGGAACGGAGTCTGTGACTGCACCTGCATCTAGATATTTGGATAAGGTTTTAACCCCTTTGATACAACATACAAAGTCTTAGATTTGTAACACAAATGATTTCTTACAACATATTAAAGAAGTGAAGGTGCCTATGGACTGCATTCTTGTGACAGGAGACATTCCCATCTTATATACTTATATATCACATGAACTTGGTGTTTTAGCATGCCATAGGCTGTTGCAGAAGTCTGAATTGAATGCTTCACATGAAGCTGAACTTCCCTTAATCATTTACAATTGGTATTAAAGAATAATTACTTTCTTTTCAAGGATCATCATTTTGTACAATTACTGGGTGCATTGATGGGCTCACATGTCGCCACCCCCATATGGTAATGATTTTATGAACATGATGGAGAATGCATACATTTAAACTATTTTTTTTTTCAGAATAACTTCCTAGGCTGGTATTGCTTTATAAACAATATTTTTGCAGTATGGGGTAGCAACGGTGAATCTTTATTTTTATTTGACACGTTTTTGAATTATCCGATACTGAACTTGGAATTTAATAACATTTTAGACGGGAATTCTTGTAAATTTCTGGATACGAGCATCCTTATTAATGGAGAAAAATAATGAGCGATATGTTAAAACCAACAGACCAGAAACAATTGCTGCATAATCCTAGCTTTCATCCTCCTGGGGTGTTTAACTCAGTTCCTCGTAGCCAGTTTACAAGAGTTAAAGTGTTAGTAAAAAAATGTAAATGTGAACTAACACCGGAAACCCTCCCAACCTACCCACACCCTTCAGTCCCCACTGTACTTACCTCTGGCAATGCTGACCAGTCACCACCACAGAAGCCAGTCCAGCAGGCTGGGAATTTGAAATCCTAGCTCTTACCCATACAGCACTTCTGGGATGGACAAAATCAATTATAATTAACCAGTGCCGTCACAATGAATTGATCTTGCCCATCCCAGAAGCGCTGCATGGAGAAACGTTGATACTGATTAACAGGTTCCCGACCGGCCTATAGCCAGATGGCGGCCTGCAAAACCCCTTGTCCCGTTGGGTGGACGCCATATGGCGTCCTTTCAGGCATGCGCAGTTTGCCTGTTTGCAGAGCCGCGCAGCAGCGCGATCTGTCACCGGCCGTATACCTCGGATGCAGCCGATGACAGATCTGTATACCGGCCCCGTTGCCGGTACCATGTGACCTGGTGTGACCAATCACAGCAGGTCACATGACAGTTCCCTTTCATGCCATCCATTGTATTACAAGTGCGTCTACCTGTGAATGGTCACACCGATCACATGCACAAGCTGGGCTAATCACAACCCAGCTGTGTCATGTGATTAGCTGTGACCAAATCACAGCTAAGCAGAAAAAAAAAAAAAAAAACCCTGAATGAATCGATGTCATTCAGGTAAATGCTTGCTTATATTAAAGTAATTCTTTGCTATAAGCAAATTGTGTAAAAAAAAAAAAAAAATACTGATCACTTCCCCAAAGTAGTACAATGTTAGTATGGTAACATTGTACTACTTTGGTCATAGTGAAGTATGAAAAAAAAAAAAAAAATCTTGAAAAAAATTTAATAAAAAAATATTTATTTTTTTCGTACTGTCACCAGTCAGTGTCCCTGATCACCGCCATGCCAGTTATATGATGACGCTGTACTGGTGACAGTATGTAAAAAAAAAAAAAAAAAATAGTGAAAATAATTTTTAATTTTTTCATTTTCCGAAAAATTATGACAAAAAAATTACAACTTCAAAAAACTAGCCATGTCTCTTATGAAATACGTTGGTCTGTCTACTCTGCAAAAAGTGGTCATTTGGGGGATATCTGTACTGTTCTGACATTCTTGGACCTCAAGAAATTAGATTGGCTGTCAGTACTTCAGGATTGATCAATATTCAGATCTATACCATAGTTTGTGAACTCTATAACTTTCCTACAAACTAAATAATACATCCTAATTTGGGTTATTTTCACCAAAGACATGTAGTAGAACATATCTTGGCTTACATTTATGAAGAAAAATTTATTTGCAAACTTTTATAACAAAAACAAAGAAAAACATGTTTTTTTTTCAAAATGTTCGGTCTTTTTTGTTAATTTAGCAAAAAATAAAAACCCCAGTGTTTATTAAATACCACCAAAAGAAAGCTCTAGTTGTGTGAAGAAAATGATAAAAGTTTAATTTGGGTACAGGGTTGTATGACTGCGAAATTGTCAAAGTGTGAGAGCGCTGAAACCTGAAAAATGGCTGGGCAGGAAGGGGGTAAAAGTGCCCAGTATGGAAGCGGTTAAACTACGTTGGAAAATTTCTCCTGCTGTAAGTCCTGTTGAACGCACCTACTGCCTGTTGCATATATGTACTCTATATATAATGAGGCACTGGCTGGCAGGGTTGCAGATGGTATATATGTGTTACCTTCACATGGCAAGGGCCTCCATAGTCTGTGTCTGCTTTGGAGGATTCTAACAAGCTCTGATTTGGATCCCAAAGGCTTTGTAGAGCTTTGGGTGGGAATACACCCAAATTTCTAAGTCCACATCTTACCCGGTAGCCAATCCATACTAATTAGTAGCAGCGTTGCACAGATCCTGATATTTGATGGCTGACTGAGGCTTAGGAGTGAGCTACTGGGTGAAAAGCCCTAGCGCTAACAAAATGCTAAAAAAGGTAGAGCTGCCTGGTTTTTTTTTTTTTTTTTTTTTTTTGGGGGGGGGGGCATTAGGGGGCACCTGTTACTCAGGATGGAGCTGAATTTTTGGCTAAGCCAAGATGTTCTGTTTTATGCTACAGACTTGCTGTACAAACCCCCCTGCACTGAGCTGCGTTAGTTAACTGCCTTGCTGGGTAAGTGCATTACCAACCTGCTTGTTCATGGTTTACTGCTGCCAATACCAGTTCAGTCTGTCCCCTTTACAATACATACCCACATATAATTTTATATTCTTTTAAGCAGCCTACCACACAACATAACAATAATTATAGTACAATTAAAAAAGAAAAGAATCTATTCAACACTTTCATGGACATGTGCCTAGTCTTCCCAATGAATAAAACCCCAAAGCTTGTACTCACCTTCATTTTCCATGTTGAGATGCTTGGAATGTACTTGCAGAGCTGAGTCTATATTTGTATGTTGGGAACCTGGCTGTGAAGCGCACCATTAACACGCAGTGCAGTTACAACATGGAACAGCCGCTGTTACCAGGAAAAGCAGTGTGTTGATTTATCACTCTCAGTCATTGCAGACCTTAAATAACACAAAGCATAACATCATACTTTTGATACTTCGGTTAACAAACTGCAACAATGGCTACAACACACCACTATACCTCAATGCCTAAGTTTACATATAGGACCAACCAGGAGCTTGTCTACAGCACTGGCATGCTATGTGTCTTCTACAATAAACAAAGGTACCTAACTAATTGCAATCTTCTTTAGAATGCTCAGAGCACATTCCTGACCTTGGTGCTGAAATGAATGAACTCCTGTGTGCATGCGTGGGAGTTACATCATTCTGGCTCAACCAATGAAGTTGGTTGAAGATCCAGAACCTGGATAAAGACTGGGGAAAGATGTCATTGCTGGCAAGAGAACAAGCGGAGGCAAGTTATGGTTTGCTTTAAGAAAACTGCATACAGTTAAGCTTGAACCCAAATATCCTGAAAATATATTTTGGTTTACATACACTTGTTGCTGTTTCAAGCGGAACTTCACATAAAAAGAGAAAATCTGCTCATCCTCCTCCTTCCCCTCTCCACTCTCATCATTGTGGGTACCCATTTCTGGCAGGTAGGTTAACAGAGAAGAAGTTCACCCCTCCATCCCCAGCCGCAACCTCCTGGGACAGTACCAGGGATCCGAAGGCTGGCGAAGCCTTGGTGATGACAGTGCTGGGTCCCTGGGCTGGTATTTATGCTGGTGACTTAAAATTTCTTTTTTTATAACTGAAAGGAGCTCCTCTTTCAGTCTTATTTTAACCAGATGCTAACAAATACTTTTCAAGCTATTTGTCAGTTTACAATCACATGTATCTGAAAGACGTAGGTAAAAAAATTACTTGTCCTGCAACATTCAGTACAGGGAAAAAAGAAATCTAAAAGGCAGTTGTACTGACAGGTGGCTGAGCTAGTTAAAAACTGGAACTTTTATGACCTTTATATCCAAATGAACATGCCTATGGCCAGAAACAGAATATATTACCTAGATTACCTGGGAGTGAAGGAAATGTATTATGCATGGATCCAACAGCTGTGCTCCTCAACAGACTATAGAATACCATTCATCACACCCTTGACTATGAGACTATTTTTCTGCTCTTGGAGCTGCAGACGCTGATCAGTTTGTTCTAACAGCTCCAAGTCCCACTGTCAAAATACAATACCCTGGCGGGGGGCAGGGTTGATGCCTCCATCCACCTTATGTATGTGGATGGAGAGATAGGTTTGTTTTTTCATCGTCTAGCCAGCAAAACTGCTCTATACCGATCAACCAGAATGTTATGACCACTCACCTCGCTTTGAATAAGTCACCCTTTTGCCACCAAAGCAGCCCAGACCCATCGAGGCATGGACGTCATTAGATCTCTGAAGGTATGCTGTGGTATCTGGCACCATGCATTCAGTAGCAGATCCGGAAAGTTGTGAGGTGGGGCTTCCATGTATCGGACTTGGTTTTCCAGAACAACCCACAGATGCTCAATTAGAGTGAGATCTGGAGAATTTGGAAACCAAGTCAACACTTCAAACATGTTGTGTTCCTCAAACCATTCTTTAACCATTTTTGCAGTGTGGCTTGAACAGTGCCCTGTGAGATGTTCAAAGCTAGGTATAATTTTTATAACCTAACCCTGCTTTAAACTTCTCCACAACTTTATCCCTGACCTGTCTGGTGTGTGTCCTTGGCCTTCATGATGCTGTTTGTTCACTAATGTTCTCTAACAAACCTGAGGGCTTCACAGAACAGCTGTATTTATACTGAGATTAAATTACACACAGGTGGACTCTCTACTAATTTGGTGACTTCTGAAGGCAACTGGTTCCACTAGATTTTAGTTAGGGGTATCAGAATAATAGGGACTGAATACAGATGCACATCACACTTTTCACATGTTTATTTGTAAAAATGTTGAAAACCATTCATCATTTTCCGTCCACTTCACAATTATGTCCCACTTTGTGTTGGTCTATCACATAAAATCCCAATAAAATACATTTACGTTTTTGGTTGTAACATGACAAAATATGGAAAATTTCAAGGGGTATGAATACTTTTTCAAGGCACTGTATTATATTACAGCATTCCAATTCTTAAGCTGTATTGGTTTCTATTCAGGATTTCCTTCTTTTATTTTCACCTACCAGTAAGTCTGTTTTTTTTTTTTTAAAGAATAAGCTCTCTTGCAGATGTAGCAGTTACAGGGATGAGACAAACCATTTACCACTGACAGAGATGCTTACAATGATCAGCTTTTATTTATGTAAAACCTTTATTCCAAACGGAAAAAAAACAGCTGGAAGGGTAGATTTAGAAGTGTGTGTAAATCTCCCTTTCCTCTGAAGCCCATTCTACATTTGGATTTTGCTTCAGAAGCTATTGACAAGTGATGAGGAAGTGATGTGACGACTCCTCACTGCCTGTTTTAACACCATCTTTGCTGCCAAATGTAGAAAACCACATGCATTGCACAGTTGCAGGGAGTTTGTGGCTCTTCTCCATTTGCTTGAGTGTGTAACCTTCGGTGGGCTTGCTGTCTGTCGATTGCTGCATCAGGATGCCTTTGCTGCTGGTGTAAAGCAAAGCATTTTGACAGTGGCATGCAAACACCTCTGTCTGTTGTCTATTGCAGCGTACAGGATAGGTTCACCTGTGGGAACATGTTACATGTTGTACCTGTTTTTAGCGTGGAACATGTAACATGTTCCCTTCGCTGCAGCCACTCCCTGATTCCCCCCCCCCCCCCCCCCCCCCCGTGACAGCGGTACGGGAAAAAGTTCCCTGTGCTTGCTGTCACTTTCTGAAAACAGTGTGGCAGTCCAGGGCTCCGCCCACACAGCCTCATTATTCCTTCACAGAGCTCTGTGAATGAACTACAAGTCCCCATAGCCTTTGTGGCTGTCAGCTTGTAATCTCCATGAACTTCCAAGGCGCTGTTGAGTGCTTTGGTAGTTCATCGAGTCTGTCAGACTGTGTCTCCTTGCCTGTATGGGCACACAGCTACACTGATTGTCTGCAGGAGTCCTGCATGGCGTCAGTGTTCTGCTGACCGCTGGTGCAGTGCTTTCCAGGCTCCAAAAAAAAGAAATAATAAATGCATATTTTTTTACCTGCAAAAAAATGGTAATTTATTTAATTTTTTCTTTTTTAAAGTAAACTTATCCTTAAGGCTAGATTCACACCTATGCAGTTTGCATTTTATCTGTTTCTGCAGTGCTTTTGCGGTGCGTTTTTGCACATACGTTTTGCAGAGTTTTTTTTCCCTTTTTTTCAACTTGTTGCTGGGCAGAATAAAATGCAAAACGCATAAAAAAAACACACTACATGCTTTTCTGCAGTGTCTCCATTGAAGTCTATACAACCAAAAACGCAACATTTTGCATTTAAAAAGGTACCTGACCCTTTCCAGAAAACACGGAGATGCGAACCTGTCTCACAGGAAATCATGGTAAATGGACTGCTGTGCTTTTCTGCAAAATGCATAGGTGTGAACCCAGATTTAGGGAGGGTGGGTTGGCAAGGAGGCAAAAAGAATGCATTTTTGTCATGCCGCCCCCCCCCCCAACCACACGTCCAAATGAAGCCTACCTACATATAAATTGTTAGCTGGAGTTTGGCTTCAATGTGTTAGTGTATCAAAATCTGCTAGTCCATCTAACACTTCCCTTCCCCAGACTGGCATAGGCGCTCCCTTGTGCTCCTTCACCCAGAGTTGGGGTGCTCTAATACAGGAGGTGGGTTACTGCCCAGATCACCAGGTGAAAACAGAAGGGAAAAAACCTAAATAAAGAAAATGAATGCAGCCACCACATCGAAGGATTGGTAAGCTACAATATAATACAACATTGGTGTGGGGTTTATTACCGCATCCATTGCTTGTACCTGTAGGCTGGCTTCACACCATTGTTCTGCAGTCAGCCCTGTTTGTCAATGCACATTCTTTCCACAGGTCAACATGTTGTGTAAGGCAGTCCATGAACAAGCCACATACAGCACCAAAAAAAAAAAAAAAGTGCATGTACTATTTTCCTGTAACCCAGCCCATCATACTGCAAAATAGTGTGCTGTGGTGTGCCGCAGCTGATGTCCATGAGGATGAACGCCACCAATGTCCAGCTGAACTCCGCAGAAACTTACGCTCAACACATGAATTACTGCAGAGCAACAGTGCCAAGCCGGGCCTTGTCATAGAACAAACAAACAGCAATAAAAGATGTCAGAGATCAAGCTCCTCGGGGTACGGCTGCCATCTCATCCATTTAAAACCCAACAAATTAATTACACAGGTTCTGGGGCTGAATAAGGTGGTAATTAACCGCTTCCGTGCCGCCCTATAGCAGAAATACTGCTACAGGGCGGAACGGGTGCGTAAAATCACGTATATATACACATGGATTTGCAGTTCTGGGTAGGGGAACCCACGCTCTACCCACGCTGCTGTTTGCAGCCTTAGCTATCAGTCACCGGGTCTGCTGGCACCCGGTGATCTCCAATTACTACCGACGGGGGAGAGACCTGTATGTAAACAACACAGATCTCTCCCCTGTCCGCTCCTGCACACTGCATAGCACAACCATACAAAGCAGTGTGCTTACAGTGACACACACAGCACACATTGCAAAACAGCACAGTTAACCCCTTCCTTCCCAGTGCCATTAGTGCAGTATCAATGCTTTTTATTAGCACTGATCACTGTATTGGTGTCACTGGGGATGTCAGTGACACCAAGTCAGTTCCCCCCAGTGTCAGAATGTCCGCTGCAGTCCCACTATAAGTCGCTGATCGCCAGCATTCGTGTAAAAAAACCTTTTTTTTTTTTAAATTCCAGTATATATACCGCCATTGTGAATGCTAAACTTTCACATAAACCAATTCATTTACACATATTAGGATTATTTTTAGCAAAGAAACTTGATTTTATATTTTTTTTACTGGACATGTTTTATAGCAAAAAGTAAAAAATATTTTTCTCAAAATTATCACTTTTTTTTTTTTTGTTTATAGCGCAAAAGATAAAAACCGCACAAGCGATCAAATACTGAAAGAAAGCTCTATTTGTGGGGAAAAAAGGATGTAAATTTCATCTGGGTGCAGCGTAGTATGACCGCGCAATTGTCAGGTAAAGTAACGCAGCGCCGTAACACAAAAAACTGTCCTGGTGAGGGGGGGGGGGGGGGGGATCCTCTGGAGGGCAAAGGGTTAAACACACCCAGTGCCCTATCTGCAGTGAATGACCCCCAGAAGCCATGTAAGTAATCTGTATTCGGGATTAGAGGGGTGAGGTGGCAGCCATAGGTGGGGGTTGTGGGGTGTACTCCCCCATAGGGCCCCCCTGGAAATTATGGGGGGGGGAGAGGAACATAAGAGGAGCAGCAAGTCACCTGACACCAGCACACAGAATGAGGGGGTACAGCGCCGTGTACACAGGGGGCCCATGTCCCATCACCACCCCTCCCCCGCACAGCACCCGGCAAGTCACAAAATAAAGTTGTCCCAGCCGGCAGGAGACCATGCTGGGCTTCTGGAAGAGAAGGGGTTACAGTGCCCTGCCCCCACACTACTGTCCACCCTATAGCCCGGGGGCCACTGTCACCTACCAGCTGCAATGTCCCCCAGCCTGGCCGCACGCTGCAGAGCGCCGAGTGCCATTCAGAGTCCAGACACAGGAAGTAGTCCGCCTTAATTGAGTGCCGATCCGAGGCTGCGCCTGATCATTGTGAAAGGAGAAACCTGAGGAGTGCCGATCTGCAGGCTGGGCTCTCCGGGGTGATCATCATGGACGGACTGGAACGGAAACATTCCGGGATACAAAGCAATGTCCGCCCAGCATGCGGCACCCACCCACCTACCGATCCATCCATCAGGGGGAGCCGGCCATACACCGGACCAGAGGCGGACTGACAACTCATGGGGCTCCGGGCAATAGGGGATCATGGGGCCCCTGTGTCCTTGCCCAAACTCAAAAAAGCCTATGAAAAAGGTACCGGGGGCATCTCATGGGGCCCCCTACTGACCCCGGGCCCTCGGGCAGTGCCCGAGTTTCTAAATGGTCAGTCCGCCCCTGCACCGGACATTCCGGAAGAAGTTTATTTAGAAATCTTTTCTAAGTTCTCCTTCACCCGGCGATCTGGTGTTTTCATCAGTTCAGTCACGTATTGTCCGAGAAAATCACCTCACACCAGTTTTTACATCAATTTTTAGTCCGTTTACATCCATTTGTCATCCATTTTTTAAATCTGTTTACGTTAGTTATTCATCCGTTTACATCAGGTTTTGTCTGTTTTTCATCCATTTTTCATTCTTCACATCTGTTTTTCATCCGTTTACATCAGTATTTCATCAATTTACATCAATTTTTCGTCTGTTTACATCCAGTTTTCTTCCGTTTACATCAATTTTCATCCTTTTACATCAATTTTCTGTCCGTTTACATCAGTTTTTCGTCCACTTACATCCATTTTTCATCTTTTACATCCATTTTTCATCCGTTTACATCCATTTTTCATCTTTTACATCTGATTTTTGTCCATTTACATTCATTTTCATCCATTTTTCGTCCGTTTGCATTCAATTTTGTCAGTTTATATCTGTTTTTCGGCCATTTACATCCGTTTTTGTCAGTTTACATCTGTTTTATGTCCGTTTATATACATTTTTCATCAGTTTACATCCGTTTTTGTCTGTTTACATCCATTTTGGCCTTTTATATCTACTTTTCATCCGTTTACATCCATTTACATCTGTTTACATCCATTTACATCTGTTTTTGTCTGTTTACATCCATTTTAATCTGTTTACATGTGTTTGTCCGTTTAAATCTATACGTTTACCATTTTGTTATCCGTCTACATCAATTTTCCATCCGTTTACATCTGGTTTTGTCAGTTTACATCTGGTTTTCGTCGGTTTACATCCATTTTCATCCTTTTTTTAGTTAGTTTACATCCGTTTTTGTCTGTTTACATCCGTTATTCATCTGTTTTTCATATTTGCATCTGTTTTTTTGTCAATTTACATTCAGTTTACTTCCATTTTTCATCCGTTTACATCTATTTTTGTCCATTTACATCTGTTTTTCATCCGTTTACATCCATTTTTTGTCCATTTGCATCCATTTTTTGCCCATTTACATTTGTTTTTCATCCGTTTACATCCATTTTTCATCCATTTACATCCATTTTTGTCAGTTTACATCTGTTTTTTGTTAATTTACATCTGTTTTTCATCCATTTACATCTGTTTTTGTTCATTGACAACAGTTTTTCATCAGTTTACATCTGTTGTCCGTTTACATCCGGTTTACATCTTTTTATCCGATTACATATTTTTCTTGTCCGTTTACATCTGTTTTTGTCCATTTATATACATTTTTCATCAGTTTACATCCGTTTTTGTCTGTTTACATCCATTTTTGTCCTTTTATATCTACTTTACATCCATTTACATCGTTTTTTTTCATCCGTGTTTCATATATTTACATCAGTTTTCCGTCCATTACATTTTTTTAACGGAGGAAAAATAGGGTTAACGGATGCAGACCTTACCGGATGTAAACAGATGATCATCCGTTTACATCCGCTAGTTCATAGAAATACATGGGTGTCTGTTTTTTCATCCGTAAATGAACAGATGAAAAACTGACATACATCCTGTGTGAAAGAGGCCTGAGAGTTTTCATTGGAATTCAAATTTTCTGCCCAATTTCCTTTAGATTTACCTTCAATTATGTAGTACAAGGGCCCGTCTAACTAGATACAATTGGAAGTGTTGTTTAGTTTTGACCTCATATTTTATGGTTTTTGGTAAATCTAAAGCAAAATTCTCAAAAAAGTTGTATAATGTATGGGCAGCCTAAAGCTGGCCAACATGGGTTGAATTCTGAACAAATTTTCTGTCTAAAATCTTTTCTAAGAATTTTCCTTCTAATTTCGCACCATTAGTGGGTCACAGAAACAGACGATTTTCGTGTGACCATCAAATTTGAGTGATCGGGCACGTTGGAAATTTTTTGAAAAACGAATTAATTTCTAATCAATGATGGAAAAATCGTGCGAGCAATGTAATTGAAAAAGAATTGAGCAGTGACTTGGAAAGAAAAGAAAATTCATGGCCATGAAAAATCTTTTCTGTAGCAACATGAGGTGAAATTGAAGGCTTGGTTGGTTGAATTTCAAAATGAATGGTGGCACCATCAGACTACAAAACGTACAAAATGTCCAATTCTCTAAAGAAAATTCGTTCAGAATTTGACCCATGTGTGGCCTGCGTAAGTTACTCTTGTAGCACACATCAAGCGGGCTGAATACTCTCTGCTCCCAGATAGAGACATAAGACGATGTACAGACCACAATTGTTTCACAATTCTCTTTACTTGTAACTCTGCTCCATTCACACCTGAGCAACTTCAAATTCATGCGACAACTTTACAGTGCGACTGTATGCAACCTTAATGAGCCTTTGATGTGACTTTCAATAAGTGCAGCTTTGATGTGACTTTGGCTTTGATCAACGATAATTGTTTCTTCTGTATAAAGTCGCATGTACAACATTCAGGTGTGACTTTCATGCAATTTTGGAGAGTTTACATGAAGGCTCCCTTCACATTTATGTGATTTGTCATGCGAATTTGGGGTCCAAAGTCACATGAAAAGTCACCCCTCAGGTTTTAAAATGAATACCATTCATTTATGTGCAACCTCAAGTCGCAGCAACTTCATAGTACTTCCTGCACTATTTTGATCCAACGTTCATGCGACTTGAAGGCCATAGACGATGTAAACCCTCCAAAGTTGTATGAAAGTCGCACCTGAATGTTGTACATGCGACTTGTGTGTGACTTTGTGCAGAAGAAACAATTATCCTTGGTCAAAGCCAAAGTCGCACTCATCCAAAGTCACATTACAGTCACATCAAGTTGCACTGTAAAGTTGCAATGAAAAGCACATGATTCTGAAGTTGCACAAGTGTGAATGGTCTATGGCCCTCAAGTTGCATGAAAGTTAGAACTACTTTGAAGTCGCTGTGACCTGAAGTCATACAGATATGAATGGTACCCAATGGGAAACATGGGGAGTGACTTGTCATGTGTACTGTGGGAGATCAGATATAGTGACTGCAGGGCCCTGGGTTTAGGAACACTTTAATTCAGCCAAATTAGGAATCAATCACCAGGCTGATAGATTTTGTAAAATCCAGCAGTCAGATGATTTATGTTCCAGCAAGCATTGTAAAAGCACACGTTCCCTATAAGCACTTCCCCATCCTGCACAGGAGTACCCTTCCCCCTTTATATGACAGCATTGGGCGTGGAAAGCGGTCACTTAGCGCTGAGCATACAGTGGATATAAAAAGTCTACACACCCCTGTTACAATGTCAGGTTTCTGTGATGTAAAAAAAAAATGAGACAAAGATAGATAATTGCAGAACTTTTTCCACCTTTAATGTAACCTGTAAACTGTACAACTCAATTGAAAAACAAACTGAAATCTTTTAGGTGGAGGAAAGTAAAATTAAAAAAACTAAAATAATATGGTTGCATAAGTGTGCACACCCGTAAACTAATATTTTGCTGAAGCACCTTTTGATTTGATTCCAGCACTCACTCTTTTTAGGTATGAGTCTATCAGCATGGCACATCTTGACTTGGCAATATTTGCCCACTCTTCCTTGCAAAAACACTCCAAATCTGTTAGATTGCGAGGGCCTCTCCTGTGCACAGCTCTCTTCAGATCACCCCACAGATTTTCGATTGGATTCAGGTCTGGGCTCTGGCTGGGCCATTCCAAAACTTTAATCTTCTTCTGGTGAAGCCATTCCTTTGTTGATTTGGATGTATGATTTGGGTCGTTGTCATGCTGAAAGATTCTCTTCATGTTCAACAAAAACGCAGGATCAAAGTGAGTGCACTAAAAGGACAAAGAAGGCTTCTAGCATAAAGGATAAAACCTCACAATCCTCAGAGAACCTAATAATAGAGTAAGTATGCAGCACTCATAATGTAAACTTGGTATAATATAAAAACTGTTAATAAATGGAAAATAAAATAAGTAAAATAGTGAATGGATGAGAATAACGATACACAAGGTGAATGGAAATGACTCAAAGTCACAACTTATGCCATAAAAAATGTAGAGTTCTGGTAATCCAGTAGACAGGTGAATGGATGGTATCACTGGTCAATAGGCACAGGGTGTTTAAAGTGATAATGGATAAAGTGCTGGTGACTTCTTAGTGCTGGAAATGAAGTGTGCTTACACTTACCAGAAGCGCAAAGGATATGCGCATGTAATATATACCAGATCGCAATCCGGGACCTCGCAGTCATCACAGTACTGGTCATCAGAAGATTAGGGGGTCACCAATGGTTCACACACATCAGGCAGCTCTCCAAACAACATAATGGACCAGAATCCAGGTGAAGATGAAAACCGCGGATACTCCCTTAAGCGAATCCAGCTGTTTAAGTGATTCACACCCAGAGGTATTATTCCAACCTTGGGGTGGCTCAAAAATGTTGATAAAGCCACCCAAAAACAAAAAGTGTATAATAGTGTAGTTTGTTTATTATAAATCAATTAAAATTGACATAAAGTCCATCACAAAAATATATAACAATGATGAGATATGCATCAAAGCAGAGTAATGCTTAAATGGTGAACAATCCAAAATAGCATGGAAAAGCAATACCAAATTTGGCCACTGAGCCAAAATGTAGATGAAAAAAGTGTTCAAACTAGAAGTGCAGGAAGCAATATCATAACTGGCCACTAGGCCCACGTGTAGCCTCAGTGGAAAACGTCAGTCTGGCAGGGCTAATACTGACGCGTTTCATGTAAAACACGTTATCAAAGGGATTTCCATTCACCTTGTGTATCGTTATTCTCATCCATTCACTATTTTACTTATTTTATTTTCCATTTATTAACAGTTTTTATATTATAACAAGTTTACATTATGAGCGCTGCATACTTACTCTATTATTAGGTCCTCTTCATGTTCAGCTTTCTAGCAGAAGCCTGAAGGTTTTGTGCCAATATTGACTGGTATTTGGAAGAATTCATAATTCCCTCTACCTTAACTAAGGCCCCAGTTCCAGCTGAAGAACAACAGCCCCAAAGCATGATGCTGCCACCACCATGCTTCACTGTAAGCATGGTGTTCTTTTGGTGATGTGCAGTGTTGTTTTTCTGCCAAACATCTTTTGGAATTTTGGTCAAAAAGTTCAACCTTGGTTTCATCAGACTATAACACATTTTCCTACATGTTGAGAGACTTCAGATGTGTTTTTGCAAAATTTAGCCTGGCTTCATAAGAAAAGGCTTCCGTCTTGCCACTCCACCCCATAGCCCAGACATATGAAGAATACGGGAGATTGTTGTCACATCTACCACACAGCTAGTACTTGTCAGATATTCCTGCAGCTCCTTTAATGTTGCTGTAGGCCTCTTGGCAGCTTCCCAGACCAGTTTTTCTCTCGTCTTTTCATAAATTTTGGAGGGACGTCCAGTTCTTGGTAATGTCAGTGTTACGCCATATTTTCTCCACTTGATGAAGACTGTCTTCACCATGTTCCATGGTATATCTAATGCCTTGGAAATTCTTTTGTACCCTTCTCCTGACTGATACCTTTTAACAATGAGATCCCTCTGATACTTTGGAAGCTCCCTGCGGACCATGGCTTCTGCTGTAGGATGCGACTAAGAAAATGTCAGGAAAGACCTACTAGAACAACGGAACTTTATTTGGGGTTAATCAGAGGCACTTTAAATGATGGCAGGTGTGTACTGACTCCTATTTAACATGATTTTGAATGTGATTGCTTAATTCTGAACACAGCTACATCCCAGTTATAAGAGGGAGTGCTTACTTATGCAACCACATTATTTTAGTTTTTTTATGTTCCTCCCCCTAAAAGATTTCATTGAGTTGTCAAATTTATAGGTCATATTAAAGGTGGAAAAAGTCCTGAATTTATTTATTTTTGTCTCATTTTTTTATATTACAGAAACCTGACATTTTAACAGGGATGCGTAGACATTTTATATCCACTGTAGCACTTTGGAGAGCCAGGATAAATGTTCCTTTATATCCAGAAATGCTGTTCTTCTTCCTGCAGATAAATTGGGGGGCGAAGAAGTGAGAGAAAGGTATGTACAGTCAGGTCCATAAATATTGGGACATCGACACAATTCTAACATTTTTGGCTCTATACACCACCACAATGGATTTGAAATGAAAATAACAAGATGTGCTTTAACTGCAGACTGTCAGCTTTACTTTGAGGGTATTTACATCCAAATCAGGTGAACGGTGTAGGAATTACAACAGTTTGCATATGTGCCTCCCACTTGTTAAGGGACCAAAAGTAATGGGACAGAATAATAATCATAAATCAAATTTTCACTTTTTAATACTTGGTTGCAAATCCTTTGCAGTCAATCACAGCCTGAAGTCTGGAACGCATAGACATCACCAGACACTGGGTTTCATCCCAGGTGATGCTCTGCCAGGCCTCTACTGCAACTGTCTTCAGTTCCTGCTTGTTCTTGGGGCATTTTCCCTTCAGTTTTGTCTTCAGCAAGTGAAATGCATGCTCAATCGGATTCAGGTCAGGTGATTGACTTGGCCATTGCATAACATTCCACTTCTTTCCCTTAAAAAACTCTTTGGTTGCTTTTGCAGTATGCTTTGGGTCATTGTCCATCTGCACTGTGAAGTGGCGTCCAATGAGTTCTGAAGCATTTGGCTGAATATGAGCAGATAATATTGCCCGAAACACTTCAGAATTCATCCTGCTGCTTTTTTCAGCAGTCACATCATCAATAAATACAAGAGAACCAGTTCCATTGGCAGCCATACATGCCCACGCCATGACACTACCACCACCATGCTTCACTGATGAGGTGGTATGCTTAGGATCATGAGCAGTTCCTTTCCTTCTCCATACTCTTCTCTTCCCATCACTCTGGTACAAGTTGATCTTGGTCTCCTCTGTCCATAGGATGTTGTTCCAGAACTGTGAAGGCTTTTTTAGATGTCGTTTGGCAAACTCTAATCTGGCCTTCCTGTTTTTGAGGCTCACCAATGGTTTACATCTTGTGGTGAACCCTCTGTATTCACTCTGGTGAAGTCTTCTCTTGATTGTTGACTTTGACACACATACACCTACCTCCTGGAGAGTGTTCTTGATCTGGCCAACTGTTGTGAAGGGTGTTTTCTTCACCAGGGAAAGAATTCTTCGGTCATCCACCACAGTTGTTTTCCGTGGTCTTCCGGGTCTTTTGGTGTTGCTGAGCTCACCGGTGCGTTCCTTCTTTTTAAGAATGTTCCAAACAGTTGTTTTGGCCACGCCTAATGTTTTTGCTATCTCTCTGATGGGTTTGTTTTGTTTTTTCAGCCTAATGATGGCTTGCTTCACTGATAGTGACAGCTCTTTGGACCTCATCTTGAGAGTTGACAGCAACAGATTCCAAATGCAAATAGCACACTTGAAATGAACTCTGGACCTTTTATCTGCTCATTGTAATTGGGATAATGAGGGAATAACACACACCTGGCCATGGAACAGCTGAGAAGCCAATTGTCCCATTACTTTTGGTCCCTTAACAAGTGGGAGGCACATATGCAAACTGTTGTAATTCCTACACCGTTCACCAGATTTGGATGTAAATACCCTCAAATTAAAGCTGACAGTCTGCAGTTAAAGCACATCTTGTTCGTTTCATTTCAAATACATTGTGGTGGTGTATAGAGCCAAAATTGTTAGAATTGTGTCAATGTCCCAATATTTATGGACCTGACTGTATGTGCTTTGTAAACTCACTGATCTAAAGTGGACATGTTACATTGCCCTTAATGATCGTTTTTACATGTAAAAAATAAAAAGAAGCAAAATCAGAATGCAACTAACCACTTCAATACCGGGCACTTTTAGCCCCTGCCTGCCCAGTCCAATTTTTAGCTTTCAGCGCTGTCACACTGTGAATGACAATTACGCAGTTATGTAACACTGTACCCATATTACATTTTTATAATTTTTTTTCACACGTAGAGCTTTCTTTTGGTGGTATTTTATCACCTCTGGGTTTATTTTTCTTTTTTACTAAATAAACAAAAATGCCCGGAAATTGTGGGAAAAAAACACGTTTTTCGAAATTTCTGTTATAAAATTTTGCAATTAAATAACCTTTCTTCATAAATTTAGGCCAAACTGCTACATTTCCTTGGTGAAAATAGCTCAAATCAATTATTTAGTCTGTAGGAAAGTTATAGAGTTCACAAACTATGGGATATATCTGAAAATTGATCCATCCTGATGTACTGATGGCCTATCTCATTTCTTGAGGCCCAAAAATGACTGGACAGTACAAATACCCAACAAATAACACCTTTTTGGAAAGTAGACACTCCACGGTATTTAGTAAAAGAAATGGGGAGTTTTGGAAGTTGTAATTTTTTAGAAAATAAAGAAATAATAAAGTTTTTTTTCACAATTTTTTTATCTTACATACTGTCACCAGTACAGTACAACGTCATCATATAACTGGTGTGGCAGTGATCAGTGAGACTGACAGGTGATGGTATGTATAAAAAAAAAAGTAATAATTTGTTTTTAGTTTTATAATTTTGTTTTTTAATTACATTGTATTATTGTTTTCCGATTATTTTTTTTTTTATTCAACATACTATGACCAGAGCAATATAGTGTTAGCAAAGTAACATTGTACTACTGTGGGGAAGTGATCAGGATTGTTTTTAAAATATTTTATGATTGCATATAGCAGTGAATTTCACCATTATAGGCAACCATTTTTACTAAATGAAATCGATTTATACAGTGTTTAATATTGTGGTTAGCTGTGATTGGCCACAGCTAATCACATGGCACAGATTAGCTGTAATTGCCCGTCTGTATCATGTGATCACTGTGACCAAGCAAAGAGATCAACACAATAGTAGACAATGGATGTCATGAATGAACACCATCCATTGTGTGCAATTGGCATGTGATCTGCTGTGATTGGTCAGAGCAATCACGTGGTACTGGCAGCGGCCAGTTCACTGATCAGTCACACAGATCTCTCTCCTGTCAGTGGGGATGTGCTGGTTTTTATCTGTCTACAAACAGGGAGATAAAAAACAGTACCCACAACACAGTACATAGTTAACCCTTTGATCGCCCCACATGTTAATGCCTTCGTGCCCAGTGTCATTAGTACAGTGTCAGTAGAGATGTCAGTGGCAGTTGGTCATTTCCCACTCAAAGTCAGAATGCCCTCTGTACTATCACAGTCTTGCTATAAGTCTCTGATTGCCGCCATTACTAGTATAAAAAATAAATAAATAAAAATTCCAGTATATATACCGCCATTTTGACACTATACTTTCACACAAACCAATCAATATACACTTATTGTGATTTAATTCCCACAGACATGTAGCAAAATACATTTTGGCCTAAATTTATGAAGAAATTTTATTTTTTAATTTTTTTTATTGGATGTTTTATAGCGAAAAGTAAAAAATGTTTTTTGTTTTTTTTAATTTTCTGTCTTTTTTTCATTTAAAGCTCAAAAATCCAGTGATGATCAAATATTAGTGGTGCACCGAAATGAAAATTCTAGTGCCAAAACCGAAAATCCAGGATGCACTTGGCCGAAAACATATATACCCCAGGATTTTTGTAAAATATGAAAGATGATGTTACGCCGAGTAAATAGATACCTAACATGTCATGCTTTAACATTGCACACTCTCGTGGAATTGTGCCAAACTACAGTACTTAAAAATCTCCATGGGTGACACTTTAAAAATTTTTATAGGTTACTAATTTAAAATTACAAAGGAGGTCTAGTGCTAGCATTATTGCTCTTGCTCTGACATTTGCGGCGATACCTCACATGTGTGGTTTGAATATTGTTTACATATGTGGGTGTGGCCCTCCATCTCTCCTCTACAATGTAAAGCATCATGTAAAAAAGAAGCATTGATCTAGTGCTTTGAAAAAAAAAATGGCCTTGTTTACAAGGTGACGTAATGACGTTGCTCCGATCCTCCAAGGGCATAGAGATGAGTGGAGGCCATCTTTCCTTCACTGATCTCTATGCTCAGCACCGGGATCGTTAGAAGGGTTCTCAGGTATGGCTGAGAACCATTGGGTGGCAAGGGGCGGAGTTATTTTCAACACCTGTATTAGTGCCTATTTTCATATCAACCAAATCCTGGTAAGGGTATTTTTGGCTGAAACATTTCGGCCACTGAAATTTCGGTGCATCCCTACAAAATATCACCAGAAGAAAGCTCCATTTGTGTGAAAAAAATTATATAAATTTCATTTGTGTACAGTGTTGCATGACCGCTCAATTGTCAGTTAAAGTAGCGCAGTGCCGTATAGCAAAAAATGCCCTGGTCATGAAAGGGGGAAAATCCTCCAGAGGGCAACTGGTTAATAAGGGAATTATGGAGTGCCATGTCGGACCTCCTGAGAAGGCTAGATACCTGGCTGTGCTTGACTTTAGGAATAATCCCGAAACAAGCATGCTGTATAAGAGTGTCAGAGAAGCGTCAAAACTATTCATTGCTACACTTGTTCAGGTCAGCGTCTCAACACTCTAACTGCTACATTTGCAAGAGAGCTTGTTCTGTTGAAAAACAACAGACTTACCTGCCAAAGCACCAGATGAAAATAAAGCAAGGAATTGATAAGCAGCAATAAAATAATTGTTTGCTTTTGGGTTTAATACCACTTTCTATAATAATAACATGACAGCGTCCCTTTAACATGTATGTACTTGAAAAAAAACATCCCCCTGTGTGGCCACTAGATGGCAACAAACTTTTTAATTTAAAAGTGTATGCGCGTCTTCAAATAGCTGATTTTGAAATTGTGCATCTTACAGTGAAGTCGCACGATTACAAATTCAGGTAACTTGCCAATTTGAGGTGCGATTTGCAAGACATCTGACACAGATGTCTATGCAAATCGCACCAAAAGTAGTGCATGTACTACTTCAGAACTCAGTGCAGCTCCGCCCAAGTCAGAACCGCACTGATATGACCACTCTAATAGCAGACAATAGGGTGCGACAATTTGCAAATCAAATGCCAAGTCGCACCCGATGTGACCAGGGTGTTATAAAGAAACATTTTCCATTCTGATCCATATTATTATATAAGCTGGTGACATTACCGCTGCCCTGGGTTTCCTGACTTAGGGTGGCTTCTTTCTCTTGCAGCATCCTATGAAACCATCCTTGCATGCAAGGACTAGAGTCTCTACACTGTGTGCATCAATAGAAATGCACAGCCCCATAACCTAGAATGGCAAGGCACTCCCCTACTCCTCCATCCTACTCTCCCTTCTCCAAACTAACAGCCTGACTGCAGACTACACTGTCTTTCAGGAATTCAGCAACTTTGTAAAATCTGCTGGCTTACTGTGGGTTAAAGTGTTACTAAACCGAGGACCCTGCATCCACTATATCTGGTCTCCCACAGTACACAGAACATGGAAATTCAATTACTGTAGTAGATATAAACTGCTAAATACCTTTTCTCATCAGAAGTTAGAGCAGTCATGTGACTTCTATCAGTGTCCAGCCCAGCACTAGCTAAAGCTTGTAGGAGGAGGTTTTTTTTCTGCTCAAGGAGGATGCAGAACCCCTGACCTTTGTCTGGACAGGGCTGATTGGCAGTGCTGATTGGCCCTGTGCTGATCACATGCACTCTCCCAAGAAAAAAAAAACATCTCTAGCAATACACACCAAACTGAGCATGTGCAAATGCCTATTGTTCAGTCTGTCTTATCAGGAGATAAGGGGTGGTCTTTTGAAAAAGGGGAGTAATAGAGAAGAAAGGATCAAACTGCCGTTTTACACAATGCAGAGGATTAATCCCTTAGTTTCCACAGTGAGTATAACATGCATGCTTTACTGCATATACAGACTGATTTTACTGTTGTGGGTTTAGCAACACTTTAAATCCAACGTGGTGCATACAACCTTGTGGACGTATTTCTGTTATTTACAACTTACAGTTTCACCGAGTTTCGGGAGTACAGCTATCTTTACACTCCTGGGTCTTGATAGGAGAGATGCTGTTTTGTCATACATAGCATCTCTGCCCACCCCTCCCCTCTCCTGTTCATTCATAGATGGTTTTGGATTTTGTGAATGGGTTTACATAATACAAAATACTCTGTGACTGGGCAGGAGGAGAGGAGGGACTGGCACAGTGGCTACATGCAACTCTGCAGCTGCTGGGACTGAGACCAGAAAGCTCAGTGTCAGAGCGCCGGAAGAATAGTGATAGCTGTACCCTCGGGGCTCAGTAAAAATGTAAAAGAAGTATATGTGTAGCACTACCCCCTTGAGCCCTGGTTCACACTGATGCAGTGCAGAAGTTAACACCCCGAAAGCAGTTTGCAAAATGTGGTGCGATATGCAGGATCGGATCGCATAGGTGTGAATACTCATGCGATCTGATTCTAGTGCAGACCAAAAAAAGCATCCTGCACGTTTTTGGTGCGGGTGTGGTGCGAATAGAGCCATACAAAATGTTTGGCTCCAATCACACCGCAGACAATTTGCATGTGATTTGTACAGGTACGCGGTGCGGTTCCTGTGTGAATCACATGCGATATACCACACCGTACGTATGTGAACCCAGGCTAAGAGTGTTGAAGATTTGAGTCCCTCTATAGTCCTGCACAGCCAGGCATTTCCACAAACTTTCATTCCAGAGATAGTAAACAGTCCTTCAGCTTGGTTTTTAGTTGTTTTTATTAAGGGGTTAACAACTTGGATGGGGTAAGGGGTGTATGGGATGCCCAAAGAACAGTAAACTGAGGCCAACTTCATGTCAACTATATACAAGTCTCTTCTTGGAGAGTTCTCCAGCCTGTCCTGGTATACCACCCCAGAGCCCAGATAAATCCTCTTCTTTACCCAGCTGTCTGGAGGAATCCCTGGGCAAGGAGATCCAGTGCCACTGTAAGTTAAACAGTCCTGGGTGAGGAGCTTGTCAGGTTTCCCACCAGCATGCTCTTTCCCTTAGCTGGCCCAGGAAGTGTAGGATTATTTACTCAGTCCTTGCCTGTAAGCTGCTTGGGTTGGTGGCTGCCTTCAGGCCTTCTGCTGGGCTGGCTCCTTCCCTGGTTCCACAGGTGGTCCTCTCTCTGGGGACTGATGAGTCTGAGTGATCCTCCTTTCCAGGTCCCAGCCTGTAGGTAGGCCTCTTGTAACTGGGCCCCCTCCCAGGCTCCTGCATCTCAGCCTTCTCACATCTTTCACCCGAACACTCCTGCTGCTGAGCAGGCTCTCTTACACTTAAACGCTGCCCTGGCCCTATGTTACGCCTCCTGCTTGAGTCTCTTGAGTGTGCAGGCCAGGTCTTCCTTCCGTCCACTGCTTTTAGAATCTTCTCCTAGAGCAGGGGGAGATATCAAGGAACTACTTGCATAGCCTCTCAGCCCTGATTCAAATTTGACCCTGCTGACTATTTCTCCAGGCTGCTACTGGGAAAACAATCTACAAGTACTAGGGATGCACCAAAATTTCGGTAGCCAAAACATTTTGGCTGAAAACACCCCTTTTGGCCATTGGCCAAATTGAAAAAAAGCACCGGTACAAATGCCAAAAAAACCCAGCCCCTCACTGCTGCCCGTCCACCCCTCGCTGCCGCCACACACCCGCAGCTTGGTAGTTCTCAGCCTTACCTGAGAAAACATCGATCCTGGCGCTGGTCATAGAGATGAGTGAAGGAAAGATGGCCTCCGCTCATCTCTATGCCCTTGGAGGACAAGAGCAATGTCACAATTTTTTTTTTAAAGCACTAGATCAATGCTTTTTTTTGTGATCCAATGCTTTCCATTGTAGAGGAGAGATGTGGGGTCTTATTGACCCCATATCTCTCCATAAAGAGGACCTGTCACTAATTATTTATATCACAAGGGATGCATGCATTTCTTGTGATAAGAATAAAAGTGATTAAAAAATGTTTTAAAGGGACAGTGCAAAATAAACAAACACAAAAAAATTAAATAAATAATTACAAAAAAGTTTAAAGTGCCCCTTAAGCACTCTATGATTGCATTTGTCACTTATGCTTTAGTGCTGCACTTACATTTGAATTGATTACTGTGGGTTTGTTACCTTGCCTTTTGTGCTAGCGGCTACCATATTATCTGCACTTGCCTTATATCTTGTGTTATATCACTAATATAGTGATCAGTGCTAATAAAGAGCACTGACACTGTACTAAATATTACCTTAGTGTAGCGCTAAAAAACATAATCTAAATAATCTTTATGTGAATATTAAAGTTAAATCTATTGACCTTGTGAGAAACCTCACAATGCCTATATCACACTAAGTGCTCTTCACACGTGTTGCTTAATACATAAATAATATTAACAAATGTACATCATAATAGTGCTATTAAATATTTACCCATTAAACATATTTTGTGATAGTGCCACCTCAAATATACATATATCCTGTGATCGTGCCAAGTCACTATAACCTAATCCAATATCAAATGTCCAAATAATAAATCACAAACAATATAAGACGATAAAGTCCAAGTGATGCTTATATACACATGCAGTGTATTTTCATAGTGCCACTCGTGTAAACACACTCTCCCACTTTGGCTGCAGTGCCTCCTCACCTCCTTTCAGCGACCCCTAGGGGCCCTCAAGCCTCTAGGATCACCTTGGATCCTCAACACTCCTGGATGGTACCTCTCAGGCTATCCTCCTATTTGGCCTCCTCCACACCTTCACCTTTACGCCTTATGGAGTCCTCTACAGCGATCCTCTGTGAATTCTCACTCGGCGTGCTTTTATGGGCAATCTCTCCCGGGGTCGGCCAATTGGTGGCATCACCAAAGTCTCCAACCTTGCTATCTCGTCTTGTGCGGGGTATACCAGCCTTCACCACCTTGGCGGGGATTGGAGGGTTGCTGTGTGTTGTCAGCTCCACTGACACTGTACTAATGACACTGGGTAGGAAAGGGTTAACATCTGGGGCGATCAAAGGGTTAACTGTGTGCTGTGCTTTACTGTGGAAGCACACTGCTTTGTATTCCTCTGCTATGGGTCTACACCATAAAGGCTGATTCACATTACATGCGTTCCAGTGCGTTTTTTTTCTGCATGCAAAATGCACAGAAAGTAGGTTAGATAGTTGTCAATGGCATGGTTCACATCAGTGTTTGAAGTTCCAGTGCATTCCGGTTCCAGAAAAAAAGAAAGTAGCGCATGCTGCATTTTTCCTGCACAGAACTATTCTGGAACATGGTAAAATGGATTAGAAATGCACCGGAAAGCATTAAAAATGCACTGGACCCCAAATGACCCAAAAAAAGGAAGAAAAAAAGCATCTGGAATGCATCCAAAATTCACCGGAACGCATCAAAAACATGCATGCAGAAATGCATTCAGACTGCTTTTGTATGGTGTGAACCGGCCCTAAAATCCACAGTTATACACTATATTGCCAAAAGTATTGGCCCCGCCCTCCAAATCATTGGATTCTGGTGTTCCAATCACCTTCATGGCCACAGGTATATAAAATCAAGCACCTAGGCATGCAGACTGCTTCTACAAACATTTGTGAAAGAATGAGTTGCTCTCAGAAGCTCAGTGAATATAAGTGTGGTACCGTGATAGGTTGCCACCTGTGCAATAAGTCCATCCGTGAAATGTCCTTGCTACTAAATATTCCATAGTCAACTGTTAGTGGTATTATAACAAAGTGGAAGCAACTGGGAACAGCAACTCAGCCACATAAAATGACAAAGCGGGGTCAGTGCATGCTGAAGCACACAGTGCGCAAGATGTTGCCAACTGTCTGCAGAGTCGATAGCTAAACACCCCCAAACTTCATGTGGCCTTCGGATTAGCACAACAGTGCATAGAGAGCTTCATGGAATGGGTTTTCATGGCCGAGCAGCTGCATCCAAGCCTTACATCACCAAGTGCAATGCAAAGCGTTGGATGTGGTGTAAAGCACGCCGCCACTGGACTGTAGAGCAGTGGAGACCTGTTCTCTGGAGTGATGAATCACACTTCTCTGTCTGGCAATCCGATGGACATGTCTGGGTTTAGCGGTTGCCAGGAGAACGTTACTTGCCTGACTGCATTGTGCCAAGTGTAAAGTTTGGTGAAGGGGGGATTATGGTGTGGGGTTGTTTTTCAGGGGCTGGGCTTGGCCCCCTAGTTCCAGTGAAGGGAACTCTTAAGGCATCAGCATGCCAAGACATTTTAGACAATTTCATGCTCCCAACTTTGTGGGAACAGTTTGGGGATGGCCCCTTCTTGTCCCAACATGACTGCACACCAGTGCACAAAGCAAGGTCCATAAAGACATGCATGAGCGAGTTTGGGGTGGAGAAGCTTGACTGGCCTGCACAGAGTCCTGACCTCAACCCCATAGAACACCTTTGGGATGAATTAAAGCGGAGACTGCGAGCCAGACCTTCTTGTCCGACATCACTGCCCAACCTCACAAATGCGCTTCTGGAAGAATAGTTAAACCTTCCCATAAACACTCCTAAACCTTGTGGACAGCTTTCCCAGAATAGTTAAAGCTGTTATAGCTGCAAAGGATGGGCCAACTCAATATTGAACCCTATGGCCTAAGACTGGGATGCCATTAAAGTTCATGTGTGTGTAAAGGCAGGCCGACCAATACTTTTGGCAATATAGTGTGTATTTGCAGTGATGATACAGTATACACTATTTTACATACCACTTCCAGTAGATGGCAGTACAACTCTTTATGAATGCTTCCAGGAAGCCCATGTGCTTATTCTGATACATTAACACAGCCTTTCTCAACCTTTTCAACACAGAGGAACCCTTGAAATCACTTTTTGGTTTTGGGGAACCCCTGCTAAAAATTACTGCATCTACAGCTCATGATATATTAGTGTGATGGTCATTCGGAAGAATGCTCCTTACACTTGTGGTCATTGAGAAGATTTACCCCTTTACGGATAGCTAAAAATATCAGTGGTGTCAAAGGGAACCTATCTAAGAATCAGATATTGCTCATTGCTCAAGGAACCCCTAGCAACCTCTGGAGGAACCCTGGTTGAGAAATCCTGCATTAACCACTTAACCACCAGCAGGTTTTAACCCCTTCATGACCAGGGTATTTATTGCTATTCAGCTCTGTGCTACCTTAACTGGCAATTGCTCGGTCATTCAACACTGTACCCAAATTAAATATATATAATTTCTTTCACACAAATAGAGCTTACCTGTGGTGGTATTTGATCACTACTGGGTTTTTAATTTTGTGCTATATAAACAAAAGAAATACTCAAAATTTTGAAAAAAAAATCCAAACATTTTTTATTAGTTTCTGTTATAAAATTTTGCAAACAAAAAATCTTTCTTCATAAACGCAGGCCAAAATGTAGTGAAAATTACCCAAATCAGTATATATTTTTAGTCTATGTGAAAGGTATAGAGTGTGCAAACTACGGTATATATCTGAAAATTGATCAGTCCTGATGTATTTGTGGGCTAATTTCTAGACATCTCATTTCTTGAGGCCCTAAAATATCAGGACAGTACAAATATCCCCCAAATGACCTCTTTTCTGGACAGTAGACAGTCCGTGGTATTTAGTAAGAGGCATGGCGAGTTTTTTGAAGTTGTAATTTTTTGTCACATTTGTTGGGAAAATGAAGAAATTAAATAAAATTTGAGGGGTTTTTTTCACAATTTTTTTACATACTATCACCAGTGCAGGATAGTATCCTCATATGACTGGTGTGGTGGCGATCAGGAACACTGACTGGTGACAGTATGTAAAAAAAAAATATTTTAAATCATTTTTTATTAATTTCTTTAACTTTTTTTTTTTACTTTTTACATGATGTCACCATAGTGACACTGTACTACTCTGGAGGGGAATCGGAGATTTTTTGTAAACTCCTATTGCTAAGTGATGATCACTGTTTTAGGCAATAGCTTTAGCTGCTATTAATTGCTTTCATTCATGATAGCTTGCTTACTATTGTGATCTGTGATTGACATGGCAATTGGCCCAGGTACCATGTGATAGCTGTGGGCCAATCACAGCAGCACAATAGTAATCAAAACAGTTATGAATGGAAGACATTCATTACTGTTTTGTTTACATTGTAATCATGTGATTGCTATAATTGGTCACATGATACCCCTTCCACTATGAGTGGCTGGGTACCAATCACTATGAACCACTGAGGGAAATTTACTAAAACTGGTGCACTCAGAATCTGGTACAGCTGTGCATGGTAGCCAATCAGCTTCTAACATCAGCTTGTTCAGTTAGGCTTTGGAAATAAAATCTGGAAGCTGATTGGTTTCTATGCAGAGCTGCACCAGATTTTGTACTCTCCAGTTTTAGTAAATCAACCCCACTGTGTCCACCAAACACAGCGGTCATGAGATTGTGCTGCTGCACACCCCAGGGGGGTGTGCCAGTGCGCATGCGCTCAGTGACGTACAGGTACATCACTCAACCTGTAGCTGCAGCCCACTAGCAGTAAATATGTTGGTGGCAAGTGGTTAAAGAAGCTGTTCTCAACCAGGGTTCCACGGAGCTATGGGGTTTATCCAGAGGTTTAAAGGGGTTCCTTGAACTGTGGCTAATTGCCCTGATGGTGCTTGCAAAGTTAGAGGGCCAACTGGCTAAGCCAGCACGAGCCAATTATCTTTTTAGCTGTCTATGAGTCCTTGAAGTCGCACAATTTCAAAGTTGCATGTTAGTGCGCCTAGGAAGACACCTGTGCAACTTCATGAACAGATGTCAATGCAAGAACTACTTTCAAAATTGGTGTGATTTGAACGTTTCCATTGCAGACAACTGTAACTGTCAAATCACATGACATGTCGCACCGGTGTGAACCAGGGCTAAGCGTTGCATTCTCCCTACTGACCACCATTGTAAGAAATATTTTTCTGATGACCCCCTTATGAATTTCTTTTAATAAGGTTTCCCCTGAGTGCTGATCATTTTTTTTTTTTGGTGGGGGGGGTCCTCTTGAGCAAAAAAGTTTACAAAGGCTGCTTCAAAAGTTTTGTGCTCACAACCCACATGGAAGAAAAATATATTTTAAAAATATTCTTCCCAAATATATTGACATATATATTTGAAATACTACAATTTTGGCCAAATTCAATATATTTAAAAATAAATAAATATATATATATATACTGTATGTTGAAATGTGTTTTTTTATATATTACAAAATATATGAAAAATATTTGTAAAAATAAATTTGCAAATATACTGTAAGTCTTTAAAAATACATTTAATCTACATTTTTGGTATGCATTTACAAATATATGTACAAATATATGTTAAAATGACTTTTTTATATGTTAAAATAAAACTGAAGAATATATTGAAAAAATATTTGTAATATATTTTGTACTATTAAAAAAATGCATTTCAACATACTATATATATATAATTTTAGTTTTTTTTAATATATTGAATATGGCCAAAATTGTAGTATTTCAAATATATGCCAATATATTTGGGAAGAATATTAGAATATTTTTAAAATATATATTTATTTATTTCAGGTACTTGTATAGCTCCGTCAATTTACGCAGCGCTTTACATATATATTGTACATTCACATCAGTCCCTAACCCTCAAGGAGCGTACAATCTAAAGTCCCTAGCTCGCATTTATACATACACATACTAGGGACAATTTTGACAGGAGCTAATTAACCTACCAGCATGTCTTTGGAAAGTGGGAAGAAACCGGAGTACCCGAAGGAAACCCACACAGTCACAGGGAGAACATGCAAACTCCAGAAAGGTGGTGCCGGGGTTGGGATTCGAACCAGCGACCCTAGTACTGCCAGGCGGAAGTGCTAACCATTTAACCAAATATATTTAAAATATTTTTTTCTTCCATGTGGGTACTCTGACTATCTCCACCCAGTACAAGTACAGGTCCCAAGCAATAGCCTGTTAATTGCACACAGCCTATTAGTAACCTCTGCTCAGTTCAGACAGTCTCTCCCTGTTCAGCACTGTCAAGCACAGACCCATCTCACCAACAGCCTGTTTCCCCGCAGCACACTATCTCTTCCACCTAGTCTCATGGTGTTCCCCCTCCAGCACACTGTAAGCTCTCCTTGCCAGCACACCCGTCTCTAGGAGATGTATTCCCTGCTTCCCTTGGTGTCTGGGCCATGCCACTCTGGGGACTACATTTCCTAGCAGCCCCTGTGCCAGTTTTCCCCAGCTCCCGATGCACGGGGTTTCCAGATGCAATGGCAGTCCATGACAATTCTGACCTCCTCTTGCCCTCTCCTCCCATGCATCAGCTACCCTCAGGGGGTCGATGGACAGGCTTCATACATATACCACATTTGAGCTGGCCATACACGGTTTGAAATTCAGACTATTTCTGTGAATCGGTCAGAAATTCAAGCTGTGCATGGCCATGAAAAGTATAAGGAGCCAGGTGGAAAATTGTTGAGCAAACAGAGACTGCATCCTATCAGATGTTAGGGCATTTAGGTTGCCGGGGGTGCTTCAGCTGCCTGAATACAATAGCCAGTAGTGGAAATTCATCTGCACCATTTGGCATTGATGGAGGAATCTTTCCAATTTCTCTCCTGGGCTGAACAGAAGAAAACTTTGCATATATGTATAACCTTAAGCTGGCCATACACTAAGTGAATTTCAACTAGTTCTTGATGAACCGCTTGAAATTCATCTTGCTGGCCTCCTCCTGCCCATTATCCTTTGATTGAAAAATTGAAGTCCAAGAGGAAAATTGATGGGTGAACAGAGGTGAGGATTTGTCCATCATACTATCAACATGGATGGAGGAATCTGGTAGATTTTGGCAAAAAAACTAATAGCGTATGGCAAGTGTTAGTTGGACTAAGGCCAGGGGCATCCCTAGGGTTGGTGTCACCCAGTGCGGTAACACTAGGTGACACCCCCCCAACAATCCCCGCAGGATGGATCGGATCTGTGGATTGAGCATAATGGATAGGAGTCCGATCCATTATCCTCCCCAATCCGCAGATCCGATCCATCCTGCTGGGATCGTCGGCTTGCAACCTATACGGGGTTAACTGATCTCTCCATGAGCTCCACGAATAGGTAAGTTTTAAAGCAAGCCATCGATCCCCACAGGATGGATCGGATCTGCGGATTGAGCATAATGGATCGGAGTCTGATCCATTATACTCCCCAATCCACAGATCCGATCCATCCTGCAGGGATCATTGGCTTGCTTTAAAACTTACCTTTTCGTGGAATGGGTCCGGTGTCAACCCATGCAATAGGTGTCACCTGGTGTGGCGCGCACCCCCGCACCTGCCTAGGGACGCCCCTGACTAAGGCCAGCCATAGATGGCTGTAGGAAAGAAAATCTATGGCATGCCTTAGTCTGACTCATTTCCCCATCAACACAGTCAGTGTTGATGGAGGAATCCCTCCTGCAGCATTATTTTGTTCTGCAGGCAGGGAGCCTTCCCTGTTGGCAGAACACAATGATCACCGCCAGCTGCTATAGCCGCCAGCTGTATTCACATGAAAAAAATACAGCAGGCTGGTTGTACTTTAGTCGTTCGATAGATCGACTTCGATACAACCGGCCTGCCTATAGATGGATAAATGTTGTCTGGCGCCTACTGAACCGGCCAAGATTCTATCAAACTATGGCCAGCTTAACTGATACATGATTGGCTGTTATCAGTAACTACACTTCCCTGGTGTTTGTACTGTTATTACCTGAAACAAACAGGGTATAAACAAGATTTTCTGGCAAAGCTCTCCCGCCCACTCACAAATATTCCACAAATGTCTGTAATTATTAACCGTGTGAGAAGAGGGCAGCCAGCACGTACACCATGAATCTGTTTACTAAATACTCCCGGCTTGTACTCCTATCACCTGGAACATCTTGTGTAGGGTGGAAAACATTCCTGGCCTGCTCTGTATAGTGAACTCACATTGAACTTATACAACCTATATCACTGCGATTCCAAGAAAGCTGAATAATAATGAGACGCCCGCATGTGTTCTCCCGTCAGCAGTTCCTGCCAATGTACAGACATTTCCTACAACCCAAAATCTAACCTGTATATATGAAATGAAATGGTTTTTCAGGGCACATTTCGATCTTAGTGTCTGCAATGAGGTGCGTCATTTTTGTCGCATCGCTATGCATCAGTGTGCATTTTCTTTGTGCGTTGCCATGCGTTTTGGTGCGGGTTTCCAACGCATTATTAAATTTAGAATTAGCAGTGGATGGAATTAAAGGCATTGTACACTTTCAAATGTTTTTGTTGTTTTAACTAGGTATTAATGTAGTTATTCTCTGTGTTCTCTGTTTACGTTAGTTTGTAATGATGAGCTCACATGTCATGGCTAATCAATTTCTCTATGTCCATGGTTTACTACAGCTAGCCTGTCCCTAACTGACAAACTCAACTTCCTGTTCTGGGTCACACAGCATGGATGGGTAGGGGCACAGGAGTGCCTAGAGTAGTTCCCCAAATTTGGCCATTAGGTGTCCCAATAGCTAAACTTTGTAAAACTTAAAATACTTAGTCATGCACACTGGACGTTTTTACAGCGGCTGTTTTTGGCTTTTGACGTTTTTTTCTACAGCCAGTAAACCCCCCAGCATGTTATCCCATGTGTCCATCCACACATAGACTGTAATCAATGTTTTTTTGGCTGGGACGGTTTTTGGATGGAAAAACTAGTGGGTTTCTAGAGGAGTTTTTTAGCTGTAAAAATGCTCCAATGCTGAAAAACACAGCAAAACGTGGTAAGGCTCCATGCGCACGAGGCGTTTTGATAACGCTGGTAATGTTAGCTGTGTAAAGTCATGTTAAAAAAGTAAGTTTTTCAGATTTTTTTAGCTTTTGTGCATTAGCATTTAGCAGCGTTTTCCCGCTTTTGCATTTTTTAGGGGCAAAACAAATCCCAAAACGCCGGTTTGCGTCATTTTACTGCATTTTGCAGTGTTAGCGTTTTTACAGTTAAAAAAACTCTAGAAACCCACTAAAGCTGGGGGTTTTTTACAGCCAAAAAACATTGATTACAGTCTATGTGTGCATGGGCACATAGGATAACATATGGGGGGGGGGGGGTTTACTGGATGCAGAAAGAAAATCAAAAGCCAAAAACAGCATCTGTAAAAACGTCAAATGTGCATAAGGACTAAAAAACGTGGTAGAAACGCTGCAAAAAATATTTTTTTTTTTGTAAAAAAAATTGCTAAAAACGCTACAAATTACAAAAAACACAACTAATTGCGGCTAAACGCTAGGGGTTAAGGTTAGGGATTAATTATTATTTATTTATTATTGCATATTATTCATTTATTGTATTTATTTATTATTTATTTATGATTATTTTTATTTATGTGTATATGTATTTTACATTTATTCATATATTAATACTATTTTTTTAAACATCTTTTAATTTGAGCAGAAAGTCACGCAAAAACACATTTCCATTTATTTCTATGGAGCCCGAGCAGATTTTGAGCAACAAAGAAAGTTCCAGAATCTGTTTTGAGCTTCAGGCGACTTCGAGTGGCGATGTGAACCCTCTCCACCAAGAACTTTTTTTTTTTTTTCCTCAAGCATTTCGGAGCTTCGAGCTACAAATTGCTCAGGTATGAATGGGGCCTGACACAGGGCTTCCCTATGTAGTAGGGCTGTCAGGTGCTGACTGACCTGTGCATGCAGACGTAAAGAATTCGGTTTGTATACAGTCATCAAACATGCTGGATTCACAGACACAGACACAAAGATCACTGAATAACAAGAAGCTGGATTGATGAGCCGTCCTCTGTGTTGTAAACAATCACGGTCATGAATTAGTCATGAAAACAAATGTGTACAAGAGTCAGAGTGCAGCTAGTGAATCTCTATTTCTGTTCCAATGAATGGAGATGAGATGATGGCTGAATGGCATTAAAATTACATAAACAGATCTATTATGTATGAAGAGACACTCAGTGTGTACACATGTAAATAATGGATCACAGCCTGTATCCAGGGAGCAGCCCATAGTATATGCTCTATATAATTAAATATTTAATTGTAGTAGATTTTTACTCTGACAGCAGTGCAATCAAGCTGATAGTAGCGCAGCGGGACAAGGCTAATGGAGCGTACCTCAATTTTTCCTAATATCATTATAGCACTATATGTACTTGTCTGTTAGAGTTGCAAAATATGTGTGAAGCAGAAAGTGTGATATAAGCTGTGCATATTGCCTAAGGCCTCTTGTACTCTGCTGCCTAAAAATGTGATGTTTTTAGACATACGGGCATTTTTTCTTTACGGATGTAAATGTGCCTGTAAACACAGGTCCATTAACACGCATTGCAAATAAATCGATAAAAATAAATCTGTCAGTATTTTTTCATGTATATGCACAAATATGTGCAAGTACACACAAATGCGAGCAAATATGCACATACACTACACTTCCTTTATTAAAATAAAGCTAGAAAAACGTTTAGGCTTGGGTAAACACGAATATGCATAAATTCATGCAAATACGCACAAGCGCTGTGCAGGTTGGGGGTGGGTCCTTCTGCTCCCGTGCACTAGGGGTACCTTTGCCCAAGGGCGTGCTCACCAATGCCAGACGGGGACTGCGGTCATGTGCAAAGTCTAACATTAAGGCAGTTCCCTTTCTCAGAGATTTCACTGTGTAATAATGAAGCAGGGTTTCTTTATGCAGTGATGTCCCATAGCTCTGCACACAGTGACTTGTATATCTTCCATTCAGAGTAGCAGGCCGAGCCACACTACCTCCACCAGCCAGCTTAGCTCTGTTACCTCACTCCCAGTAACAGAATGAGATGATCCCGCTGGACACATAGCACAGACTCCATACATGTCCTAAGTTAACTCTTGCTATTCTGTACCATGCAGTTAGGCTGAGAGCCTCCATGACACATGTCTGCTCCAGGTGGGAATGGAAGACAGACCGCTAATGAGAGACAAAAGACAAAAAAGCTCCTTAGGACGTCGGATGACGAAATGCGTAGGGTAGGGCCTCGGAGGTGATGTCACCACGTAGGAGTGAGCTGCCGTTGTCTGCATAGACCGGAGCATTACCTATTATATTGAGGCCTTATGCTTGTAATGTGAGTGGCGGCTCTGACACTGACTAATGTGAGTGGTTTTAACATGTTTTTGAGTTGAATAAAGCCTGGATGGTTTTACACTATGTGGATTCCTCTTTTTTCTTCCTTCACGTCCCATTCTGGCTAATGAGGAGCTAATTGTTATTTCAAGATATTTCCATCAGTTGGGGTTGCTTCCGCAGATCGTTGCTTCCGCAGATCGTTGCTTTCAGAGCAAAAGCTGTTATAGCTGGTTTATAATTTTACCAGCATGGAGCTCTGGTGTGTGGATCCAATTCATGTGGTGGAGGATTTTTCACATTTTTTTGATTCACATCAGAGGAGAAGTTTAAAGAAGTATTGCTTTATGGACACAAATATTTTCTATTTTTATTTGTTTATTTAAGTTATGGACACTTTTTCACATATCTATTTTTATTGAATTTTGATAAATTTATGTGACATATTTATCTACAATATCTGGCATATTATTTATTCACGATACATAATTCATCTGTTTGGAGATATATTTTTTTGAAGAGCGCTGCTCTCTTCTTTTTGTCTTTGTATTTATACCCTGTTCACAGGGGTGAAATAGCTGCTCTTCTTTATATATCTCTTGCTTTATAGTTATATATATTTTTTCCTTTGGTGTGCAATTGGTCCAGAGGCACTGTCCCCACCTGTTATTTATCGCTAGGGAGAGCGCCTGAATAGCGACCCCCTTCGCTACCTGAGGATACCTCACCTTACCCTGGTATCACTCCTCAACTGATTGTTTTGTGTCTTCTGCTGTGTACTTAGTGTTACCCATAGTAACAAACTTATTCTTCCTTAGTATACTTTATTGGCTTGACCCTGTATTGTGGTGTACTTCATTCCCCTATAGTGCTTTACAGGCCCGGGTTGTTTTGGATACACCATCCCCAGTATGCACCCCTTTGAATACCTTCAGATGAGGCTCAAGGACAAAGTTTAACAGTCTTTAGTGACTATTTTCAGTGCAACATAATGTAAAAGTGCAATGCAAAACATGTCCTAAACGAACCAACTGATTGACGGACCAGGCATACCCAGGGGCGGACTGACCATTTGGAAACTCGGGCGCTGCCCGAGGGCCCGGGGTCAGTAGGGGGCCCCATGAGATGCCCCTGGTACCTTTTTCATAGGCTTTTTTGAGTTTGGGCAAGGACACGGGCCCCATGATCCCCTATTGCCCGGGGGCCCCATGAGTTGTCAGTCCGCTCCTGGGCATACCTTAACTGGTGGAAGTCCATTGTGGCAAAGTTCATACTTGGTAGTACCTCCGGTACTCTTGGTGGTAGAGATGGCACACAACGGTCTTTTCTTGTCTTTCTGGTTTCAGTGGGACCTGCAGCAACAGAGGCACTCTGGAGCCCTCAGATCTCTGCCTTACCCCAATTTATATCATAGGTGGGCCAGCTGAAGCCCAAAAAGCCCTCACACCAGGAATTACACACCTTAACCCATTCCCAACCTAGCCTGGGCCAATCCCTAGCTTCCTAAGCTGTTTCAGTCTGCTTACAAGCCCATCTTCGTGCTTTTTTCTGCCATGAATGTCTGATGTTCATACAGTGTGCTGGGTTGTTGCATAGCTAATATAGACTGTGACTTAAAAGCTAAGTTCACCTTTTCCAGAAAATAGCTGATGCAGTCAGGGGGCTTCAGTAGATCTGAAAAAATTGTGTAGCTTTGTAAAATGTTCATTAATTTTATTTTAACACCTGTAGGCCATTTGGGCCTCCCCAGAAGCCTGGCCTAAAAAATCCCAGTTAGCAACCTCTATGTCCTGACTTGTTGCTAGGATGGAAAAACCATTGGTTTTTCCTTCTGTAATGCTGGGAATTAGCATCTAATGATTTTTATGTAGTAGCAACAAGTGAGGACATGGTGGTTGCTGACTGAATGCACATTAATTGTACAGTTGCACAGTTTTTTCTTTTTCTGTAAACTCTTTATTTATAGGTAAAGGAAGTACATGCCAAAGCATACAGTGTGTAAAAGGCAAAAATAAACAGGTAAAAATAAATACAACCTATTCAATGGGACAAGCCATGAGACCAACATTGGTATATTTCAGGCATATACTGTGAAAACTGTACACGTATGTAGAAAGCAACAGGTAATATATCACTGTGAGGGTATAATCACAAGGAGAATGGCATGCACCTTTTCCAAACCTTTTACTTTGTTTTAACTAGAGACTTAAACAAATTCAAAAAGTGCAAAAAACAGTCAAAAAATGTTCCAACTTTCATTGGGCGCTCTAAAAACACCCGGAAGGTAAAGAAAGGAGAAAAAAAGGGGTAACGGGAAGGGAGGAAAAAAGGTAGTGGAAGAGTGAGAGGGGATATGGTATGGGAATGGGGTACACCTCCTCCCCCTTCTCCTCTAAAAGCAAACTGATCTCTGAATGTTCCAGGATAGACTCTTAATTGAGATAAATAAGTGAGGCAAGACCAAGCTTTTTTAAGTCTTCTGCGGTATGTTATTATGGTGAAGAAGGAACCATGCCGGGTCCAAGGGGAGTTGATAATCTGTACATTTTTGGAAGATTCATCTGACTTCAGACCAGAGACCCTGGATTCAGTCACAGGACCAAAAGACTTGTATAATATCGCCGAGTTTATCGCCACATCGCCAGTAGTGGTCTGAGCAGTGCGGATATAGTCTGTTAAGCTTAGCTGGGGTCAAGTACCATCTTGTCAGAACCCTGTAATTCATTTCCTGATGTTTAGCACATATGGAAACTTTATGAGAGAAGGATAGGTTTCTGTCAAGCTGTTCCTGAGAGAGAATCAACCATAGGTCACGTTCCCACTTGTCAATGAAAGGTGATTTAAAGTCCCTGGTGGGGGAGCACTGACAAGAGTGTACATGAGAGAGATGGAGTGTCTCAGTGGGGTGGTGGCCACGCATTCCCTTTGAGAGGATAGTAAGGTTTTGTTTAAACACCATCGCAGGAGGGAGAGTAGCGAGAAAGTGAGAAAGTTGGGCCTTGTGCCTAAAGGCCAGGGAACGAAGCTGTGGGTGAGGGTCCAATGTGTGGGTTGTAGGCCAAGAGTTTCCCAGGGCAGTCTGATGGGCTTTGAATATGCCGGTGGAAGCCAGCTCTTGAAAATGAGAGTCTTCTATTTCTGGTCAGAGCAAAGGATTACCAAGGATAAGGAATAAGGGGCATAAGCCCTCAGAAATTTCCGCTGTGGGAAATACCTTCCTACAAAGCCTCCAAATTGCTCCAATAGTAGGATGGGCATTGTCTATGCACCAAGGAAGTGCCACAAGTGGGTCCTGTTCTATTAAAACCCACTGTTTGAAATGCCTGGAAGGGCGATGCCCCAATATGGTTTTGCTTAACCCTATTATCCTATAGGGGGGCAGGGCAGTTTGTGTGCCCACAGAAATTGTGAGAATAACTTATTCAATGTCTTAATAAAGGAGATCAGGACATACAGTATACCAGTAGAGCCTGGAGGAGATATAGAATACACAGCATAATATCCCTTGTTAATATGTTACAACGGCCAAGCCAGGAGAAAGTCCCGGTATGCCACGAAGTAAAATCTCATTTGATTTTCTGGAGGGGGGGGGGGATTTATTTGGAAGGCCATTGATAAGTTTGCAGGAAGGTGGACTCCAAGCTTTTAATGTTCGATTTGTACCACTTGTACGGGAAGTTCTTTTGGAAATTCTGAATCAAGGAGTCCGGAAGAGAGACATTGAAGGCTTCTGATTTCTAATAATTTATTTTAAAATTAGAAAGGGAGCTATAGCGACCCATCTCTGCTACAAGATTAGGGAGCAACATGGTCGCATTCCCTAATCCCCCAATTTACAGGAATTGAGTGGGAATTCTCCCTGTAGCCCTCTTTCCTTGTTTAAATCTGGTGCAGCTGTGCATGACTCTGCCCACACAAGCATGTCATCTTTTCAAGGATCTGTGAACAGAACACCTAGAATCCCATAATCTGCCACTATGATAGAGGGAATCACAGATCTCACTGAAGCACAAGTGCTCTGATGTCACCACACTTAAATTCCATTGATTATTTTCTTCAGCCCAGTAACAGAAGGTCCTTACTAGCATATGGACATAGGGCTGGAGAAAACAGTGTAGGATGCACTCGGGGTCTATTCACACCAGCTACTGCATTACAATAGGATAACTGCAGTGCTGATGCACCGATTGTGGTGCATCGCACTATTGTCTTTTTTTTTAGCAATATTTATTGAAATGTCACAGAGCACTGGAATAGCCACCCAACGCTGTTCTGTTGTGAACAAGCCAATGTGAGCAAAGAGTGGTGACTGTCAGTCACGGCTCTCTGCTCTGCCCCTCCTACACTCACTAGAGCACCGCGCTGTGGAGGGGAGGGAGATGCTGGCTCAGGCTCTTAGTAGCTGGCTGTGAGGCTGAGCCAGATGCTGCTCCAGACTCTGGGATGGATCCCGACCATATCGTCGCGATCCTTCCCCAGTGTGGACCAGTTCTGTGATGTCATCTGACAGCGTGTTTCAGCTGAAAATGGGTCACGGGTGCAGACCAAACTGCAGTCCTGTGATCCATAGGTGTTGTACAGCCAAAAGAGCTTTAACTGTACTTCTCCTTTAAAGAGAAATGACAGTTGCACGTGTAAATGTACAGCTTAACTGTTCTGTGACCAGTAGTTGAATTTGCATAAACAATGTCCTCTGTCTAATGCGAATGAAACAGGATTACAGGTGTGCCACTGCAAGCAAAGACCTGTTAAGGCTTTAGGGTGTAGTTGTGAGAACTTAGGAAACAAGAACAAATCACCTTCCTCATTCTTGTTTTTCAGTCCAATGTTTTTGATGGGAAATTGCATTTCATGTATTTTTCTTGTCAATTCACAAATGATAATGCTTTCCATGTTATACACTTGACTGATGGCAAATATTTCATTGTCTGATGTTTCTGATGAAACGTCTGGCATAAAGCTGACCATACATTATACAATCTCATCATACCATCTTTGTGCAGTTTAGATTTACTAGATATAAAAGCCTAGGTAAATAATACATGACATTTGGATTCAATCAACTGGGCCTGTGCAGTATATTCTTGTTTGTAGATCTAACTTTGAACAATTATTACATATGGCCAATTTAAAGTGGTTGTAAACCCTCACATTTAGTGAAGTGACTGGCCTCAGGGGATACACATGTAACACAACCCCCTAAGGAGCCGCTAAGTATTTCGTGTCCCCTGTTCTTTCTGAGCCCGGTTTGGAGCATTCTCCCTGCTGACACCACCGTATAAACTTGACCAGGAGAAGTCCCTGGCTTTGAAACACAAAATACCCACATAGTTTAATGTGTGAATAAATGCTCTGATTGTATTGAAGTTAGAGTAAAGTAATACAGGCACAAAAGAAATGATAGTAGGTGTGTACCAAAGATAATCACTTAGCCAAAGTGAACATATACAGTACCACTTTAAATTTATGTTTTATTTATTTCAGATACTTATATAGTACCGTCAATTTACATAACGCTTTACATATATATATTTTACATTCACAACAGTCCCTAACCCTCAAGAGGCGTACTTTAAATAGACCCAATTGTCCTGCAGGACCAGAGTTTAAACAGTAATTTCAGCTCTGAGATGTTTTCCCCCAAAGTGAGCTGGGATTGAGTATAAAGAGTAGTCGGAGTAACTCACTTATGGATTCTCAATGACTGGAAACAGGGTTTAACTTTCAAATTAATTTGCATGCAATACCGTCCCCTTAAGTATCGTTACCAAGTATATAAACAGGTTCTTCTGTGCGCTTGATGGGGTCCTAGTTGGTGAATTCAGTGTTGTTTTCTGTTACACCAGCCCCAAAAATATTTGCCACCAACAGTAACCACTGTACCCATCTTTTGGGTTGTTCTGGTTTGTTTAGTTCATTTTGGTTACGGTGATGCCTAATTTAGGCAGAGGTGTGCTGGTATATCTACATAATTACAGTTGTGTCAAAATAATAGCAGTGTGTTGAAAAAAGTGAATAAAGTTCAAAATCCTTGTAATAGCTTTTATTTCCATACACACAAATGCATTGGGAACACTACACATTCTATTCCAAATCAAAACATGAAGAAAAATATATCGACTTTGTGTTGTTCCTCTAAAAAAATTGAAGAAAAGTGAATAGACTGTTCAAAAAAATAGCAGTGTTTGTATTCTTCTTCACAAACTCAAACATTCACTATATAAACTGAAAAATGTTTGAAGATTTTGCTTTCCTTTGAATCACTTAATGAATATTTAGTTGTATAAGCACTGTTTCTGAGAACTGCTGTACATCTGTGTTGCATGGAGTCAACCAACTTCTGGCACCTGTGAACAGGTATTCCAGCCCAGGATGATTGGACTACATTCCACAGTTCTTCTCTATTTCTTGGTTTTGCCTCAGAAACGTCAGTCTTGTTGGTCTGGAACCAAGATGTTGCACGTTTACTGGTGTTTTTGGGGTCGTTGTCTTGTTTGAACACCCATTTCAAGGGCATTTCCTCTTCAGCATAAGGCAGCATGACCTCTTCAAGTATTCTGATGTATTCAAACTGATCCATGATCCCTGGTATGCGATAAATAGGCCCAACACGGTAGTATGAGAAACATCCCCATATCATGATGCTTGCGAAACCATGCTTCACTGTCTTCACAGTGTACTGTGGCTTGAATTCAGTGTTTGGGGGTCGTCTGACAAACTGTCTCCGGCCACTAGACCCAAAAAGAACAATCTTACTTTCATCACCCACAAAATGTTGCGCCATTTCTCTTTAGGCCAGTCAATGTGCTCTTTGGCAAATTGTAACCTCTTCAGCACATGTCTTTTTTTCAACAGTGGGACTTTGCGGGGCTTCTTGTACAGTTGTGACCAAAATTATTCAACCCCCACTGAAATTGAGTGTTTTGGCCAGTTTGACATTGCTTTTGATCATTCAGTCATCTTGCTTACATTTACATTAAAGAGGCACTTGTAGGTCAGACAAATATAACATAACAGTTATAATGAAATAACCACAAATGTCTTTTCTGTGCTCACAGCATTATCAGTTTTATTCAACCCCCAAGTGACATTCAATCTTAGTACTTAGTACAGCATCCTTTTACAGTTATAACAGCTTTTAAACGTGAAGCATAGCTTGACACAAGTGTCTTGCAGCGATCTACGGGTATCTTCGCCCATTCTTCATGGGCAAAGGCCTCCAGTTCAGTCACATTCTTAGGCTTGCGCACTGCAACTGCTTTCTTTAAGTCCCACCAGAGGTTCTCAATCGGATTTAAGTCTGGTGACTGCGATGGCCACTCCAAAATGTTCCAGCCTTTCCTCTGCAACCATGCTCTAGTGGACTTGGAGGTATGCTTGGGATCATTGTCCTGTTGAAAGGTCCAACGTCTCCCAAGCCTCAGGTGTGTGACGGACTGCATCACGTTTCCATCCAATATCTCCTGGTACTGAAGAGAATTCATGGTACCTTGCACACGCTGAAGCTTCCCTGTACCTGCAGAAGCAAAACAGCCCCAAAGCATGATTGACCCTCCACCATGCTTCACAGTAGGCAAGGTGTTCTTTTCATCAAAGGCCTTGTTCTTCCTCCTCCAAACATAGCGTTGATCCATGGGCCCAAACAGTTCTAATTTTGTTTCATCAGTCCACAGAACACTATCCCACAACTTTTGTGGTTTGTCCACATGGCTTTTGGCATACTCTTCTTATTCTTTGGAGACAGCAAGGGGGTACGCCTGGGAGTTCTGGCACGGAGGCCTTCATTACGCAGTGTGCGTCTTATTGTCTGGGCTGAAACTTCTGTACCCACATCTGACAAATCTTTTCTCAGTTCCTCAGCAGTCACACGGGGACTTCTCTCCACTCTACGCTTCAGGTAGCGCACAGCAGTCGAAGTCAGCATCTTCTTTCTGCCACGACCAGGTAGCGTTTCAACAGTGCCCTTTGCCTTGAATTTGCGAATGATGCTTCCTAAGGTGTCTCTTGGTATGTTTAACATCTTTGCAATCTTCTTATAGCCATTGCCCTTCCTGTGAAGAGAAATCACCTCTTCTCTTGTCTTCCTGGACCATTCTCTTGCCTTCACCATGTTTGTAACCACACCAGTAAATGTCTAGAAGGAGCTGAGTATCACAGTCATTTTAAAGCTGCCTAATTGGTGCTTATTATGCTTGATTGCTGCTCGGTGACATCCACAGGTGTTTTCAATACCTGATGGAAAGCACCTGTATGAACCTCTGTTCTTCAGAGTGGTAGTCTTTAAGGGGTTGAATAATTGTGGCAATGAAGAAACCACATAAGAACCATTTACTACTGTATTACATAAACAATTGATGTCATTTTAGTTGCATTTGGGTAGTTACAACGTCCTTGTAGGATTTGATTCTGAATACAATTCCAAATGTACACTATAGTCCCTAAACCCCTTTACAGCATTGGGGGTTGAATAATTTTGGTCACAACTGTAGATAGCTTGGCTTCACATAGGCGTCTTCTAATTGTAACAGTACTCACAGGGAACTTTAGACCTTCTTTGATCTTCCTGGAGCTGATTGTTGCCTGAGTCCTTGCCATTTTGGCTATTCTTCTATCCATTCGAATGGTAGTTTTTCGCTTTCTTCCACGTCTTTCAGGTTTTGGTTGCCATTTTAAAGCATTTGCGATCATTTTAGCTGAGCAGCCTATCATTTTCTGCACTTCTTTATATGTTTTCCCCTCTCCAATCAACTTTTTAATCAAGGTATGCTGTTCTTCTGAACAATGTCTGGAACGACCCATTTTGCTCAGAATTTCAGAGAGAAATGCACTGTAACTAGCATGTACAACATTTGCTGCCTTCCTTCCATAAATAAGGGCAATAATTGCCACCTGTTTTTCAAAGAATGAATGACCTCACTAATAGAACTCCACACTGCTATTATTTTGAACATGCCCCTTTCAATTAGTGATTCAATTACACAGAATCAGCAGCATGCATGTCATGACAGTTGGGTCTGTTGGATTTTTATTACTCTACTACACCTGCTAGTAAATTATTTGCCATGTAGAAATATCATTTCTACCAAAAACAGTGATTGATCAGGTTAGTGATGTCTGACTGCTATTATTTTGAACACAACTGTATATATATCAGCCCAGGGGCAGACTGAAAACCCATGGGGCCCCCGGGCAATAGGGGATCATGGGGCCCCTGTGTCCTTGCCTAAACTCAAATAAGCCTATGAAAAAGGTACCAGGGGCATCTCATGGGGTCCCCTACTGACCCCAGGCCCTCGGGCAGTGCCCGAGTTTCCAAATGGTCAGTCCGCCCCTGTATCAGCCTCAAATGTCTAGTTAAGTGAATACGGAACCCTGTCACCCGGTCTGTAGTTTTAGCAGACTGAAAGATGATCTCTCAGTTGGGGGGCCCCCTTGTTCAAGGCCTATGATGATACCACAATCTGCCCTCCTGCTTGTCAGCAATGCCAGCGATCTGCAGTCTCTCTTTCTGGCTCTTCAGAGTGACCCAATCTGACCTGGGTTCTCTGAGTCCCGCACTACCTTCTCACACACATCTGTACCCTTTCACTGTCTTCTTCCTTCCATTTTTCCTTTGGGCTCCGGATTTTCCTTTTTATCTGCTCCCGCCCCATTGATTACTCACTTGGGAACTGTAGTTCCGTGTTAAATAAACTGAAGAGAGAAATCCTTCTTGCAGAATACAAGTCCCAGCATTCTTAGCATTGCTGTACAATTTCCTATGCCAGCTGAACTGTAGAGCACTGCCATCTTGTGGCCATCAAACAGTCTGCAAATAGTAACAATGCAGTGTGTTACACACAAAAAGGAAAGAAATAATCCTACATGAGTTATATCTGTTTATCTGCTACGATTTTTTCTTAATAGCTGTTCAAAGGCAAGAATTTATACAGCTTGCCTGAGCTTCTAGAAAGCAGGGGCGGGGAGCTGAAGTTTCTCTCTACAGAGCTCAGAGAGAACTGATTGGAGGAGGGGGCACACCCCCTTCACACAGCATACAGTAACAGGGCTGAGGCTGTCAATCACAGGCTGTGTGCAAGAGCTTCCTCCCCTGTCACATTTTTTCTCTTGGTGTCAGGAAAACCTGTCAGAAGTGACTCATGCAGACAGCAGAGGAATGAGGCAGCAGACAGAAATGACAGTGCTCTGGATTGAGGCAAATACACACTATAGAGGAATATGCTTTGTTCTTATTTCCTGTCTGAGGTTTACAACCACTTCAAAATTTAGTCATACACGGTAAAATCCTTTTGTACACTCTCTTGACAATCTCTTTTATATTTACCAAAAACATTGCAATTAGAGGTCCTACCAAAACAATCCATTCCCCATAAAAGCTGTTGGTCCACTCCTTACATAGCTTTTGGTAAATCTAAAGGAGGTTGTTCAATCAAATTGTAATGTGTGTGGCCAGCTTTAAAGGAATCAGAATTACGATTTTGTGTAATGTGGTTGTGTATCTAACATAACTGCATTAGGTAGGCATCGTTTTTCAGTCTCAGTAACAACAGAGTCCAATGGATCAACAGACCCAGGTCTGACCGTGATTGAAGAATACCTGGCTATTTGCTCCTATCTATTGGATCATTGTCATGTTCCTCAACTAGAAGAACTAGAAGAACTAGAAGAGGACTGATCACAACTTTGTTATACTGTAAGGCATTTTGCATGGTAGGTGTTAGCAGTAAGGAATAACATAACACTTCAAAAGGAAACAATCCAGAAGATATACAGTCTCAGTATTCACAAGATATCTTACCAGAGGATGGCATTGTTACCAGGGGCAGTGTCTCTTCTGAGCATAAGCAGAGGATGTTCCCTCCATCTGCACTGGCTCCAGGTCTCTGCATGTGTCCAATGAAGAAGGAGCATTTTCTGAGCTATTCCTCCTCGTCAAGAGCCTGACCCTGGGCTAATCAATATCCCTCACAAGTGGGTGCCTCTCTCTACCATTCTCTTACTAAAAGTGCGCCATCTCATCACTCCAGAGTAGAGAGTCCTAAAAGTCTTCTTATTTTTCTGCATGGGCCCTGTCAAATATTAGGTGGGCTTTTTTGTTCATGGGCTTTAGGAGAGGCTTCCTTCATGGACGACACCCATGCATGCCATTGCTCTGGAGCATACACCATATTGTGTTAGAGAAACAATCACCACAATTTGGCTTTCTACTTCTTTAGCTAACTGCAGCGAACTTGCATGGCGACTTTCTTCAACCCTTCCTAACGAGGTGTTAACTTCTATGGATGGCCTGGAGGTCTCTGTGAGATGGTTGCAGTTCCATTTTTGTTAAATTTTTGTATCACTTTTGCAACAGTATTCTGACTGATAAGTAAAGCTTTGCTGATCTTCTTGTAGCCTTCACCTTTCTTGTGTAAAGAAATTGTGACGTGTCTCTTCCAAATGGTACCATTGCTGACAGCATGAAACGGGAAGGGGTTTTCTTTGTTAAGTAACGCCCTTTTATAATCAACTGTCTGCTGGACACCTGTTTAATGAATAATTAAACTCACCTGCAGTTGAATTCTTGTTAATTAGGATTTTGTCGTCCAAATTTTAGCTTTGTTCTGAAGACTTTCATTGGGGTGTATTCATTTTTGCAATATGGTCTTGAATGAATTTGTTAGAAAAAATTTTCTGTGTGCAAATCAACAAATCTTGTTTGTAATCAATGGCTCGCTTTTGTAGGAGTATTTTGTAGTCAGGGGCGGACTGATCATTTGAGCACTCGGGCACTGCCCGAGGGCCCAGGGTCAGAAGGTGGCCCCATGCAATGCCCCTGGTACCTTTTTATAGGCTTTTTTGGGTGTGCTTTGAGTGTGGCCAAGGACACAGGGGCCCCATGATCCCCTATTGCCCGGGGGCCCCATGAGTTGTCAGTCCGCCCCTGTTTGTAGTATAGTATAATGTCCAATAGAAAATGTTGATGCTGAAAGTAAAGTAAAGGTTTTCTGACAAATATGTTGGGGTGTACTCATTTATGCTGAGCACTGTATATACAGGTGCAGGGTGAGGAATTCCTCGGCTGTGTATGATTGGTACAGTACAGATGACAGCTTCCTGGTGGGATCGCGTGGGAGGGTTGATACTAGGATCCTGAACACGCCTGTGCTCATCCCTAATGGCAGCTTGCTGTACATTCTTTAAGTGTGGTGTCTGCATTAGTTTTTTTTTTTGGGACTTTTCACTCTTCTGAGTGTCAATTGAAGAGATGGGATGTCTCTTAAACTGTAGCACCTCTTACCCCCTAAAGGTGGCTAGGGACTCTCAAAAGGCTTGGTGAGCTTACATTTTACCTTAGGGTTGGATTCTTGGCTTTTTTTGGGGAGTGTAAAAATTGGGGGCCAGTCACTTTTAAAAGATTGACATAGTTTTTTTTTTTTAAATTATAAACCCAGGAAAAAAGGAATTGGGGCACAGGATACTCAAAAGAGAACCACATGCAGACACTGGATCTTACTTACAGTCATACAGTAAAGAGACCTTTAACTCGGGTTCAGGGGCGGACTGACAACTCATGGGGCCCCCGGGCAATAGGGGATCATGGGGCCCCTGTGTCATTGCCCAAACTCAAAAAAGCCTATGAAAAAGGTACCAGGGGCATCTCATGGGGCCCCCTACTAACCCCAGGCCCTCGGGCAGTGCCCAAGTTTCCAAATGGTCAGTCCGCCCCTGAACGGGTTCACACTGATACAGCGTGGGAAATGCAGTGGCTCCTGTGCATTTCCTGCACCACATAGTCATTCCACTGTGTTCATGTGATCTGCTGCAGGTGCCAATGTTAACCCCTTTACGCCGGCCGCACACAAATGTGCGGCTTCTCGGCGTCTGGGCCTAGACGCCGAGCGGCCGCACATTTCGGTTCAGGTAAGAAAAAACATATGTGCTGAGAGTGCGCACCCTGCGCGCTCCCAGCACACATGTCCGGTACTCATGAAAAGGTCCCAGTCTGCTCTTTCGATCAGGACCTTTCCCGATCATGTGACCGCTGTGACAACGTGTCACGGCGGTCACATGATCCCTAAACCCCACCCCTCTTGCCCCGGCTTCTGAAACTCTTAAAGGGCTGGGAGGCGCCGGCAGGAAGGGGTTAAGTAAATGACACCCATAAAGCAGATCACAAAATGCAGAACACCCATACAATCTGATTCCAGTACGGCAAAAAAAGTTTCTTTTTCATGTGGATGTGGTGCAATTTTAGCCATACAAAATTAATGGGTTCATATCACATCATGATTTCTGTGCAAATCACATGTGCTTCCGCAGTGTGAACCAGGGCTTAAGCCAGGGGCACTCTGCAAATTTCAGACTGTATACCAGGAGCATACCATACCAGATGAATGTTTAGGATGGATGGGGAATCTGTGGATTTCTCTCGTTCAGCTCATGGGATTAAATGAGAGAAACAGTACCATTCAAGGCATGCTGTGAATGATGACTGTCCCGGTTGCTTGTGCTCTCAACCAAACTGTCAAGCTATCGCTGACGTCATAACTGATCATATGTGTAGCACCATTGCAACTGCAGATCAAACATAGGCTAAAATGGAAGCTTCCTTGGCTGCAAAGCGTAGGAGGGTTTAGTTCCACTTTAAAGTCCTTCATGCCAGGTAAACCTGCTACTTTCAATGCAAGCTTGGAGTCAAATTTTGTTTTATGCATGCAGTCCTCTAATTAGCTGTTTGTTGGAGATAGGCCCCGTTCACACTTGAGCAATGCTACCGTGCCGTATTTTTTGAGTAGCACCATTTATTTGAGTGGGCCTCATTCCATTCCAAAAATGTGATAAATAGGCTCATGTACCATATTATAGCACCGAGCCAAGCGCATTTTGCGCATTTGAAATGCACGGCAAAACATGCGACTGCTACCCTTGTTTGGGGTGCCATTAAGAAAATGGTTCTTAGTTTTATTGCATTTTTCGCGTGTTTGCAGAATTGTGGGCAGAAATGTTTGTTTCTGCTAGTCCCAGGTGTGAACATTGCCATACATGGTATGTTTGTAACTGTATAACAATTCAACCTCCCTCATACTTAATGACAAGCTGTCAGCATTTTCCACTGCTAACCATTGCCAAAGAATATGGATGTCAGTTGTCTGTGTGGGTTGGGGGATTCATGTTACATTATATCGTACAGTCACATTTAGAAGACTTTAGGTTTGAACCTGTTGAACTAGGGGTTTATAAAATAGATGCAGCATACAATCTGCCCCAGAATAGACACAGTTGCAAGGAAGCCATAATTAAATTTTTTGCCATTTTAGAAAGTCACAGTTTACTGCAGACTGAAATAGAGAGGCAGGTTTAAAGTGTTTCTAAAGGCTTATTGTATAAAAATAACATGTTTAAACTTACCTGCTGTGTGTAGGAGTTTTGCATAGAGCAGCCTGGATTCTCCTCTTCTTGGGTCCCCTGCAGGCTCTCCTGTCCCCTCCCTCCTGCCAGGGGCCCCCACTGCAAGCAGCTTGCTATGGGGCACCCAGCGCTCCGTGTGTCTATTCACACACGGAGCCGTGGCTCAGCCCCGCTCCCTCTCTCTTCTCATTGGCTCACTGGCTGTGACTGACAGCCAATGGCTCCCACTTCTGTCTCAGCCAATGAGAAGAGGGAGTCCCAGGATAGCCAAGACTCCAGTGCACAACACTGGATCAGGAGGGGGTTTAGGTGAGTATTAGGGGGGCTGTGGTTGATGTTGCACACAAAAGGTTTTTTTACGTTCATGCATAGAATGCACGAAGGTAAAAAAAAAACTTTGAGCTTTTACAACCACTTTAAGCACTTCAATTCGAGGCACTTATACACCCTTCCTGCCCAGGCCAATTTTCAGCTTTCATCGCTGTCACACTTTGAATTACTATTGTGCGGTCATGCAACACTGTACCCATATAAAATTTTTATAATTCTTTTCACACAAATAGAGCTTTCTTTTGGTGGTATTTAATCACCACTGAGTTTTTTATTTTTTGCTTAATAAAACAAAAAACACCTAAAACGTTTGAAAAAAAACACACTTTTCTTTGTTTCTGTTATAAAATTTTGCAAATAAATAACATTTCTTCATAAATTTAGATCAAAATGTATTCTGCTACATTTCTATGGTGAAAATAATTCAATTTGTATTTTTTTTCAAATGTTTCTATTTTTTTTTTTGTTATTACATTTTTTTCTTTTTTTTTAATTATTTTATTTTTCAGCACACTGTGACCAAAGCAATACAATGTTACCATACTAACATTGAACTACTCTGGGCAAGTGTTCAGGATTTTTTTTTAACACATTATGATTGCTAATACCAATATATTTCATTGATATTTGCAATCATTGTTACTGAATGAAACTGATTCATTCAGTCTTTTGTTGTGATTAGCTGTGATTGGGAAAAGCTGATCACTTGATACAGATGGGCTGTGATTGGCCCTGTCTGTATCATGTGACTGCCTTGACCAGTCACAGCTAACAATATAATTGTATACAAAGGATGACATGTGCTCTGCTGGGATTGGTCACATGACACTGGCAACGGGCCAGTGTAGTGATATGTCATCGGCTGTGTCCTGTGGATACAGTGGGTGACAGATCGTGCCACTGTGCGGCCCCGAGGCTGTAAGAGCGGCTCATTTTGACAGGACGTCATATGATGCCCAGTCACAACAGCGAGTGTCCCGCCTGGCCTATAGCAGAGGTGTTAATAACATTAAAGCCTAAGTCCAACTGTGAAAAAAAAGAAATCAGCACAAGGGACATAACTCACTGTCAATGTGTTTTTTCCCTTGTGCTGCTGGCTGCGAGAGTGCTTGAAATTTTCCTCCTCTGATACCACCCCTCACCACCGTAATCTTCTGGTGTGGCGGGGGTTAAAAAAGCTGAGGGACCTGTCATATGCACTCATCAAAAGTGTCCACTATGCCTAGGCTTTCTGCCCATGTCAAAAATTTATAGAAACCATACTATAGCTTTTATGAATGAAACATAATCTATGACTGGAATGAAAGGTCTGCCTCCTTTATTCACAGATCATAATCAATTCATAGAATATATATGTAGCACCCTCCTAGTTTAGCTAGAAAGAGCTAGACCCTAATGGTTAGTTAAGAGCTGACTAGCAGCTCAGGTGAGATAGCCAGAGGGGTCAAATTCTGGTCAGGACTGAGAGACTCTGCAGGCCAGCCCCTCTGAAATTTCTCCCTGCTCTGAGGCTTTTGGAGAAGGGCCTTGAAGGCATTGGGTGTATCAGGGATCCGGGTATGACCAGAAATGTGTGGGAACACAGGCGTGGTCAGGGCTGGAGAGGTGGAATGGTCAGGCAGGCCGTATGGGTCTGTAATGCACCGTCTGGCGGTACCTCTAGCAACCCACGGAATAGGATTCCCCAGAGTGCGGAGTCTAAGTCCCAGTCTGCTTGTTCACCAGGGCCCCTGGTGGTGGGGATGGACATGGAGCAGACAGAGACCAGGTTGCGGCCCCTGAGTACACCCACCCGTGGTAGAGGGATCCGCCAGAGGTATATTCTGGAGGAGAGCTTGACGTGAAGAGGTGGATGGGTCCGTGCAGGACGGATCGATGGCTGAGCAGAAGCGTAGTCAGACAGGCCGGGTCGGTAACGGTGGGGACAGCGCGGTACAAGACAGCAGGCACAGAATAGTCGGGTCACTCGCCGGGTCAGTAACAGGAGATCAGATCCGATGAGGGTATCCAAGCGAAGTCAGACAGGCCAGGGATCGGCAGGAGAAGTCAGCAGAGGTCAGGATCAAAGCAGGGTCAGCAACAAATCAGATAGGCAGATATGCAGGAACACAGGACACCAGGTACAGGGGCTCATGGGAAACAAACACCAAGGCACTGACTGCAGGCCTGGCCATTGCTTAAATACACCTCCTGCAATCAGCCTCAGGTGATGGCTTGATTGCAGGAGTATGATTCTGGCTGCTGAGAGAACCCGCTGGCCAGCACTGGTACTGCAGCCCACAAGGCAGGTGAGCCCGAGCACCACCTGTGCTGAACCCATTCCTGACAGTGTGGATTTAAGGAGTGGTTGGCTACACTTTTGAGGGCCCACAGCCAATCCCCAACAGGAGGTTTGGCAAGGGGCTGGATATACTTACAAAGTGTAAGAGCCTGCTCAGTAGCAGGAGGGTGGTGGGAGAGGAGTGAAAAGCAGGAAGATGTGAAGCTGGAGGAAGAAGGCTGCCAGAAGGCCTAGTGGGATGAGTCCTGCCTGCGAACCTGGAGCTTGAAAGGATGGCGGGCAGAAGGAGCACTCTAGTGGGAAACCAAATTAGCCCCCTACTAGTGACTGTTACCCATTTAAAGGAATGGGAGCCAGATCCCCTGCTCAGGAAGGAAATCTCCAGATTACTGGTTGAAAAGGAGTTCATCTAGGGTGTGGGGTTGTACAACTGGAGTTGCTGGCTAGCCCTCCAACAGAGACTGTGTCAGAGAAGAGAAGCTGTGAATAGTTCAGGACATTGTCCTCAGATTTTGGTTCCCTTGGGCATACTATACACCCCTTACCCCATCCAAGATTTAATCCCCTCAATAAAATAACGAAACCAATGCTCAAGGACTGATTTCTGTCAATGGATGAAAGCTTGTGTGGAAAATGCTAAATGACTGGCTGTGCAGGACTATAGGGGGACCCAAATTCATCAGCAATCCCTAAGGGGGCAGTACTACATATAGTATGATATCTATGAATGGAGGAGGGTGGAGGAAAAGGTAAACAGGCTGGCACTCTTGATAAGTGTCTGCCATAGACCTGTCAGCTAAAATGAACCCTGCCACACTGGAACATTATGGTGGCGGGGGGCATTTTAAGTAGTCCAGCATTCAGCAGCACAAGGGAAACGTCACATTGACTGTAATTAATGTCCCTTATGCTGATTTTGTTCTTTTGGCTAAATGTAGGCTTTAAAGTATACCTTTTGTTTTGGATAGAGTAGGGAAGGTTTAAAACCTTTTATCTTTTTTCTGCCATCTGTATCCTGTGCAGATCATTTCCATTCACTTCCTGCCCCATAGAGGCCAGAAAATCTCTCCAATGTTGGGGAAATCTTCTGTTAGTTCTCAGCAGTACAAGTGTCCCCATTGGAAAATCTTTTCAATATTCCTGTTCCAGTTACAACTCCAAATTTTGGATTTTTATTAACTTTCAGTACTGGTGACAAAGGTCACCAAAGTAAATAGAGAGAGTGAATCTGCCTAGTGGGGACACAGACAGCAATAAAAACCTGACAGTGGTCCTAATCCCTCACCACTCAATCCAAAACTAAAAAATAAAAAAGTTTATTTTTACAATTTACAATTTTATTTTGTGAGTTTACCTGTTAACTAATTCAAGCATAATGCTAAGAAAGGGTAGGGAACATACAGGAGCCCTGGCAGAAAGAGAAAATAATTGTGTACTGGATTTTACACATAGAACAAGCATGCTCAACCTGTGGCCCGTGGGCCAAATGTGGCCAGTGACCTTAAACCTATGGCAACCCGCACAGCCTCCTTTGGGTGGATGCCGCTATACAGAATTATTGCCGGTCCTCCATAATCCCATTGGCTGTCATACACAAGCCACTATTTAGTGGTGTATTTAGGTTTTGTGCTGCCCTAGGCAACACAAAAATCAGCGCCCCCCTCAGAGAGAGCCTGACATTGACCAACAACACCCCCCTGCCTCCCACCCGAGAGAGCCTTCCACTACCACTGCCCCCCAAACACCAGCCACCATCCCCCATGGTGAGAGAGAGAAAGACACTCACCTTCACAGCTGCGGACATCCCTGGGAACGAAAGTCGGGTTGTGCATCCACTGTCATGTAACTCGCAGCCTCTCTCAGAAGCCACCAGGTCCCCATGCCGCATGTGTCCCTTCTTCCATCCCTTCTTCCGAGGGGCAGTGCTGCCCCCCCCCCTAAAAAATGCCACCCTAGGCAAATGCCTTGTTTGCCTTGTGGTAAATACACCCCTGACACTATTGCGGCCAGCTCTTCTGTTTCTTTCCTAACACACAGACATGGAGAGAGGAGCCTTTAGATTACATCTAGTGGCATCCATACAGGGGTTCTGAAGGTGGATTCTCACAGTTGTGTGATGAGCTTGATGTCATGCCTGCAGCATGTGAGTGCATTATGTGTCATTTTATCATTGATTAATAAAGATGTTTATTGCACTACATACTATTGCATGCGCTTTCCTCATCTGTTGTTTTTTGTTTAGATTGTCCACAGTCCTTATTTTGGCAATTCAAGGGATGGCTGCAAAGACTGTGATATAGTGACGACACAACACTTGTTCAGAACTTTTTTGGCTGGTCATGCCTGAGCACCAGAGTGGGAAGACCGCCTAACGTACAAGTACGTCGGTAGTTTCAAGTGGTATATTGGGATGATGCCTGTAGCTACAGGCATCACCCTAGTATTGTTTTTCCAGTGATTCAGTTTTTTTTAAAAGCAATCCTACCTGGTAATTAGCTGCTGGCTTGCTTTTACAGGTGGTGGAGAGGGGTCTCCCCCCTCCCACTGCCCTCCCGTGCCTCTCCAGGCTCTCCCGTCCCGGCAATCACACCACACAAGTGAGCTGTTGCCACGAACATCAGAGCAAGAGCAATAATTCTAGCATCAGACCTTCTGTGTACAGCGATGTATTTACCACTTGTGCTACCCTAGGCAACACTAAAATCAGCCACTTCAATATATTACTATTTTGTTTTTGGGTTTAGATACATTTGAAGGGTTCCAGGGCTTACCTACAGGGGTCGCAGGGGTCACAATTGCGACCTGGCTCCATGCAGCAGGGGGCCCATGCAGCCCACCCCCCTGTATGCCTGGATAGGAGGAGCCGTGGGGGCGTCTGCACATAGAGGAATCAATCTCTCCATTTTCCTCCTAAAACCCCTGAATACTGGCTTCTCCTCCTCTCGCTCCTGCAGGTATTTAGCGTCTGCAGGATGAAAATCGAGAGATTGATTCCTCTATATGCAGCTTCCACCAAATGCTCTTCTTATCCAGCTTATCTCTGCTGCCCCCCCCTCCCCCCCCATGCTCTCTGGCCGCCCGTGCTCATCAACCCCCCCCCTCGTCCCCTGCAGCTCTACCAGATTCCCCCTTCCCCTCTCCCTCCGGCTGCTGCGGGGGATCTGTCAGGATGAAGAGCAGGGAAGGGGTTGATAAACGTGTCACTTACTGGCCCCTTCCTTTTCTGAATGGACAATCAAAGTGCATTTACTATGCATCAGTTTATGAATGGACAGAAAGCTCTGTACAGACTACCAGGGTCACAAAAGTGTCACTTGCAACCGGGCCCTGGAGTTCCACCACTGGGCTCGGACTGGTCAGGGGACCCCTTATGGTTTCTTGTACCAGGACCTTAAAGGTTTTAGTTATGCCACTGAAGGTTCATTCATGCGGACAGTGATGGAATACTCCATCCAAATCATCGTATTTATGTGGTGGGTACAGCCAAGTTTTTCCAACTAGCCTGTACAAATCAGTGATAGCCCAACACTATCCACATCTGTTCACGTGTGATTTCTCAAGGATTGATTACATGGAGCTTGAAATAGATGAGCATCCCTGTACCCAGACTGTGTTCAGGGCTGCTCATTCACCTGAACATGAAACTGAGATCAGCAGCGACCCTGAGGAGCGCTGCTAATTTCAGTACATTAGTGGTTATGAAACAGAGAAGATCATCAAAGAACATGTTCTCTGCTGATCTTCTCTGCACACAGAGAAACTGCAAATGACGGACACAGAAACGGACAGTTTATGGAGGAGCAATGTCAGCCCTTTACTGGCGATCTGTGTGAAAATTCTCCCTCCCAGATTCTCCAGCCCAGAGGTGGAGATTTGGGGAGAGAAGGAAGAGTCGCTGGAGCTCTGAGGAGGAAGGAGGAAGTTTTTGGACTTTCTTCTCCCTTCAGAGCCTCCAAGACAGTGGGAAATTCCCCTGCCTTTCACAAGAACCCAAAACCCTAGAGCAGTTTACATATATATATATATATATATATATATATATATACATATTAAGAAAAAATAAATATATATATACACACAGTATACACACAAACATACACACACACACACGTATATATATATATATATGTATGTATGTATGTGTTTGTATTTATTTTTTTCTTAATATGTGTGTATATATATATATATATATATATATATATATACATACACACATACATACACACACATTTCTATTATTGTGAATGTGTGTACTGAGGATAGCCGCCACCTCAGCAGAGGTAATTTACCACCGCATAATAAACTGACAGCTGTGTGTTTTACTGATCTCTTGTTATTGTAACCTCGCTATATCTTGTGAGATTACAGCACCAATAGCCCTTTTCCAGAGTTCAAAAAATGTATAGATCGCTTCTTTCCTCATCAGAAGTGATCTACACTGCTTCATAAACAGGCACTCAGAGGGGAGCTGTCTCCTTTGAGAATGCCAGAGAACATATCAGCAATCATGTACCACTGCTTGATAAAAGTACACCTTAATCTCTCCATGTGCAATCACATGTGAACAGCTGTGGAACTTCTCAGCCTGTCATTGATTTGTACAAGCTGAGCGGATGCAGCTAATTGGAAACACCTGGCTATGCCCACCATAGAAATACACTGATCTGGGAGGTGCATGTCTAGGAATGACTGTGTGAATGAACCCCATGGTTGTAGAGATCTATAAAAAAATGAACTGCAAAATGTAACTTATGTCTCTGGAAATTAGGTCATTTATCATTGACCTTCACAGCCATGCTGGGAAAGTAACAGGTAATCTCGTCAGTTATTTGATGTGTTAAGAGTGTGTATATAGCTGTGTACTATGTATATGTGTGTTTGCTGTGATTCCTGGCTTTAGCTCCTAAGCAAATATTGCCTCACCTCAGTCTCGTGTTTATTGAGGTCAAAGAAAATGTTCAAAACATCTCCTGAGCTGCCTTAACACACCCAGAGATTGCCTAAATCCACGGGAAACAATGATCTCATACCCTATGGCCTCTGCTTACTCTACGTTTTATTTGGCAAGGATAATAGATTTTATTCATTACTGTAAATAAAACAAGGAAGTAAGATTTCCTGTTGACCTGTCCAGGCCATAGTTAAATATCCTTATCATTGCCAGGCAAATACCTTTACTGTAAAATATCATCCTGGTTCCTTAATATGAATGCTAAAATCTGACTGGAAGAAGTCTGATTTTCATACTTGGGAACTTGTTTGAATTGACCTGATAAATGTTGAAATTTTGCCACAGTTGCCAGTTTATTTAAGCAAGAACAGAGTAAGTTTTGTTGCTACTAGGGTTAGAGAGGTTGGGTCTAGAGATATTGGGGTAAGGGTGGATGGGTCTAGAGATATTGGGGTAAGGGAGGATGGGTCTAGAGATATTGGGGTAAGGGAGGATGGGTCTAGAGATATTGGGGTAAGGGAGGATGGGTCTAGAGATATTGGGGTAAGGGAGGATGGGTCTAGAGATATTGGGGTAAAGGAGGATGGGTCTAGCGATATTGGGGTAAAGGAGGATGGGTCTAGCGATATTGGGGTAAAGGAGGATGGGTCTAGCGATATTGGGGTAAGGGAGGATGGGTCTAGCGATATTGGGGTAAGGGAGGATGGGTCTAGCGATATTGGGGTAAGGGAGGATGGGTCTAGCGATATTGGGGTAAGGGAGGATGGGTCTAGCGATATTGGGGTGAGATAGGTTGGGTCTAGAGTCATTGGAGTAAGAGAGGATGGGTCTAGAGGTGTTGGTAAGAGAGAATGAGTGTAGAGCTATTGGCGTGAGAGAGGTTAGGTCTAGAGGTATTGGGGTAAGAGGATGGGTTTAGAGGTATTGGGGTAGGAAAGGATGGGTCTAGAAATATTTGGATAAGAGAGGTATTGGAGTAATGGAGAATGGGTCTATAGGTGTTGAGGTAGGAGAAAATGGTTCTAGAGGTATTGGAGGTAAAGAGGATGGGTCTAAAGGTATAGAGAGTAAGAGAGGATAAATCTAAAGCAGGGGTGTCAAACTCAATTTCATCGGGGGCCGCATTAGCATTATTGTTGCCCTCAAAGTACCAGTTGTATTTGTAAGACTGTATAACTGTATCTACTCTGTACATATTAAATAATTGCCTCTGCTTTCAATTATTACTGGCTTTACCAATAACTTAAAACTTAAGCTGTGAAGCCACCACAGGGCCCATTCACAGTCCTGTAACAGATGATGAAAGCCTGAAAAGAATAATCACACACCCCTGGTATCATCCACAAAAGACTGCCATTGTTCAGCCATGGTGTTCTGTCTGAGCAGTTTCCAGTAAAGTTTCTTGTGGATGATACAATTGATGTGTGACCCTCCTTTTCACCTGGCATAGAATCCAGAAGGGGGTCCCTTCAGATGTCAAGAACCCCCACCACCACCACCACCACCACCACCATCACCATCAGAAGTATAGAGTCCTTCACCCTCCATTACACTATAGTGCACCCCCCTTACCTTGTGCTGATGCTGGGAAGAAGCTGGGGACAGAGCTGGACAGTATAAAGTGCAGGATCTGGAGGAGGACCAAAGGCGGGCTGGAATCCACTGAATGCTGAGACCAGGGGGAAAGGGGGGGGGGGATGAGGCGTCACTTTGTCTGTACAGAGGGGCATGGGATATCTAGGAGGAGTTATGTGTTCCTTTTTGCTGCCAACTGCTGGGATGAGGGGGGGCAGAGACTATCCTCTTCAAGGCTGCACAGAGAGGTGCAGGATCTGGCGGAGGAGTTCTGTCCTTCTCTCTGTTGATGACTGCTGAGATAAGGTGAGGGCAGGGACAAGGGGGGTGCCACAGCTGCAGGAGAGGTGCAAGGGTTACATGAAATGGCCTGGTGGACCAGATTTGGCCCACAGGCCTTGTGTTCGACACATATGGTCTGAAGGTTTTGGAGTAAGAGAGAATTGTTATAGAGGTAAGAGTGGATGGGTATAGGGGTAATAGTGGATGGGTCTAGAGGTATAGGGGTAATAGTGGATGGGTCTAGAGGTATAGGGGTAAGAGAGGATAGGTCTAGAGGTATAGGGGTAATAGTGGATGGGTCTAGAGGTATAGGGGTAAGAGAGGATGGGTCTAGAGGTATAGGGGTAAGAGAGGATAGGTCTAGAGGTATAGGGGTAATAGTGGATGGGTCTAGAGGTATAGGGGTAAGAGAGGATGGGTCTAGAGGTATAGCAGTAAGAGAGGATGGGCCTAGAGGTATAGGGGTAAGATAGGTCTAAAGGTATAGAAGTAAGAGAGAATGGGTCTAGATATATTGGGGCAAGGGGTTGGGACTATAGGTATTGGGATAAAAGAGGTTGGGTCTAGTGTTATTGGAATAAGAGAGTATGAGTCTAGAGCAGGGGTGTCCAAACTATGACCCTCCAGCTGTTGAAGTACTACAAATCCCATCATGCCTCTGCCTCTGGGAGTCTTGCCTGTGGATGTCAGAGTATTGCAAGGCCTCATGGGACTTGCGGTTCCTCAACACCTGGAGGGCCATAGTTTGGACACCCCTAGTCTAAAGGTTTTGGAGTGAGAGGCTGGGTTTAGAAGTATTGGGGTAAAAGAGGATGGGTGTAGAAGTATTGAGGTAAGAGATCCCCTACGGATTCCCATACTTTGCAGGCATTTCCTCTCACTTCCTGTTTCGGCTATGGAACAGGAAGTGAAGGTAAATCATCCCAGTGGGACATAGATTACAAAAAAACTGACGGGTATAACCCTCCCTTACTCTATTCAAAATTAAAAAAAAATAAATGTTTTGCCTATATATATACCTTTAATATACCCTTTTCAGACTTGTAGTTGATGGTCTTGAAAACACCTGCCAAGCACCCCCTTTTAGTGTCCATGTAAACTTTGTCCTCCAATGATTGATAGCCCGGAAAGGATGTTACACATTTATCATTTCATTATCACAGGAAGATGTTGCATACATTTGACCTAAATGAGCTAAGCTCCAATGTCTGACTCCATTATACAAGGATGACGCGTTAAATCTCGGTACTGAATTTGGAGGCATGGAATTTTATTCAGTAATAATTAATAGTGGCTTTGAATTGCCATTGCACACGCCCTAGGCATATTTTCTATTAGGGAATTGCGCAGAGGAAGTATGATGAGTATATTTTACAATTCTTTAGTGGGCAAAGCTTCTAGAAAAGACATTTATTAGATATACAATTAGCTGACTCAGTATTACTTCACAAAGAGTCTGTAAAGCCATTCTTTCATAACAATTATTTGGGAATTAATAAATATATTTTCAATAAAATTCTTCACTCTATAACTCACAGAGATGAGTCCAAGATAAATATTATATATACAATTTTTTTATGTTCAGGATTAAACCGTAACATTTTACATGTTGTTGAATTTATTAACTATGAAATACTGCTGAAAGCTGAACTGCAGCATTAAGGGTTCATTCATACCAGACACGTTGTGGCGCATTTGTGAGAACATTCCCAGCGTATGGCAACCACAAAATGATGGTTCCCTTTGAATGCAGTTCACAACAGTGTGTTGTGTTGCGTTTTCCAAGCGCTAAAAAAAGTACAACATGCACTACTTTTTTTCAGCATAATGCAACACATTCAAATGCGCACAAATGCAAAGCATTGCAAGGCAAATCAAGTCAAATAAGGCAAAAAACCCCACATGACTGCACGGAACAGGTAAGTATAACATGTTTGTGCATTTAACTTTTAAAAAATCCAAGCCTTCAGTATCACATTAACCTCCCTGGCGGTATTCCCGAGTGTAGCTCGGGGTAAAGTTTCAGTACCACAAGCGGTAACCCCGAGCTACACTCGGGCTTACCATGCGGCGCTGCTCCGGGATCTGTTCTTCTCTTACCTTGTCCTGCGCTCCCGCAATGTCCCTCCTGCAGTGTCCCCTGTAACGTCCCCCGGCGGATGCCGGCATCTGTCTTCTGGATTCTGTCCCCTGCGACATCAGGATGTACGGGGGACAGAACGGCGGGAAATTTGAAAATGACAAAAAGTGACATTCACTAAATTCACTAAAATCACATAGTAAAACATTACTGTATCAAACCATTTCACATACATTTTGTCCCTACTGCTTTGTCCTGTGCCCTGCCTGCATTTTTACCGTTCTTTCTGCCTGGAAACTGAGAAACGTCCATGGTGTCCAAAAAGCATCCCTTTAGGTCAAAATCGGTTTTAGACCAACAATAGAACAGCGATAGTAAATTAGAACCACTTGCAGAATTGAGTGATAATGATTCGTGGGGAAATTCGTCATCAGACACTGAAACCGATTTTGCGACTTTGCTCAGAGATGTGCGAACTTGGCGCTATATTTAAATTTCAGTGTTTTTGGTTTGATTATATTATTGAATTAAATTTATTATTATTATATTATTATTTTTTATGATTATTTATTAAATTATAATTTATGTGTTTCGTGTTTCAAATTTTAACATACCCGGGACATTTACTAGACTCTTGTTCGGACAGATTTCAGTAAGTTATTCCTAAAAATTACATGCCTACAATAAAAAAAATACATATTTTCATGCAAAAAAGTACCGCTTTGAGCACAGAAATATGGACATAATCAAACTGCTAGGGAGGTTAAGGAGTCTCTAACAGGTCCTTAGTAAACAGTAGGTGATTCCTCAAAGCTGTTTCTGTGATTAGAGGTATGTTTTTTGTTTTTTTTTGGTTTTGTTTTTTTGGAACACAGGTTGAATGATTGAAAGAGCTGATGTTGTAATCATGGATTAACATGCTTGCTCCTGTTTCTTCTTCTACTGTTTGCAAACATGTTAGCTGCACTGCCCGGCAGCCAACATTCTCAGGCGGAAGCTTCTGTTCCTACAAAGCTCAGTTGAAACCTGACTCGTGTTGTATTGTTTTCTGAAAAAGATACAGTATGTAGGTCAACAGATGGGTGCCCATCATTGGCTGGATCACTGCTGTGTACATTCATGTCAGGGATGGGAACTAAAAATAATATGAGTCACAATTACTTACGCGGTGTGTCACCCTGTCACCATGTTCTATTCCTAGACCCATAAAGCAATCACTGAACACAGTACACTGAAGTGTGAAATAACTGAACCTTCTCCAGCAGTTGTATTCCTACATAGTATTAGGCCTTCATTAAAGAGGAATTTCACCCCCTTACTTTTTTTCCTGAGTTATCCCCAAAAAGCATACTCACATGCCCAATGAATCTAGTGGCTATCACTTTGCTGCTGCACCCCCAACCTCAGGCTACCATCTTCTCTGGCATCACCAGGAGCCAGTTGTCTCTTCCAGGTTCTTGCTGTCTGACTCCTGAAGACACAGGCTGTGAGATCCAGAAACAGACGGCTCCGGCTGCCTGATGACATCAGAGAAGAAGATGGTGGCCTGAGGTTGTGTGTGTGTGTGTGTGTGTGTAGCAGTGGTGCGGTGGATCCTTGAGGCCTCCTGGGATGTACAATGTGGGTATCCCTGGAGGTTACAGGCAACAAAGTTTCATTGTCATCTGGGCGCGTATGCAGATAATGCGGGGAGGGTTTCCCCAAAAAAGGTGCTCAAAAAAATGTTTGATTGTAACAGAGGAGGGGGGTAGGAGTATAATGATGGAAAGTGGGTGAAGAGGGTGAAGGTCCACTATAAAGGCCAACGCCATCAGCTCATAATTTCCTTTTTGGTTTTAGAGGGAAGGTTTTATAGAGTCTGTCAAGTCTTTATTGCCAGCGGTTGAGAAATTTTCATCTTCCATTTGTGGTGTCTACACAGCCAGTGGGATCTCTCCAGGGGCAATGCAGGCAGAATTAAGGCTCAGTTCACGCTATTGTGGGTTGTGTGGCCTGCGTTTTCTTGGGCACTCAGCCCATTCATTTCAATGGACTGCTGCGCTGCAGTCCTGCAGAAAAAAGGCACCTTTCTAAAAACTCAACTGCAAGGAAACTGCATGGTCTTTTTGACCATGTGGTTTCCCTGCACACCTGCAAACGCACTGCGGGCTGAGATGCGTGGGGGTGCCATTCAAAATCTCGCAAGAGAAGCACTATTTGGCTGTGTGTGATTACAGCTGTGATTCCCGCCCGCAAGTGTGAACCTAGCCTAAAAACAGTTCTAACTCTTCCTAACTTCACTTCTGTTTTATTCCCATCAGAGCTCCTTTTGGAGAGATCTTTGCTCATTTGCTTTCTCAGTGACCACTGCTACAAAAACAATAAAATAAATCTAACATCATTTTTAACCATTTTGTACGCCAAATCTAATAAAAAAAGTTTAGGCTGGAGCCAGGGGTGGACTGACAATTCATGGGGCCCCAGGGCAATAGGGGTCCCTGTGTCCTTGCCCAAACTCAAAAAAGCCTATGAAAAAGGTACCAGGGGCATCTCATGGGGCCCCCTACTGATCCCAGGCCCTCGGGCGGTGCCTGAGTTTCCAAATGGTCAGTCCGCCCCTGGCTGGAGTTTTATAAACCTCCAAAACCTTCTTACTCTCCAAATTTTTAAATTGGAATAGGAATTGTTTATTTCTAAAGTATCTCAAATGTCATGTAGGACTTCTGTCAAAGCCCAGCTCTGCCCAAAAAAATTTTATTTTATATATTAGGTTTTTATAGTGATTTAATATTGAGTTTTTACAGCAATTTGTGACCTAACTGGGGGGATCTCTCTTCACTTCCTGTGTGGCCACCAGGACAGGAATTGGGGGAATGTCTCCAACAGAGCCCAGAGGAGTTTAGCTACACCTCTGCCAAGGTGTGTTTGGAGGCCCCATGCACAATGGACATTTACCCCAGTGCAAAGGGCTCCTGTGTTTAGCTGCAGGTGAAAGACACAGGTGCCCTGCTTCTGGCAGCCTGTCAAGCTGGGGGTTGCACCTAGCACAACGAATATTTAGCGCAGTATTGATCCAGGGACAAATGCTCAGGATGTGAAAGGTCTGCTTCCCTGGGCGCATAATGTCCTAAATGCACCACCCAGCCCCATCCAGCTGCACCAGCTGGCCATACACTATACAATTTTCTGTCCAATTTCTTTTAGATTTACCTTCATCTATGACCCTTTCTGTGTTTACATGATGTAATTTGGTATATTCAGCATATGTATATCTTTTCTAGATTTTACTACTAAGTCCCTGAAGAAGCGATTGCTGTTGCAAAACATGTTGGGTCATTCTTCCAGCGGCTTAATGTCCCTCCCCCCCCCCCCCATAGGACCTTCCTGGTGGTTACTGTACGCTTTATCTTTATATAGTTTTGTTCCATTTAATATGGTGGGCTGTGGGACATTGTGGGGACATTGTACAATGATTTTTTTAAACTCAAAGATGTTTTTTCATGATTTATTGTCAAAATAAAGTACAAGTGATTTTACTAATATGTGCTTATAGTTTCTGTGCCTCTAAAGTCCATCTGCACGTCTTTCCCCTTTTCTTCCCCTTTTCTGTCTTTTCTTCAACTATGTAGTGCAAGGGCTTGCCTAATTGGATACATGACCTCATATTCTATGGTTTTTGGTAAATCTAAAGCAAAATTCTCAAGAAAATTGTATAATGTATGGCCAGCCTTAGGCTGCATTCACACCTGAGCATTTTGTAGCTTGAAGCTCTAAAAAAAGCTCAAACCTAAAAAAAAAAATTAATTGTTCTCTATGGTGCCTGTTCACACCTGATCTCAGGAACAGGCACCATAGAGAACAATTGATTTTTTAAGTGAGCATTTTTGGAGCTTCAAGCTACAAAACACTCAAGTGTGAAAGCAGCCATAGAGTTTGAGGGGCTGCCAAGAGTGGTGCTGGAAGGACACCTGTCTCCTCTTCCAGGAGCTAAACACTGGAGCCACATCCAACGGGGCTAAACGCCCAATGTGCATGGGTCCTTAGTGGTAGAAAAAGCTGTCTTTTTTCAACCTATTTATGAACTTTATGTGACCCACGGATGCGCTGCTGCATACATCTGACATATATAGTAAGTATAATCCATTGTTAACAGTCTAGAAGATTGAAATCAGAGACAGTGTTTTTCTTCTTACTTCATTCCTTGTGGTGTTGTCATTTATTTTGTATGATTCAGACTTTTATTTGTACTTCCCTGAGTAACAAGTCTGTATAGGTCTTACTTAGAACATTCAGCCAGTAATTAGGCTAGTTCACACGTACTCTGGCTTCATTAGCTTATGCTTTCATTAAACAAATGTCTCACACAAAGCACTCCTGGCTTGGCTGACAGAAGCAAGTGAATGGCGGCGCATGAACCACATGATCAGACATGTTTTACAAGTACATCCTGTGCTGGGTGAGCCAGTCAGGATCTGTCAATCATCAGAAAGGAAAGCACAGCATTAACACCTGTCAGTCAGAGGAATGATGGAGCCATCGTAGATCTTGAGTCTGGGAAGGGCAGTGTAAATAGCAGTCTAAGTACACAATTTTGGCATGTAGTTGAGTTCATGACAAGCATAATTCCACGAATCAATAGGATGTATATGGAGGCCAAAGCAGAAATAGAATTCTTGTTTTACTATACTGTCTACAATGCTCCCAAGGGAGGCCTAACACGGAATGAACAGAGCGCATGTAAATCCCCAGAGCATTCCATGGCTGGTGAGGTGGTTTGCTTCACATACTAATATGCCTTGTACAGTAAGGGTCTGAAGAAGAAATGTTAGTTTTGCCTTAAATCCACTGGTCGTATCTTCTCTTTTATTCTACAGCTGTTATTTTGTGAAAATAGAATCCGGTACTACAGTTTTTATGAATGAAATGTGATCTATGAATGGAGGGGGAGACCTTTCACCCTTCCACTCCTCTTCCATTTATAGATCGTGTTTTATAGATTTAGGGGCAGCACAGTGGCTTGGTGGTTAGCACTCCCAGAATTAGGGTCATTGGTTCAAAGCCCAATGATGGCACTACTTGCCTGGAGTTTGCATGTTACCCCTGTGCCTGCATGGGTTTCCTCTGACACTCCAATAGGTTATTGGCTCCTGTCTAAATTGGCCTTAGTATGTTTATGTATGAATGTGAGTTAAAGCGGAGTTCCACCCAAAAGTGGAAGCTCTGCTTTTCTGCCTCTTTTCCCCCCCCCCCTTTCGGGGAAGGGGGGGGGGGGGGAGAGTGAGTACCTGATTTTGACAGGTACCCTCTCCCACTTCTGGCTCAGTTTGCTGTGGCGAACTGAGCCAGAGGTTGCCCCCCCCCCCCCCCCCCCACAGCCCTCTGGGACACTTCCAAGGTCTCAGAGGACTGTGGCCAATTCACAAAGTGTTGTGTGCTTCACTCATGCGCAGTAGGAAACCTTTCCCTTAGTCAAGATGGCAGCGCGGGGTGAGGACACCACTAGATGCATGGACAGGTAAGTGCCCTAATATTAAAAGTCAGCAGCTACAGTATTTGTAGCTGTTGACTTTTAATTTTTTTTTTGGGAGGTGGTGGAGGCTGGAACTCCGCTTTAAGCAGCCCATAGATTATGCAATTTTCTTTCCTTCCAATTGCTTGATTACCCCATCAACACAGCCAGTGTCGATGGGGGAATTCTTCCCATGGTGCTATTGTGTTCTGCCGGTGGGGAGCCTTCCCTGCTGGCAGAGCACAATGATCATTGCTAGCGGCTATAGCTACTGGCAGTGATCACATGAAAAAAAATCTGACAGACCTGCGCATAGATGGATCGAATCTCGTCTGGTCCTTGCAAAGATTTGTTCCATCTATACCCGGCTTTAGGGAGCTTAGACATTAAGATCCTTGAGAGCAGGGACTGATGTGAATATACAATTTATATGTAATTGTCAGCTCTATATACCTATAATAAATAATTCATAGAAGCTGTAGTATGGCTTCTATGAATAAACTGGCTGAGTGCAAAGAGCAAAGTCCTTCATGCTGTGATGCAAAGCACTGTAGCCGTGGCATTTGTACATCCCTATCAATATTCCCATTGCACATGTTCCTGGAGTAGGCTGAGGAATAAATGGATGTTGCAGCCAATTGGAAAAAGGTAACATCACAGATCAACATACATATATATGATAAGACCCCACTCTGTGCTTCCCCTAAAATAAGATAGTGATGAAACAAAATAAATATAAATCCAGTACCCCTGTATTAAAAAAATAACTAAACATTGAAATAAATGTAATGCCAGAATGTATAAGTGAATATACAGCATACTTCCAATACAGGGACGGCTAACTAATATATAAAATAAAATTATCTCTGCAACAAAGTATGCAGCACAATTAAAAGGAAACAAACATCATAACTAAAAAGATATACCAGTCCATAAAATCTTCTTAGGTTCACACCTATACAGGATGCGTTTGAGCCATTTCTGTATTATGTTTGCGTTTTTGCACTTGCATATTCAACTAATTTTTGCAGCGTTTTTGAAGCGTTTTTTTTTTTTCTTGTTGCTGGGCAGATTTAAAATGCAAAACACATAATGTGTCAAAAAGGCATAAAAAACACAGCAAAAATGCAATACATTGTTTTCTGCATTGAAGTGTATAGAAACAAACTTTTGCTGTTTAAAAAAGTCTGTGACCCTTTCCAAAAAATGCACTGGGTGACAATCATGGTAAATGGACTGAACTGCAAAGCACAAAATGCTGCAGAAAATGCTTGGGTGTAAACCTAAGGTCAGAGAAGGTTCATGGCAGAACACAGTGCGTTCAGAACACTCCGCCTTTGCGATCTGCTGCGGGTACCAATACATTGTTAATGATACCACAAATGCTGATTGCAAATTTAGTACATTTGCAGGCACCAGATTGCATACGATTTGGTGCGGCGTGTTTTTTAAAAGTAGCGTATCACTTTTTGTGCAATCCAGAGAAATTTCTCATTGCAGTGGAATGCACAGGAATTGTACAGAAATGCACACCACTGTCCTGTGCAATTCCAGTGTGAACCGGCCCTAGACAAACAAGCAGTTGGTGTCCACCTGATAAAATTTCCAAAAGACCACAAATTGGAAAAGCACTCACCCTTTTTTTTAGAGTACATTACAATCCCAGTGATTGGAATCTACTAATTCCTGCTGTTGGGTATGACAATTGTGAGTGGATACACTCACGTGTGGAAGAGAGATACTTTGTTGCTTGTTTAAGAAGATTATATGGGCTGATGTTTCTTTTTAGTTGGCATGTTTTTGTTTTTTATAAGTCACTTTTAATTGTTACTTTGTGCTTTGTTTGTTACACAGATGATTTTCTGTATTAGTAACTGTTATTTGAGCTCTCTATTGCAAGTATATATTCACTTAGGCTAGGTTCACACCATTCTGCAGTGCGTTTTTAGATTTGCAGAAGTGCACTACAGTCCATTTAACATGAATTCCTATGGGTCACGTTTAAATCTGTGAATTTTCAACCAATGCATTTTTTTAAAGGATCGGGAACTTTTTTTGCCTGCAGCAGGTTGTGTTTTTGGTTCCATATACTTCAAATGATGGAAATGGAAATGTATCAAAAACACGTGAAAAATGCATGTACATGTGTTTTTGGTGGGTCTTTCTGAATGACAACAGACACCAGCCTAGAGCAACATTAACACATTCCAAAAATGCAAAACCCATCAAAAATGCATTAAAAAAAGCATATAAAACACTTATGAAAAATGTTAATTTTGCCGCAAAACGCATAAATAAAGGCATAAACTTCAACCTGCATAGGTGTGAGCCTAGCCTTAAGCTCAGTTCACACAATGAAACGCACAGGAACGCACTGCACATTCCTGTTTGATTCACATGTGAATCAGTGGAGTGCGATTTGAGCCCATTCATTGGTCAAGAACAGGCTCAAATTACACTGCATCACACCAAAAGTAGTAGAGGTAGTAGTAGTGGTGGTAGTAGGAGCAGTAGAGGTAGTAGTAGTAGTGGTAGTGGTAGTCTTAGATTGTAAGCTCAAAAGAGCAGGGCCCTTGACCCCCTCGTGTTTTGTTACTGTATTGTCTCATGTACTGTCCCCCACTATAATGTACAGCGCTGAGCAAACCTTTTAGCGCTATATAAATACTGTATAATAGTGGTGGTAGTGGTGGTAGTAGTAGTGATAGTGGTAGTAGTAGTGATAATAGTAGTGTTAGTAGTAGTGATAGTGGTAGTAATAGTAGTGGTGGTAGTAGTGGTAGTAATAGTAGTGGTAGTGGTGGTAGTAGTAGTGCTAGTGATAGTAGTAATGATAGTAGTAGTGGCAGTAGTAGTGGTAGTATAAGTAGTGGTGGTAGTAGTAGCAGCGATAGTAGTAGTGATAGTGGTAGTAGGAGCAGTAGAGGTAGTAGTAGTGGTGGTAGTGGTAGTAATAGTAGTGGTGGTGGTGGTAGTAGTAGTGATTGATAGTGGTAGTGGTAGTGGTGGTAGTAGTAGTAGTAGTAGTAGTGGTAGCAGTGGTGGTGGTGGTAGTAGTAGTAGTAGTAGTAGTGGTAGTAGTAGTAAGCACACTACTTTTGGAAGCGCACTGCAACCGGATTACATGGTCCATTTTTGTCATGTGATCCAGTGCAGGCAAACGCACTGCGCTAGCGACCTGTGTTTTGAGTGTTGTTAACTTAATATTGACAGCCACTGTAAACTGTAACTGCAGTGCATTTTGATTGCAGTGCGGGAAATACACATGGATCATGGGTTTTCCGCACAGCGTTCTAGTGTGAACCTTGCCTTACACTGTGGAATGACATTTATTTCAACTAATATATTTGCCAGCACACCATAGGTCTTCAAATAATGTCAAGGTTGGATGTTACTTAAACATCCATGGTGCGGTGGCAAACACATATGTTGATATATACAGCCCTGTCTGCTGACTTTGCTTCTTAAAGAGGCCATTTACACCCCCCCCCCCCACGGTCTTCTGTCCCTGGCACCAGCATATTAACTGCAAGCACTCAGTTGTGACAGCTTGTGGTTTCACAGCCGGGTGCCTACTGCGCATGTGCAAGCTGTGCATTGCAAATGGTCCCGCAGTCTTCTGGAACCTGTCATGTGTCCCAGAAGACTGTGGGGAGGGAGGGCGGAAGTGGGAGCAGGTACCTGTCAAAATCAGGTACCCCCCCCCCCTCCAGGCACTGCCCAATGGCCCAGGGTCAGTAGGGGGCCCCATGAGATGCCCCTGGTACCTTTTTTTTCATAGGCTTTTTTGAGTTTGGGCAAGGACACAGGGGCCCCATGATCCCCTATTATCCGGGGGCCCCATGAGTTGTCAGTCTGCCCCTGCCCCCTCCACAAAAAAGTTCCATTTCATAAACAGCAGCGGGGGAGGAGGCCTTAGAGCAGAACATCCCCTTTTAGGTGAAGTTCCGCTTTAAGAGGAGCATTAAAAACGTGGCTCAGTTGCATGTTTCTCCACCCCCCAACTGCAAGTGTAAACACCATGGTGTTTTAATCAGAAGATTTTACAGTCCATGGATGAGTGCCGGCTTTTGCATTCAGAGTATATGGTGGGTGTACAGGAGCCCTAGGCACAACACCATCACTTGCACACAGACATCAGACCTATCTAGTTTGAGCATGGTGAGTTGACTTTGGCAAGTGTAAACAAGGCCTAAGGCTAGGTTCACACCTATGCAGGTTGCGTTTGAGTCGTTTCTGCATTGCGTTTTGCATTTTTGCAATTGCATTTTTGCCGTGTTTTTGATGCATTTTGTGTTTTGTTTTCATTTGTGCAAAGACACATAAAAAGCGCAGCAAAAACGCACTACATGCTTTTCTGCAGCATTTCCATTGCAGTCTATAGAACCAAAAACACAACTTTTTGCGTTCAAAAAAGTCCATGAACCTTTCCAAAAAATGCACCAGAAGAAAACACGGAGAAGTGAACCTGTCCCATAGGAAATCATGTTAAATGGACTGTACTGTGTTTCTGTAAACCGCTGCGGAAAACACTTAGGTGTGAACCTAGACTAAGACAGTACATTACTGGCTGGATCACTGGGTGAAAATAAAGCCTAAACTAGAAAACCAATGCAGCTATCACATGTACTGGTAATCTGCAGTATATAATTGTTTTTATTTTAAATAAGGATGAAATGGTGTCTTTGTATATCTGCCTGATGTCACACCTGATAGGGGACCTTGTATGGTTGCATTCTCTGAGTATTAGAACAGTGCACCATTATTGATGAGTGATGTTGTTGTTCTCAGCACATGGTAATGGAAACACATAGAGTAACAGTGTGGAGAGAGCAATCCTTCTCCCAGGTGGCAGTTATGATGGTGAGTAATCTCCGAGAGGAAACCTGAGAGCTGTTTACTTATCCCCGTCCTTCTACTTCTGACTCATCAGAAGGTTCCAGTAACCGCGTTCCACGCCTCCCCGTCAGTTTCATTTCTCTATGTATGACAAAGTTCACGTTACTTTATTAAAGTGTCAATCCACCTTTCTCAGAAACCGCATACTGTGAGACTCAGCAGGGAAATAAGTATGCCAAATAGTAATACGCTGTTACCCAGATCAGGTAGGTTTTGGTAGCTGCTATGAAGGCAATCATGCCTGCAATTAAAGCGGAACATCACTCAAAAGGCAAAGTTCCCCTGGTTTACATTCTCCCCCCTCCAATGCCACACTTGGCATTTTCTAGGAGGGATGGGGGAATCAGGTACCCAGTTTTGACCGATATCGGCTTCCACTTCCAGTCACATGCACCTTGGCAATCTGAGACGGAAGTTCGGCCCTCTCCTTCCCCCGCAGCCTTCTGGAACACCTCACAGGTCCCAAAAGACTGAGAGACCATTCACAGAGACCGGTGAGCTTCGAGTATGCACAGTATGAAACCAGCTGTGAAGCCACAAGGCTTCACTGCCAGTTTCCCTCACTGAAGATGCCGGCACCTGCACCTGAAGCCGATTGGAGAATCGGCTCAGGGTGAGGACATCGCTGGATCCCTGGACAGGTAAGTGTCCTTAGCTTAAGCAGTTCCGCACCGCTCTATAGCAGAAATACTGCTACAGGGCGGTACAAGTGTGCAAAATCACGTATATATACATGATTTTTCAGTTCCGGGTAGGGGATGTGTGCGTGTCCTACCCACGCAGCCATTCCCCAACTAATGTGGGGAGAAGACATATAATACTTTATGTCGATGTTCTGTGAAGCCGATTATACTTCAGAACGAAAAGTGGCAAAACAATTCTCTTCTTACATTAAAATCAGTTCTGAAAAATGCCTAACCTGAAGAAGGGCCTATAAACTGGTCACAGCCATAACTCTTTTACTAGTGGCTGTGTACTGCTAGGCCGCTGTCTCAGGCTGTCTCTGGCTGGATATAGGCAGTGGATGTACTGTGCTGGGGGACTAATGGGAAAAGAGTAATTATTCTAGTAGGGCTGGGAAGGGTGTGTGTGTGTGTGTGTGTGTGTGCTGCGCAAACTGTTGGCGCTATATAAATCCTGTATAATAATAATATACCCTGAATCAGTTTCTAATTTGTATGGTCAAATGCTCTCTTCTCTGTTGATTTTCCTATTGACATCCTATGTATTGCAATTAATAGAAAAAAATTGTTAGTGCTGGATTTTTTCGTGAGTAGATGGGTTGGGGCAGAGCTCCTAGGTCAGCCAATCCAGGTGTAAGGCTGGTCATATACAGAGCAGTTCTGGATGAATCCACCAATATTTACTGTGTTATAACTTAAATAAAAGAATGCGCTAAAACCACAAACTATTCCTAATTTAGTGTAGAAACATTAGTGCAAAAGATATATATATATCCTCAATTAATATAAAAAAATCAAAATTATGTGCAAAACTATTTTTTAGTACATAAGTAATTTAAATAATTAAATTTGTGAATATAAAAAAAATGTCCAATTCTGAATTTCTTCAAATGTCCAAACCAATCCTTTTCAAATTCAGGTGCTCTCAAAGAAATTGTGCCAAAATCCACCACCAAAGTAAAGTTGGGTAACTCACCAGAGCTCCATGCTGATCAATCTCTAGATCAGCAAAAAACGCTTTTTGCTCTGGGAGCAGATGCAATGAATCAACTTCTCAGGTGTGATGATCAATAGCTACACAATCATCCATAAGGTAGGTATCCACCACTCAATATAATGGTTCCAGGAGCATTATATCACCCTCTCTTTTTATATCTCTCCACCGAGGTCATGTTTGGGAATGAAAGAGAAAATCATGGTGCAGCCAGTTTTTTTATAAAAGTATCCAACAATTTAATAAAGATTTACACTCACAAAAAGGGTGTCTTCACCGACACCAGTATAACAGCATAAAACAGCAAATGGTATAACAGTCTCCTGTTCCCCGCACACTCACTACAGCGCTTGTGACTCGATTTTCTCCACAAACGTCAGCATCCAGCAAGCCCTACTAGTTTCGTCATGAATGACGTCTTCAAGGGGTGGTCTATTTACTGTGTGCTTGGCCCCGTCAACAGCTGCTTACTGGACATCCTTGGATTGAAAAATTTAGGGAGCTGGGTGGAAAATTGTTGGCCAAACAGTGCCTGCATCCAATCAGATGCATTCAGTGTCTGGATATGGCAGAATACAACAGCAGCGGTAGGATATTTATCCATTGGTGCTATTTAGCATTGGTGAAGGAATTAGATTTTTTTTAAATTTAGGCCATGAACTGAATTTAAAAAAAATCTATGTGTATATGGTCAGCTTAAGTGACTTCATGAGGATGTATGGAAAGCTGGTCTATACAGCACGGATAGACAAGCCTCCTGTTGTGGCTATTTAGACAGCTTGTCCTGCCAGCTGTCAAAATACCCAAACAGCTGCTGCATGTGGACGGATGCAGCCGAATTTCAGCTGACAATCGTCTTCAGTTTTTCAGTCAAAGGATGTTGGGTTGGGAGGGTTGCAACTTGCCACCCACTGATTGCCTTTATGGTATAAGGTCAACTTCAAGATGGCGGATAAGTTACAACTGTGCTGCTGTACAGAGAGTAGTGTGCAGTCTAGAGAAGATGGAGATAGCTTTTTTTTCTAAAAACATAGTTGTTTGTATGAGGCCTAGAGAGAACTGCAGACATAAGTTGAACAAATGTAAAAGGATTGGGAAATCTATATCTATAAGACACATCTATGCAGTACTGTAATGCCAACCGATCAAAGGGGAAGGGTTGTTTGCTAGTCATCCTGTAAGATAAGACCAGTGCTGTTTGTGTCTGTGCAAGGACTGTACATTGCATAACTTTGCTTGCTCAGCATGGTCCCGGCATGTTACGTTCATCCAATGCCAGTTCCCCTTCCAATCTTCCACCACCGTCTGTTAAGCTTGTCCATCTCCTGGTCCCTTTCTGTCTGGATCAGTTGTGATGACCCCTGACCTTGCTTTGGTCCTAATTATTTTCCCTGCTGCTGGGGAATATACATCATGTCACCAGCATGTTTCCCTCGTGTACTGGTTAGTTACAGTTCAGTAACCCCACCGGGACAAACAACTGCAATCACATATTTATTTTTACAGAGGTTAGAATCAGATTGGGAGAAACCAGCGTAAGCGAGTCAGAGACATGTAAAAAACATAACAAGGTGCTCAAAACATGGACCAGAGGTATGGAAAATAGGGTACACAAACATACAGTATACCAAAACTTCACTTTTCCAACATGCAGGCATCCAGATCTGAAACATAGCTGCTCATTCATTGTAAGGTCCAGATTTGACCCATAATGAGTGCTAAACATCAATATTTTGTGGAAACTACAGGAAGCAAGGGGAATCTGCAACAGGGACCACAAGAAAAGCATTTCTATTTTTGTCAAAGTGATGTTGGCTAGTGTTCTAATCTTTCCTCACCAGGGCTTTTTTTTCAGCTGGAACTTGGTGGAACTCAGTTCCACCACCCCTGGCTCAGGCCTTCTGCTCCTTTCTCACCACTATCACTTGTAAACAAAGAAATCCGGCTTCTGTGTTTAAAAGTGACAGCTTGTATCCTAGAAGCTCCCACAGATTTGATCTCCTGAACGGCTCCTAGTGAGTGTAGGATGGGGACAAGGAAGAAGCAGCTGCCCAGGGGCAGTGCAGTCATGGGCAGGAGAAGATGCATGGTAGGCTGCACCCTCTGTTATCTCCTTTTTTGCCCTGGTGCCTGAATGCTGATGCCCCATTGGGTGATCTTCCTCCAAATGAGAGAGGCAGAGTCATCTACAGTGTACAGGGATACACTAGAGCCAACTGGGTGCTTCAACTTAATATGGTGAAAAAAGGAAGAGATGTGGAAGATGGTGGAGCTTTTAAGGAGTGGGGGAGAAGATGAGGATAGTGAAGAGGGGTTCTATGCAGAGGTCAGAGCTGAAGAGGGGCCAAAATGAGATGTCAATGGAGTGTGCAGTGCAGAGGTAAGTAGCTGTAGAAGAGGGCTGAACTCTGCATTCTGTATGTAGAGCACCCTTGAACTCTACACTCGGTGTAGCACACCCATGAACTCTGTGCACTGTACATAGTGCACCCCTGGACTCTGCACTCAGTGTGTAATGCACCCCTGAATTCTGCTCTCTGAACATAAGGCACTCTTGGAATTAGACCCTCCCACTGTCAGTGAAAGCCCTGTTCCTCGCTCTATCCAAAACCAAGAAAAATACATCTGGATTCCCATACACTTAGGTGATATATTTTTGCAGGAAAAGTTGCCTTAGTTTTCACATCCGCTGATATGAGTCAATTACTTATTAGAGTTGGTTAACTATAACAGCTGGAATCAATTGATGCTTAAAGCATTGATTATCAAGACATCTTTATGGTAGAGGGAAATAATAAGCACTCGTTTTAAAAAAGGAAGATGTTTCAACTTATTTGGTCCTTATCTTTCATCTTTTAGTGTTACTTTTTTTTTTTACTTAAAGTTTACTAGATTTACATCTGTAGTGCTCTCATCTCTTTACTCTATAGAATAGATCATGAACATTTTGATGGCCTACTGTATATATTATGGGCATATTAATGTTCTCCTGAAGAAATGGTCCTGTGTTTTGCGAAATGCAGCTAAATTTAATCACCTCCCACCACAGCCCTACATAGGAGGATTTCTTGTTTTTGATCCAATAAATTACACTTGGCGATCCAGTATAAAACAGTTTGACAAAATGAGACCATTCAGCTGATGGGATTGAGGTGGAGGTCTTGATGGTTCTTTTTTAATGCTTACAGATTTAGCAGATTTAAAATATATATATATATATATATATATATATATATATATATATATATATATATATATATATATATATATATATATATATATATATATAATTGAAATAACCTAGCTAGCATTTGAGGATGTCAAGTGTATCACTTTTCAGAGGGTGGTAGAGTAGCAGCTGCCAGTTGTATTAGAGGTGATAGTACCAAAGGGGGATTTTCTGTTTCAACCTAGCATTTGACAATTTCACTTAAAAAAGACAAAAGTCCATCCAGTTCAACCATTAAAAAAAAAAAAAAAGTTATAATCCTACATCCACAGTTGATCCAGAGGAAGGCAAAAAAAAACAGCAAATTGTGATCCAATTTGCTCCTGCAGGGGAAAAAATTGCTCCCTGATCCCCTGGGAGGCAATTAGATATTCCCTGGATCAACTTTACCTATAAATGTTAGTATCCAGTTATATTCTGTGTATCTAAGAAAGAATCCTGGCTTTTTTTAAAGCAATCCACTGAGCTGGCCAGATCCAGCTCTTGAGGGAGCCTATTCCACAATTTCACAGCTCTTACTGTGAAGAAACCTTTCGATGTTTGGAGATTAAATTTCTTTTCCTCCAGATGTAAAGAGTGCCCCCTTGTCCTCTGTGATGACCTCAGGGTGATTAGCTCTACACCGAGTTCACTATATGAACCACTGATATATTTGTACATGTTGATCATATCCCCCCTTAATCTCCTCTTCTCAAGAGAGAATAAATTCAGTTCCTCTAATCTTTCCTCATAGCTGATCTCCTCCATGCCTCGTATCAGTTTGGTTGGCCTCGTATCAGTTTGGTTGCCCTTCTCTGTACTTTCTCCAGTTCCCCAGTGTTCTTTTTGTGAATTGGTGCCCAAAACTGAACTGCATATTCCAGATCGGGTCTTACTAATGATTTGTACCGGGGTAATATGATATCTCTCTCTGGAGTCTATACCTCTTTTAATACAAGAGAGGATTTTGCTCGCTTTAGAAACCGCAGCTTGGCATTGCATGCCATTATTAAGCTTGTGATCTACCAGAACCCCCAGATCCTTCCCCACCATTGATTCCCCCTAGTATGTATGATGCATGCATATTCTTAGCCCCCAAGTGCCTAACCTTACATTTATCAACATTAAACCTCATTTGCCACATAGTTGCCCAATTAAACAGTGCATTGAGGTCGGCTTGTAAATTGGAGACATCCTGTAAGGACGTTATTCCACTGCACAGCTTGGGGTCATCTGCAAAGACTGAGGGGGTCAATCACTAATAGATCACTTTTGGTGGTTATACTGCCTGCCAGAGGTGACATGTTATATCATTTTTGCAGCACAATGAAACAAAGTATTGCAGCCTATTATCTACTATTCTCTCTGGTCGTCATTGCACAGTTTTAGGTGATCGGGGGTGGTATAAACACACCATCGGCCTACAGCTGGCCATAGACTATTCATTTTTTCATTCAGCCAGCAAGCTGAATGAAACAGAAAAACCAATAGATTTCTCCATCCACACAAATGAGACTGATGAAGGAAGCCCCTGTCTGTGACATTGTATCCTAACAGGCAACAGCACTGATTAGTGGCTTCAGCTGATTGGTCGCAGCTGCTGATCAAGGAAAAACTTCCAATATGTCCATTTATTTATTTTATTTCAGGTACTTATATAGCGCCGTCAATTTACGCATTGCTTTTACATATATATTGTACATTCACATCAGTCCCTAACCCTCAAGGGGCGTACAATCTAAGGTCCCTAACTCACATTCATACATACAAATACTAGGGCCAAATTAGACCGGAGCCAATTAACCTACCAGCATATCTTTGGAGTGTGGGAGGAAACCAGAGTACCTAGAGGAAACCCATGCAGGCACAGGGAGAACATGCAAACTCCAGGCAGGTGGTGCTGTGGCTGGGATTTGAACCGACGACCCTAGTACTGCCAGGCGCATTTGATAGAAGTCAATCAAACAATCAAATTCTGTTGAGTTAGAGAGGACACATATTGATCGAAATTTGGCAGGCTCCTACTGAACTATCCATATTTTGATCATTGTACGGCCAGCTTAAAAATCGAAACTCATTTCTTCTTTTTTTGTTCTATGTATTGAGGATACGATTCATTCCATAAGGATTGGGTTTCTTGAAATTCGTATCTTTAATCATTGTAAACTACATCGAAGTCTGTAACTATTAGCGAGTTACTAGGATATTGCTTATTCATATTGCAACAATCAGAAAACTAGTAAATGATAAACTTGAGAATTTTAGATTACTTTCATCAATCATTCCTGGAAACGCACACTAAACAACAACAATGTCCACTCTCCATTGCTCAATGAAATGTTTGTGTAGTCAAGACAGTTGATATGATCTGGTCTGGTTGGATCAGACACAACACACAGCTCATGTCCTGTGAGATAACATCTCTTTCCTGTTGTCCAGTATGTGATAGGTCCTAGACCTAAAGGGATAATGCAGAAAGTACTGATAGTATCTGAGAACAGTACAGTGTTATACAAACTTGCAAAACACATAACAGCATTAAATAAGTGTGTTTGCTCAAGGGTATAATCCTAATCCAATACAAATGAGGTTGGTGGAGGGAACTCCGCTATTATAGAAGGAGATTATTAAAGGCTTCCATAGCATAACAAAATATGTTACATTAAAGTGGTAGTAAAGTTCTTTTTTAAAGTTGTACCTATATGTAAGGCTTACCTGTAGGTACTGTGAATATCTCCTAAATTTGCACCGTTTAGCAGATATTCACGCTACATTGAGCCGGTGACATCACCTTCACATGCACTCTGAAGGTCTGGCATACCATGCCGAATCTGCAGAGCTCTGTGCGGCAGCCAAGGGCATCATTGGGTGATGTCATCGCGGCCCCGGCCACTCATGTAGCCAGAGGCCATGAGCCCGGAAGAAGACCGGGAGAAGATGGAAGCTCCTACAGCAGTGACATTGAGCTGCTAGAGGGCTTTGTTCTAAGGTAAGTTTTTCATAATGCGCTAGTATGCCTACTAGCACATTATGACATTGCCTTTCAGGAGTTTTTTTTTTTTTTTTTTATGCTACGGTTTACTACCACTTTAGGCTGGCTGTATGCTTATAGAATTTCTTTCCAGAAATTTTCATTTTAAGAGCATTTGCTCAATTTTTTTTTTTTAACTGTTAGTGGGGTCAAATTGACATTTGTTTTGGACTGCAGTGACAATCAAACAAATTTCCAACAGAGAATGTGGTTTTGGTCCATTTGTTCCAAAATCGAATGTGAAAAGCAAATGTTTTTTAAAGCAAAGTTTTTATTTTTTTTTGTCATTGAATGAGAAATTTTGTACTAATGTTCCCATAGGATTTTATGGATGAGAGGGGCCAAGTGGCTGCAGCTACTGATTGGCAAAAGTTGACAGTAAGTGCCGGTTCACATATATGCGGATTGGATGCGGTTTGAACCACATCCAATCTGCATAACGTGAAAAAACATTGCTTTCTAAGGTGCCTGTTCATATACACTATATTGCCAAAAGTATTGGGACGTCTGCCTTTACACCAACATGAACTTTAATGGCATCCCAGTCTTAGTCCGTACGGTTTAATTTTGAGTTGGCCCGCCCTTTCAGCTATAACAGCTTCAACTCTACTAGGAAGGCTGTCCACAAGGTTTAGGAGTGTGTCTATGGAAATGTTTGACCATTCTTCTAGGAGCACATTTGTGAGGTGAGGCACTGATGTGAAGGCAAGGCAAGAAGGCCTGGCTTGCAGTCTCCACTCTTGTTCATCCAAAAGGTGTTCTATCAGGTTGAGGTCAGGATTCTGTGCAGGCCAGTAAATTTCCTCTGACCCAAACTCGCTCATCCATGTCTTTATGGACCTTGCTTTGTGCACTGGTGTGCAGTCATGTTGGAACAGAAGAGGCCATCCCCAAACTGTTCTCTCAAAGTTGGGAGCATGAAATTGTCCAAAATGTCTTGGTATGCTGATGACTTAAGATTTCCCTTCACTGGAACTAAGCGGCCAAGCCCAACCCCTGAAAAACAACCCCACACCATAATCCCCTCCACCAAACTTTACACTTGGAACAATGCAGTAAGGCAAGTACCATTCTCCTGGCAACTGCCAAACCCAGACACATCCATTGGATTGCCAGACAGAGAAGCATGATTTTTAACTCCAGAGAACATGTCTCTACTGTGTGCTTTACACCACTGCATCTGATGCTTTGCATTGCACTTGGTGATGTAAGACTTAGATGCAGCTGCTCGGCCATGGAAACCCATTCCATGAAGCTCTCTATGCACTGTTGTGTTTATCTGAAGGCCACACGAAGTTTGGAGATCTTTAGCTATTGAATCTGCAGACAGTTGGTGACTTCTGCTTCAGCATGCGCTGACCCCACTCTGTCATTTTACGTGGCCTACCACTTCATGGCTGAGTTTCTGTTGTTCCCAGTTGCTTCCACTTTGTTATAATATCACTAACAGTTGACCGTGGAATATTTAGTAGCAAGGAAATTTCATGGATGGACTTATTGCACAAGTGGCATCTTATCACAGTACCACGCTTGAATTCACTGAGCGCCTGAGAGCAACCCATTCCTTCACAAATGTTTGTAGAAGCAGTCTGCATGCCTAGGTGTTTGATTTTATACACCTGTGGTTGTGGAGGTGATTGGAACACCTGAATCCAATGATTTGGAGGAGTGTCCCAATACTTTTGGCAATAGAACGTATTTCTGGTGCACTGGCGGTGCGGATTTAGTGTGGTTCAAAAAAGAGTCATGTATGATTTCTGAGCAGTGCCTTCAGGTTCAGGTGCAGATTACAGGCTATTGACTTCTATGGTATGGATTATAGGCTATTGACTTCTATGGGAACCGCTTCTAAACCCCATATGTGTGAACAGGATAAAATCCTGACCTAATCCTGTCCTGAACCTGATGTAAACCTGACATGAACCAGTTAACAACTACTGTATCAATTAGCTGTGAAACCTAAGCTTTAATCTGCACCGCACATGTGTGAATCAGCTCTGACAGAAGTTGATTCATGATGGCCAAGCACTGATCAAAATTTGTACAGGCCCTGGGGAACGGGATGAATTTTGATCCATCTATGGTCTCCTTTACTATGTGGTCAGAAATGGCAGCTTTTATATTAGATCGCACATCACACTGGATGCACTGTAGTACACCTGTACTTTTCATTCAGGTTACCCACACTTTCCTTTAGACTTTCTATTAGAATGCAGGTTTCTGGTGCGTTTCCTAAAAACACACTAAAAGTCCTGCATGCTGCATCTTTGTTTCACGTTTACAAAATGCACCAAAAATGCGCAATCTAATAGAAAGCAAAAGGAAAGAGCCGGCAACTTGCCATGAAAACCGCAAGTACACTGTGCTGCACCGTTGCTACAACAAAAGCACTGCAGTGTGAAAGTGCTCTCTGTGCAAGTTTCCTTTAGAGTCTTAGGGGAAGCTAGTATGGAGAAAATATACAGGCTGCAATTGCCAAACTCTATGTTTTAAAATGCTAGTAGCATGGCCATCATACTGATTAGAAAGCTTCAGTCCTTTTTGAATAAATGACCTGGAAAAAAAGTTTAGATGTTCTGACTTCACTAGCTGCATACTTGTTCCAGGTCAGTGAAGAACAACGCTGTGTTCCTCTTAATACAAGTTAGCTACTGAAGGAAAACATTGGTTCTACTATAACTGCTATTTTAGTTTTTAGTAGAAACTGGAGAATACAAAAAAATAAAATAAAATAACAATTTTTTAGATCTATTTTCAACAAGAGGAGCTGGAACGTGCAAAAAACTGGTGGGCACACCCAAAACTCCCAGATGGATCAGAGTTAAGAATTGTGGCAGGAGGATGTGATTGCTGGAGTACAGAAAACATAAAAAACCAGAGCTTGACTCAGTCCACCAGGTTCCACCTAAAACTAAAGTGTCACTTTTAGGTGGATTGGAAGGGGAATATATATGTGAAGGACCAGGGGCGGACTAACAACTCATGCGGCCCCCGGGCAATAAGGGATCATGGGGCCTCTGTGTCCTTAAAAAAGCCTATGAAAAAGGTACCAGGGGCATCCCATGTGGCCCCCTACTGACCCCAGGCTCTCGGGCGGTGCCCGAGTTTCCAAATGGTCAGTCCGCCCCTGTGAAGGACCAATCTATATGAAGCAACAATAGCAGAAATGCATGCCAGCAGCACGTCAAAGTGAGGGTCATGGCTAGGGTTGCCACCTCATCCCTGTAAAACCGAACACATATTAATTACACAGGTTCTGGGGCTAATTTAATGCAGATAAGGCACTAAGTTAGTTTAATTGCCACCTTAATCAGCCCCAGAACCATGTAATTAATATTGTGTTTTGGTTTTAAATTGGTGAGGTAGCAACCCTAGTCATGAGCCAGGGATGAGCTCAGGTGTGTTCAGATTCTGGTCTGGACCCACCTAAGCAAGCTTGCAAGGAAGCGGTCATTGTACTGGTCCAATTATCTGCATTTGGGACATTCCTCACCCCACAGCCGCACGCATACAAGCGGCTGCAGGGAAGGGAATGTCTTGGCCACTTATGATTGGCTCAGTACAGATGACTGCTTCCTGGTGGGCTCACTCAGTTGGGTTTGGACTAGGAATCGAACACGCATGAGCTCACCCCTGGATAGTCATCACCCTATAATAAACGATTATCTGCCAAAACACACTTTACACAAATGATTAAATAATATAAATTTCTTGTAAGGCAAAAACATCTAAACAATATTTTTTCTGCTAAGCAAAGGGGCTTGTTTTTTTATTGAATTTATGAAAAAAATCAATGATTTCCTCTTTAGTAATTTGCGCCCAAATCCCTTTTCATAAAATGCATACGTCTGATTCACAAACAAAAAAAAAAGTTTCTAACCCAATGAGAATGGCTTTGTATTCAACATCTGAAATTGAATTCACATGGTGACACAGGCATGTAAAAACCGTTGACTGCCACACCTCTGATCCACGTGACCATAGTAAATGTGCACACAGCCTTTGACTTGTTTACCTGTGGAATGGAGATAAGGGGAAGCTGGCCGTCCTCTTTCAGGAAACAGTTCTAGGTGGAAATAGCTTTCCAGGAACTTGTGCTATGCGTTCAGTGTACTGGATTGAAATACACACGACTGCTTTCATCAGATGCTCATGTAATGACTGGACACATTTATATAACCAGGGCTCTAGTTAGCCACAGAGGATTTTTGTTGGTTTTTTTTTTTGGCTTTTCTCAATATTTGATTGATTTTGTATAAGGTTAGGTTCACACTTGCACATGCCCTTTTCATGCATTTTTTTAATGCATTTTTTTATGTGTTTTCATGCATTTTTTATGTTTTCATATGTGGTTTCCATGTGTTTTTCATGCACTCCCACTAAAGTCCATGGAGTAAAATGCACTATGTCGCACCAAAAGAGGTGCCTGCACCTTTTTACAAGTTGCACAGAAGCACGTTGCATAGATGTAAATGGACCCAATAGGCAATAATAGGATTCCTCTTGTCGTGCATTGTCGCATGACAGTTGAAGCATGACAAATCACATAGGTGTGAATAGGAACTTAAAGTGTAAAGCTGGGTAAACACGTATTGAAATGCTGGCAGTTTGTTGGGGGGTACAGTGTGGTGCAGCGACAGTGAACACACAGAGTCCCGGGATTCAGGAAATAATGTATTGCAGAACTAGACCACCCAACTGGGAACTTAAAGCAGTAGAGCAGGGACAGCAATGAGTAGTCCTGAGCTGAAGGCAGTCAGAATGCGGCCTAGCCAGTCCAACCCAAACGGGAGCATGCTGAAGATAGGAAAGCAGGCCCTATGCTTTCCCTACTCCTCTGGAACCTCTCCCTGCCGCTGGTGCTATCCCTGAAAGATGAGTATGTAAATGTGCACCAAAACCTGGGGGCAGGGACCTAAAAAGTGTCTGCGTGACCCAAGATGGCCACCATGGTCACCTGGATCCAGCATAGCCAACCAGAACGCTGCCTCTGGGGATAGAGGGAATCATAGAGAAACGCAGTTTCTCTTAACTTTCTCCTCCAGCTGCATTGGCGTTCCAGACAAGCGACACCTGCAGTATGGAGAATGTAGACTGCACCTGTCAACAAGTTCAGAATTCCCTGCATGCTTTTCAGCTTCTTCTCTACTGTTTACTTTAAATTTATAAGGACTACATATCCCATGGTACCTTGCTGCCTGCAGGCTGTGATTCCTGGACTGACCCCACCTCCTGAAACTTCTCCTTTCAGCACCTCTGTAGTTCAGAAGGCAGGCAGTGCCTACTAATGGGGCATAGTAAATGCAGGTCACAGAATAAAAGGATCAGTCAGATTAATAGGATACCTCATCCTCAATTCTCAATACCTGGTTTCTTTTTTTTTTTTTGGATAGCTAAATGGGACTTTTTAATGGGAATACTGCACCTCAACCATAAGCCTAGCAGTTGTGTCATGACCCCATTCACTTTAAGGAGGTATAATTATTGCTGTGCTAGGAAGCAAGGAATCTGTCATAAAACATGTACAGCCCTGTCTGGCTGTCTTTGCAACTTACTTTGGGCAGTCGGGGAAGGGGGAGCTGTAAAACTGAGGCTCAACTGCCCAGTTGTACAGACCTCCAACCACAAGTATAGATAGGAGTCACTGGAGTCATAGCTTACACTGGGGTATGGACTCCCATATGCTCCTCCATATCTGGAACTGGGGGTTGAAAGAGAGTTGGGTATGTACTGGAGGAATAAAGGAAACCTGTTTCTGTGCCTTGTGGTCAAAGCGTGGATTTGCTTTTGAGGTTTCAGTGGAACCAGGTAAAAGGTTATTTTTACCAGGTGTTTATTCTGTTTCTCTCTTCCTTATTTCCAACATTCAGTAGGGCATAAATCATCCCTGACTCTTTTAGCACTAGGGGCCCCTGATATTACCCTCAGGGTGTTACCAGACTTGAATGTAAGTGGGTAAGCTAGATTTTCTTGTGACACGTCTTTTCTGCAGTGAAAACCAGAAGTCAAAACCTGCTGGTTCATTCAATAATGTTTTATTGCATTTTTACAAGTACAATTGTTCAGAATAAATCTTATACAAAACAATATACACTGCTCAAAAAAATTAAAGGAACACTTTAAAAACACATCAGATCTCAATGGGGAAAAATCTCTTTCTGGATATCTATACTGATATGGACTGGGTAATGGGTTAGGGACGTAAGGATGTTCCATCATTTGATGGAAATGAAAATTATCAACCTATAGAAGACTAAGTTCAGACACCCCGAACATCAAAGTGAAAAAATGATGCTAGTCCATTTTGCTGAAATTTCATTGCAGCAACTCAAAATGGTTCTAAGTAGTTTGTATGGCTCCCACGTGCTTGTATGCATGCCTAACAACATTGGGGCATGCTCCTAATGAGACGATGGATGATGTCCTGGGGTATTTCCTCCCAGATCTGTACCAGGGCATCATTGAGCTCCTGGACAGTCTGAGGTGCAACCTGGCGGCATCGGATGGACCGAAACATGATATGCCAGAGGTGTTCTATTGGATTTAGATCAGGCAAGTGTGGGGGCCATTCAATGGTATCAATTCCTTCATCTGCCAGGAACTGCCTGCATACTCTCGCCACATGAGGCCGGGCATTGTCGGGCACCAGGAGGAATCCAGGACCCACTGCACCAGCGTAGGGTTAGACAATGGGTCCAAGGATTTCATCCCCAATACCAGTCAGGGTGTCATTGTCTAGCCTGTAGAGGTCTGTGTGTCCCTCCATGGATATGCCTCCTCAGACCCTCACTGACCCACCACCAAAACGGTCATAAATTTCTCCATGGCTTCTCCAGACCCTTTTACGTCTGTCACATGTGCTCATGGTGAACCTGCTCTCATCTGTGAAAAGCACAGGGCGCCAGTGGCGGACATGCCAATTCTGGTGTTCAATGGCAAATACCTTATGGTGCCGGGGAGTGAGCACAGGGCCCAATAGAGCCCTCATGTCACCCTCATGAAGTCTGCTTCTGATTGGTAAGAGATATTCACACCAGTGGCCTGCTGAAGTTCATTTTGTAGGACTCTGGCAGTGCTCATCCTGTTCCTCCTTGCACAAAGGAGCAGATACCGGTCCTGCTGATGGGTTAAGGACCTTCTACAGCCTGTCCAGCTCTCTTACAGTAACTGTCTGTCTCCTGGTATCTCCTCCATGCTCTTGAGACTGTGCTGGGAGACACAGCAAACCTTCTGGCAATGGGACATATTGATGTGCCATCCTGGAGGAGTTGGACTACCTGTGCAACCTCTGCAAGGTCCAGGTATCGCCTTATGCTACCAGTAGTGACACCGACCCTAGTAAAATGCAAAACTAGTGAAAAACAGTCTGAAAAGATGAGTAGGGAAAAAAATGTCAGTGGCTTCCACCTGTAAAACCATTCCTGTTTTGGGGGTTGTCTCATTGTTGCCCATCTAGTGCACCTGTTGTTCATTTCATTAACACCAAAGCAGCTGAAACTGATTAACAACCCCCTCTGCTACTTAACTGACCAGATCAATATCCCAGGAGTTTAATTGACTTGATGCTATACTCTGATTAAAAAGAGTTCCTTTAATTTTTTTAAGCAGTGTATAAAAGGGTATGTAAACAAACAGCTCAAGGTGTTATCCCTGGTTATATAATTTAAAGAGAGGTATGTGTTCATCTGAGAAGATGGTGGGCACAATGGAAAGGAATATGCATACATTGGCCCCATTTGCCTTCAGTAGGTTAGCAAGCTGCATACCATATTGATAGTTTGTGCTAGTTGAGGGATTTGAGACATTATTATTCTACAGGATTTATATAGCGCCAACAGTTTGCTCAGCGCTTTACAATAGACAATACAGCAACAATACAGTTCAATACAAGAGGGTTAGTAGGGCCCTGCTCCTTGGAGCTTACAATCTAGGAGGGAGGGGCTAGTGGTACAAAAGGTAGTAACTGTGGGGGATGGACTGGTAGGAAGAGTAGAAGATTCCAGTATTAGCTGAGGGCAGGATAGGCTTCCCTGAAGAGATTTTCAGAGATCACCTAAAAGTGAGCAGAGTAGGCAATAGTCTGATAAATTGGGGTAGAGAGTTCCAGAGGATGGGGAAAGCTCTGGAGAAGTCCTGGAGACGAGCATGGCAGGAGGAGACAAGAGAGAGAGAGAGTAGGAGGTCTTGCGAGGAGCGGAGACTATGGTTTGGATGGTATTTAGAGACAAGATCGGTGATGTAATTTGGGGCAGAGTTATAAATGGCTTTATACGTTGTTAGTGTTTTGAATTTTATCCGTTGGGCAATGGGAAGCCAGTGGAGGGATTGGCAGAGAGGGGTGGCAGATACAGAACGGTTAGTAAGGTGGATGAGTCTGGCAGCAGCATTCATGATAGACTGAAGAGGGGATAGCCTGTGATGAGGTAGACCAATGAGGAGGGAGTTACAATAGTCAAGGCTAGCGATAACAAGGGAGTGAATAAGTTGCTTAGTGGTTTCCAGGGTTAGGAACGGCCGTATCTTGGAGATGTTGCGGAGGTGAAGTCTACAAGATTTGGACAGTGATTGTCCAAAATCTTGTCCAAAAGACTTGTGTAGGTCTTACACCCCAGTCACATCGGGTGCGACTTGGCATGCGATTTGCATGCCATGCGACTTGAAAATCATTTTCAAGTCGCACCCTATTGTCCACTATTAGAGCGGTCATATCAGTACGGTTCTGACTTGGTCAGAGCCGCACTGATTTCTAAAGTAGTACATGCACTACTTTTGTTGCAATTTGCATAGACATCTGTGTCAGATGTCTTGCAAATCGCAAAAGAAATTGTCAGGTCAACCGATTTTGAAATCGTGCAACTTCACTGCTTTTTTGTTTTTTACATTTCTTCCGAACAGTAGTTTATAATGCAACTATTGCACTGCATCTGTGAGCTAAGCATTTGGCTTGCCTCGTGGCAACATTGACTTTAAAGTGGTTGTAAAGGCTCACGGATTTTTACCTTAATTCATCCTCTGCATTGCTCTAGGTTCACATCAGTGCGGTGTGGTAAATCCCACGTGATTCTCACAGGAACCGCACCGCATTCCTGTACAAATTGTGTGTGGAGTGATTGGAGCCATACATTTTGTATGGCTCTATTTGCACGTACCCACACCAAAAACGTGCAGGACCCTTTTTTGGTCCGCACTAGAATCGGATCGCATAGGTATTTACAACTATCTGATCTGATTCTGCACATTGCACTGAGTTTTGCGGACCGATGTGGGGGTGTCGTTAACTTAACATACACATCCACATCGGTCCGTGTGAACGGGATGCGATTGTGATGCGGTGCGGAATTTGCACTGAAAACGCTGCGAATTCCGCACCTCATCAGTGTGAACCAGGGCTCAAGGTTAAAAACCTTCTTCTAGCAGCGTCCCCCGCAGCCCCCTAATACTTACCTGAGCCCCATCTCGATCCAGTGATGTGTATGAGAGCAAATGCTCTCTAGGGTATCCCTCTCCTCAATGGATGAGGTACAGCAGCGGGAGCCATTGGCTCCCACTGCTGTCAATCACAGGCAATGAGGAGGGAGTGGGGGGAGGAGCCAAGCTGTACTCTGTGTGTCTTATAGACACTCAGAGCTGGCTTGGGAGCGAACACGCACAAGTGCCCCCAGAGCACTCAGGAAAGGGGGAGGAGCCAGGAGCGCCAACGGGGGACCCAATAAAAGGAGGATCCAGACTGCTCTGTGCAAAAGCATTGCATGGAGCAGGTAATATAACATGTTTGTTATTCTTAAAAAGATTAAAAGATGAGCTTTTACAATTGCTTTACAGGCTGAATTTGATAGGCAGCATTACCTATCAACTCGAAGTCTCATGGCCATTGCATGTGAGCAGCTTCCTCCAGCTGTTGTTTAGCCTTTAGGTGGGTGGCCTGGAGACATGAAACCGCAGCTCAGCCACCTGTTTTTATTGCCCCCAGCCACCTGTGTTAAAGTGTCATCTAGTTAGGGTATATGATTACTTTATTTTATGATGTAATCTAAATGTATGTAAACCTCAGACCACATCTCTGCTCTTTTATGTGATGAGCTATGCGTTATTCATAATCGCACATACTGTACCATTTAAAATAATGTGATGATCTGTTTATATCAGAAATGTTCTGTGTACTCGCTCAGCTATGAAGGGTTGGATTTCAACATTAGCAATCTGACCTGTATCCCATAATTCACATGCCCCACCACACTTGCCAGCCAGCATGCTGCTACAGCTGTGCATTTAAGGGTTATATTTTGTTGTGTAGCTAGAAATAGCTTTTGTAGGATACAGCCTGGGCTGGACAAGGCATTTGTGTTATAGGAAAACCTTTGAGACCCTCTTTGAGCATACTTCACTTAAATCAAAAAAATTCCAATCAAACTTGAGAAAACCCCACTATATGTTTGTTGTGTATTCCCATTCAACCCTGGTTCACACTGATGCGGTACGGAACTCGTAGTGGTTTCAGTGCAAATTCCGCACCGCATCAGAATCGCACCCAATTCATGTGAACCGCTGCGGTTGTGTATGTTAACAGCACCCTGAAAGCGGTCCGCAAAACGCGGTGCAATGTGCAGAATCAGATCACATAGGTGTGAATACCCATGTGAGCTGATTCTAGTGCGGACCAAAAAAAGGGTCCTGCACGTTTTTGGTGCGGGTACGGTGTGATTAGACCATTTAGAAACTCTGGCACTGCCTGAGGGCCCGGGGTCAGTAGGGAGCCCCATGAGATGACCCTGGTACCTTTTTTCATAGGCTTTTTTGAGTTTGGGCAAGGACACAAGGGCCCCATGATCCCCTATTGCCCGGGGGCCCCATGAGTTGTCAGTCCGCCCCTGCACACCATACCTACTTTTGTTATTGTTTCTTACCTTACTAGGTGTTTTTTTTTCTTGGAGGAGACCTCAAGCAGACTGCAAACTATTCTGAACAATCTGAAATGTGAGGAAATGCAGACTCTCCCCACAGACAAAAAGGGACAGACTGAGTTTACCCCCATTAACATAGAATGAAGAAGACCAGCTGCTAGATCTTTAACATTCCTGCTATTGATGATGTATATTAAAGTGGAGGAAAAGCCTAACACTATCTATTCTTAAAAATGTTCCTTGCCTCCTCCTACCTATCCTGCATACCTTGTACAAAATAGAACTGTGTACTTACCTTTTTTAATCCAGTCCAGTTACATGATCCCACCACTGTGGTCCCCTGTGTCATTGAGCAGCTGCTGCAGAGGAGAGGAGGGAGCACCAACGACATCTGGGAAATGGGAATCTATGGGTGACATAATGGCTCCCGGAATCCCCAGTCGTTGACGTGACCAGACCGAAGCTGATTAAAAATAGGTAAGTACACGGATCTATTTTTACACAGGTTAGGTAGGACGAGGGGGGTGGGAACATTTTTAAGAATAGTTAGATTTATGCAGGCCATACATAGTTCGAATTCCGAACGATTTTCCGTCCGAAAATCGAAACATCGTTCTGTAATCCGATGGTGTCACCAATGATTTAAAAAATCGGACGTTTTTCACGAATTTTCCAGCATGCCCGATAAACGAAACTGGGAGGAACCATGAAAATTATTCTTAGGTCCGATTTTTGTATGAAAATCGTTTGGAAGAAAAGCCTAATGCAGGCCATACATGGTTCGAATTCCAGAGAGAACCTGACCTAAACATATCTGATTCCAGTCGGCTAAAATGTAAGCTGTACACCGGCATGTGTCATGGTCAATGCTTCAGGATTCGGTAATGAACCCCATTCATTATCACAGCATTCCTCATCTTAGGAATTGTATTCCGAAAGGTTTTATTGTTCCTTTGTATTGACAAGGCCAGCAATGAAGTCATGTTCAAGGTTTCCCTATTCTGTCTACTCCTCTCTTCCATCTGCTTACCTCTAAGCATGATAAATGGTATATTCCAATAAAATTATAGAACCACATCTCCACCAGAAGATAATTATTGCATATGACAAGCAAAAGCATAATGAATACCCTGCAGGTTGCTCTGGAAGACTTTTTGACATCATAAGCATTCAATTGGCCATACAGCTGAAAATTGTGCTCAATCAAAGTAACGACATCAAGGGAGAGTGGTGTCATCAAAATGAGGGATTAAGTCATTTGGAATTTTTCATCCAAGGTTATATTACTGAAAAAGCAGGGACAAATAGTGATATCTCTGCAAACCTCTGATAATGGCATTAATGGGGAAAGATCCCTGGAGGTACTGAATTATAATACCTCCAGGGTTGAGAGAATGGAGGGTCTGATTTTGAATTTATAACCAAATGATCAAATCTATCTATGTATAACTAGCTACCAAAATTGACAGCTAGGGTAGCTAAAAAAAATGGATATTTTCTATTCATGTAGTAGGGGTATGACCTTACTATGACTACAGTGTATCGCTATGTTAAAAAAAAAACAAAAAACTGTGTGCTTAGGGCTTCTCAGGCTCCAAAGTAAGTGAAGTCTCATTTATTTTCATGCATTGAAGAAAAAAAAAGGAAGAGGCCTTGACCTCAAAGTAATTTGACCAGTATGATTTGTACAAACAAGTTGCAATGGGTTTAAAGGGTAATTTTACCTTCATACCTTTCCCAAAAAAGTGTCCCTAATATATTAAAATGCCATCCTAAATTCCCAAAACAATTGCCCACCTTTTCAGCTGCTGATACGATTGTCCTCCCCAGTCGATCCTGCAGATGGCAAGACACAGTTGCAAGACTCTGAAAATCTCAGCCTCCCTTCCCACCCACGCATGCACAGCCTGAGATTACCTGCAGCTCTGTATTTATGTGAGAGTAAAGGAGTAATGATTGCACATGTGCTGGTAGGGAGGGAGACTGAGAGCGCTCATTCATGGATTTCCAGGGCCAGGCATCTGATGTTGGGGCATCCTGCCATCTACAAGATAAATTGATGTCAGCTGCTGAAGAGGCAGGCATTTGATTGGGGAACGGAGCACAACAGTTTAATATATTGGGGATGTGGTGCACACAAACTCTTTTGGGAAACATATGTAAAGGGGAATTTATCCTTTGATGACACATTAACCTCTGCTTATGCATGTTTTCATCATAGTCCAGAATTGGGGCAAGTCAATTTTAATGGGCAATATTTTATTAATAGTGTAGCACCTTCCCAGGGGCGGACTGACAACTCATGGGGCCCCCGGGCAATAGGGGATCATGGGGCCCCTGTGTCCTTGCCCACACTCAAACCACACCCAAAAAAGCCTATGAAAGCTACCAGGGGCATCTTATGGGGCCCCTTACTGACCCCGGGCCCTCGGGCAGTTCCCGAGTTTCTGCATGGTCAGTTCACCCCTGCACCTTCCTAGTATAGTTAGGGGGAGCTAGACCTTTATGGCTAGTTAGGAGCTAATTAGCAGCTCAGGTGAGATAGTCAGAGGAGTCAAATTCTGGTCAGGACTGAGAAACTCTGCAGGCCAGCCCCTCTGGAATTTCCCCCTGCTCTGAGGCTTTCAGGGGAGGGCCTTGGAGGCAGTGGGTGGATCTGAGGAGTGGCTGCTGCACTTTTGAGGGACCTCAGCCAATCCCCAACAGGAGGCTTGGCAAGGGGCTTGACTCCCTTAAAAGTGTAGGAGCCTGCTCAGTAGCAGGAGAGTTGGGTGGAAGAGGAGTGATTAGCCGGAAGATGTGAGGCTGGAGGAGGAAGGCTGCCAGGAGGCCTAATGGGATGGGGCCTGCCTGCGAGCCTAGAGCTGGAAAGGAGGAAAAGTCAAGACTCACTGGCCCCCTGAGAGAGGACTACCTGTATGGCAGGGAAGGAGCAGCCCAGCTGATAGGCCTGGTAGCAGCAGCTATTTCGTAAGCGGTACAGGAGAGGTTCTGAGTGAGTACCCCTGCACCCCTGGTGGATAGGGGAAGGAGTACTCTGGTGGGAAATCAGATTAGCCCTCTACTAGTGACTGTTATCCACTTAAAGGGACAGGAGCCAGATCCCCTGCTCAGGAAAAGTCTCCAGATTGCTGGGTGAAGAGTATTTCATCTAGAGTCTGGGGTAATACAACTGGAGCTTTTGGCTAGCACTCTAACAGAGACTGTGACAGAGAAGAGAAGCTGTGAATAGTTCATGAATTTGCCCTCATCTTTCAGTTCCCTTGGGCATCCGGCATCTTTTACACACCTTAACCTTAATCTCCACAATAAAATAACAAAACCAACGCTCAAGGCCTGATTTCTGTCTATGAATGAAAGCATGTGTGGAAAATGCTAACTGACTGGCTGTGCAGGACTATAGGGTGACCCAAATTCATCATCAACCCCTGAGGGGGTAGTGCTACAATAGTAATTAATTATTTTATTTTCACATCAAAATTGTTTTAAAGCTGAACTCCAGATATGATTTGTATTGCATTTACATTGGTCCAGCTTGGCTCAAGTAAGTATACATATCTCATCCCCGAGAGACCACTGTGGAAGCTACCATTCACAGTAGTAGCCACCACTACTACAGTGACCACCAAAGTCTTTTGGTTCCTTTGCTGGGCAGCTTCCCTCTTTCATAGTGACCACAGGGGGTTGCTCGCTCTGCATCACTGCCAATCACAAAACATCTTGTATTTATCAATAAATACAAGCTGTTCTCTGATTGGACAGCAATGTCACAATCTCAACCTCATCCAATGGGAGAATGCCTTGTATCCATTGAAAAATACAAGGCATTCTGTGAATGGCGGCACTGCCAGAAGATTGCATTAATCACTGTAGTAGAAGCGACCGTTATAGTGACTGTCACCTTCCACTGGCAGTCCCAAGCTTGACCTTTGTTTCTATTCAATAAATATCATACCTAGACTTCACTTTTAAGTTTCTGTTATTTTTTACATTCTCATTGAAATACCTGAGTCTGTACATACAGTATATACAGTAAATAGATTTATATATGCTATAATTTGGGTGCATCAGTGTTTCTAAAGCAGGCCATAGACGGGGCAAAAACCGGCCGTTTTTTAAAAAAAAAAATGAAAAATCCGTCTTTTAATCGGCCGATGTTACCACCATCGGTCAAAAAAAACCCGTCCGATTATCATTCCGTCTACGGCCACCAAACATAACAGCGGTGTCCCTGCAGAGAGCTCCGCTATTATATTTGACATTTAAAAGTATAGCAAAGTTGCAACATTGTATCTATTTGTAGCCATTTCGGATACAGATGTTTTTATTCGGATACAAATAGATACAATGTTGCAACCGCAATACTTTTAAATGTCTAATATAATAGCGGAACTCTCTGCAGGGACACTCCGCTATTATTTTTGACATTTAAAAGTACTGCGGTTGCAACATTGTATCTATTTGTATCCGAATAGAAACATCTGTATCCGAAATGGATACAAATAGATAGAGATGTTCTTCTTTTTCTTTGTCTTCATCTTCTTCTTTTTTTTTCTTCTTTTCCTTCTTCTTGCAGGTCACGGCTCATGCGCATTTTTTTAATCGGTAAAAAGATCGGCCGATTTGCCCATCATTGCCGTGAAAATCGGCAAATCAGCCGTTTTTTTTCCAACATGACTGATTAAAAAAATGTGTCAAAATCACAAAAACCGTCCGACAAATTCACCCACTAACGATCCGAAAATCGTCCGATTATTCTTTTGGACGAATTTTCGGCTGATTTTCAACCCATCTATGGCCTGCCTTAATACAGATAAGAATACTGAGAAAGCCCAATTCCAATTGACAATGCAGATTTTTGCAGGCAGAAGTACAAAGTGGGAAACAGATGTAGAAAAGCATGGACAGGAAATAATTATGTTGGTGAAAATGTTGTTTATTACAAAGGATTTAAATGAAAGGTAAACTGAATTTTAAAGAGTTTTGTTGAGAAAAAAACAAACAAACCCCTGTGGGTGATCAATGTACATTGCAGGGATGTTAACAATATTTATAGCAGATTCCTATTCCAGATTCTTTTGTGAAGAAATAGATTTTTGTTTCAGCAAAGTGATCACATATTCATTCTGAATGGGAAAGTCTGGTTCATTATTAATCAGTTGATGCACTTTCTGTGTTCTAATGAGCAAAGCTGCAGGGGGTGCATCCCTTTTAGATATGATTAACCCTTGGGGAGTATTTCCCCAAAACTTACATTTCCATTGCAGGGAGTGAAGACTTCTCAGAAAATCAGTGAGGCAATCACTCAAGCAGGAAATTATATTTTTGGAAGTGTTCTGTATGCCAACTGTGTACAGAACACCTCCAGGTTGCCATATTGCATTGAATTTAGCAGAAGATTACAGCAGCTTCAGACTGAAAAGGAAAGTTAATTTTTAATAACATTCAATTATAACATGGTTTGTGTAGCAATTCTATATGCTATATATGTATATTTTTTTATTTGCTATATTTTTTTTCAACAAAAGTGGATCTACCCTTTAAATAACTGCTTTAAAGGATATAAGTACTGAAATATGATTTGACAGGACATTCCTTAGCTAGCAAAAAAAAAAAAAAAATCACTGACATGATGATTCTAATGAAACTCTCCGGAGCTGTACAATAGCCAGAATGTAATCCCAACCCTTGCAGGAGATTGATGTTTGTCCTCTGCTCCTCGGCAACAGAATTCAATCAAGTAAGTACCATGAAGTTTACAGGTTGTGACTAATAAATCTCTGACTTGTCTGGAGCTGAGGATAGCTTTTCCAAGAAACCATTACTAAGCGTGTTCTACTGTATATGCAGAACATTCATTGCAGCACATGTTTACACGCATGTGGGAGAATTATACGACACGGAAGAATATTTCAAGACTTATGCAATGACTTCGTATGTCATTTAATTTTTTTTTGTTAATCTTTATTAAGTTTTTAAATACAAATCATACATGAATTATCGCAAATCCTAATTTCACATAAATAGTATATCCAACCTAACAAAAATATAAAAGATGTAAGCTGCACTCCAAAACATAGTTCTTCTTTCTGTGTTTAATAATTGTCAAAAGACTCTATATAATAATGTCTCCACCCGAAACCAACCTTCCACAGAGAGTGGAGATGGGCTGTGGTAGCCAGCACCCGAGTTGTCTGTGTGGAATGAAAGGCGCAAGTCTTGAGCGGAACCCTGAATTTGGGTATGTTCCTGATATCCAACCTACACTTAGAAAAAAATCATAAAAAGACTTCCAAATCAAACAAAAACAAACTCAACATCACAATCAGCAACTCTCAACAACGTAAAGGATAAGTTCACCTTTGGGAACATGTTACATGTTCCACCCAATTTTAGGGTGGAACATGTAACATGTTCCCATAGCTGCTGCTCCACCCCCCGACAGATAGTACAGGGAGAAGTTTCCCCGTACTATCTGTCAGATTCAAAAACAGCACGGCTGTGCGGGGCACCGCCCACGTGGCCCATCATTCATTCACGGACGTCCGTGAATGAATGAACTGCAAGTCCTGACAGCCGTAGCGGCTGTGGGCTTGTAGTTTTCAATGAGCTACCACGGCGCTGGGGAGTACTGTGGTACTTCATTGAAGCTTCCTGTCAGAATATCTGCTTGGTTGTACATCCCGTATGGCAAGCAGATATTCTGACAGATCTGCAGGAGACCTGCATGGCATCAGTGATGTACTGATGGCTGGTGCAATGCTTTCTAGGCTCCTGTAGACAAAAATAATAAATGCATATTTTTTGCAGGTAAAAAAATGTGCATTTATTATTTTTGTCTAAAAGGTGAACTTATCCTTTAATTGCCCGTACTGCATGGGTTAACTGCTTGTTTTGTCCAGGCAAGCATGAAAAGGCTCTACTTACCCAATCCTTTGATCGTCTGGAAAATATCGCACCCCCTCGTCCAGCGGTGGACTGTTCCTGCTGTCCTTGCACCCAGAGCCAGTCTATGGGTATGATGTCAGGAGCAGTCCATTCTCAAGACCACTAGCGCGCAGAGGGGGCAGGAACCAGTGACCGGTCTTGCACTCAGGTGATCAGAGGATTAGGTAAGTATATCTCTGCTCTCCTCACCCCTAGACAAAGATGAGCAGTTAAACTATGCCGTGTGCAAATTTCCCTGGAATTCTTCTTTAAACATGTCAGAAGATACAAATTCAATCCATGGCATTCATAGATCGTAATTTTGTTTTCATTGATAATTACAGCTATATCTCCATTCCTCTGCCTCTCTAATTTCTTGAACTTTTAACGATCCAGTCCTTCACTGATGGAACCTGCGGCGATTTCCAGTTCAAGGGTATCAAACTCTTCCCTGCATTCAGACGATAGGAAAATAAAGATCTTTTATATTTGCCTTCAGAGAGATAAGAAGCATTGAACAATATTGGTAGGATCGTTCAATAATGTTGTGTAACTTGGACAATATTGTGTTGCGGATCTTCATCCATGTTATTTCATTGTTTCTGTTAAAGTGCAAAAAAAAGTGTGTAAAAAGACTATATTCTAAAGGACCAAAAAACATAAGTTGATGATTTCACCACTGAGACCTATTTAGTAACATTCACAATATACAGTACAGTTTTAGGGAAAAGCATCCCAACCATGGCACCACCTGCCTGGAGTTTGCATGTTCTTCTTGTGCCTGCGTGGGTTTCCTCTGGGTACGCCAGTTTTCTCCCACACTCCAAAGACATGCTGGTAGGTTAATTGCATCCTGGCTAAATTGGCCCTAATACAGTATCTCCCAGAAGTGAGTGCCCCCCTCACAATTTTGTAAATATTTTATTCTATCTTTTCATGTGACAACACTGAAGAAATGACACTTTGTTACAATGTGACGTAGTGAGTGTACAGCTTGTATAACATGTAAATTTGCTGTCCCCTCAAAATAACTCAACACACAGCCATTAATGTCTAAACTGATGGCAACAAAAGTGAGTACACCCCTAAGTGAAAATGTCCAAATTGGGCCCAAAGTGTCAATATTTTGTGTGGCCACCATTATTTTCCAGCACTGCCTTAACCCTCTTGGGCATGGAGTTCACCAGAGCTTCACAGGTTGCCACTGGAGTCCTCTTCCACTCCTCCATGACGACATTATGGAGCTGGTGGATGTTAGAGACCTTGCGCTCCTCCACCTTCTGTTTGAGGATGCCCCACAGATGCTCAATTGGGTTTAGGTCTGGAGACATGCTTGGCCAGTCCATAAATTGATGGCGCTATATAAGTACCTGTAATAAATAAAATAAAAAGCATATTTCAAAAAAAGGCCTCTTTGAATAAAATCTTTTGTTGCTGATCAGAGTTATTAAGAACAGAGGCTGTAGTCAGGACCATGCCAAGAGCAGATGCTGCCTGAAGCAGCCATATTTGCTGTCCCCTGGGTTGCACAGCATCGTTGGTTGCTAGGAATCTAGTAACCTATTAATTGGCCTCATGGGCCACACAGACATGGTTGTAGTTTTGATAGGACCCATGCTCTGTTGGCATCTAGAGATAACCTTTGCCACACTAATGTCCCAGCCCTGGGTCTGCAGCATCCTACCCCTGCCTTTTCTCAATGAAAACAAAGTATCCTCTTATTGGATAAGTTGGCAATCATGACTTCACCGCCCCTGCCATCCCCTCCACCTTGTCCAAACAGAAAACGCCTTGTGTTCATTAAAAATATACAAGGTGTTCTGTGAATGGTGGAGGTGCCGAGTGAGCAACCCACTGTGGTCATTGTGCAGAGGGGAAGCTGCTTGCACAGAACCCAGAAGATCACGGCTCTTGCTGTTACTACAGTGATTTATATCATCCTCCTCTAGATATCAGATGTGCATATTTACATTGAGCAAACCTAGACCAATGTAAGTATGGAAAAATAAAAGGATTGGAGCTCAGCTTTATTTATATATATTGAAATAATTCATTTTTTGTAATTGATTTCTGATGTTGACTATTGTAGATATCTGTAAATATATGAAAATGCATTTTTTAATAGATGAAGACTGTGTGTTTTTTGTAACTGAAATAGAGGGAAATAAAAGTGAGAGTATGCCAAGGGTGTGTTTTTCTACATAAATAGTTCACGGATAAACAATGTTACTATTTCCCATCTGAGGAGTTTGGGAAGTACGGAAAAACACAAACTTCTTGGCATGAGAACAGCATTCTGTTGGCAGTAATTTGCTCTAAGCTCTTTGCATACACTTGTAGGTGTATTACAGGTGCATTTGCTTGTGTAATCAATATGCTAAGTGGCTTTGCAATGGATGGAGTCCAATTCTCCGGCACAAACAAGATCACATTACAAACACTCACATGATTATTATGGCAACTGAACGTCTTGACCTACCTTGTGTATGAGTATTTGTACCCAGGATTTCATTGTCCATATCAGCCTTTCTCAAACTTCTTAACCCAGAGGAACCCTTAAAATTTTTTTGGGTCTTGCGGAACCCCTGCTAAAACCAAATTATTGGTGGGCAGTTGGAAAAAAGTGCCCTACATTGCTGGCTAGTGGGAAGAATGCCCACTTACAGTGGTCACCAGAATGCTACCCTTATAGAGAGGTAAAAAGATCATTGGCATCATGCAGCTGCCCAGTGGCGTATTTTGGTTTTGTGCTACCCTAGGTAAGACTAAAATCGGACGCCTCCCCTTCAAAATTTGTCCCACCCCTTTCTGTTTAAGAACCACCCCTTCAGGACAGGACAGGAGAGGGTCAGCGTGATGGGGGGACAGCGTGACAGGAGCAGGGTAATGGGACAGGAGGGGTCAACGGGACAAGTAAGGGGCAGCAGGACAAGTGGGGGCAGCGGGATGGGGAGCAGTGGGACAGGTGGGGAGTAGTGGGAAAGGAGGGGCAGCGGACAGGAGGGGAGCAGCATGACGGGTGGGGAAGCACCAGTCCTCCAAGCTGTTACCTGTCCAGCAGCTGCTCCTCCAGTTGGTGTCAGGATCTGGTGCCAGCAGCAGTAGCTGAGCCTGTGTCCCATCTCCACCAGGATCTCCAGCGGCAGCTGCAACAAAGAGCAGGGAGGCTCCTCCACCCTGACCTTGTCCTCTTCTTCCTCCTTCTCCACAGGCCCTCCACTGGCACCCCCAGGCCTCACCCACCCCACACAGCCCGTACAGTCCGGCACACACTGTAGATCCTAACCAGTGCCTGCCTGACAGCGAGTTCCGGCCCCTGACCGCACGCACCCTGCACATACAGGAGATCCGCTCACCACTCTGGCCTTCTCTCCAGCTGGTCCCCCCACTTGTGTGTCGCCTGACCCCTCCCCCCCCCGATGGAGAAGATAAGTGCTAATCTAATAAGTGCCGCTAATAACCATGTGTGTCCCTTCTGCTTGGAAGCAGCACTGCCCCCTGTAAAATGCCACCCACGGCAAATGCCTTGTTTGCCTCATGGTAGATACGCCCCTGCAGATACCTCTGCCAAATGGCATTGACCCTGAAGCTATGCAAATAGCACTATGTGAAAGATCAATTAGTTACTGCTCAAGGAACCCCAAACAGCCTGTGGAGGACCCCGGTTGAGAATGGCTGGTTCATATGATCACTTGATGTTTATACAGCTCTATATGCAGTGCATCTAACAAATAAGTCAATAAACATCTATTACCTATTGTTTTATCACTGCGTATATAAATGCAGCAAAGAAATCAGATATTTAGGTAATGAACGAAAATTAAATTCACTTCCAACCCAAAACTTTGGTCAGCTTAGACTGGGTTGTACATGACCTTTGTACCAATCTAGGCCTGTGTGTAAACCTAATCTCTCTATAGGAATGCGAAACAAAAAATTAAAACTACGCATTACAGACAAATGTCCCAGAATCAAAACATATTGTAATGCTTTCCTATTTAGATCCCACCAGACCTGAAATGGAGTCTTATTGATTTCAGGTTCCAATTTATGTATCCTCCCTCCACACGTGATGTTATGTTGCCATGATGACCGCCCTGCTCAGCGGCGGATCTGTCACTGCGGGCTGGCGGTCTGGGCGGTAGCGCTGTTTGGGCCATTCGCAGACCGCAGTCCACCATTTAGTGACCGTTGGTCTAGAAGATGTCTTTTTGGAATTTATTGCAGAATAACCTGGAACAGGAAGAGGGGTTCAGGGTACAGGACAGTCCAAAATCAGAGAAATAGATAACAGGAGGACAACTTCCCACTTATCTTCTCTAAACAGCCTCTGTTGAAAGTAATAGGGAATGCCAATAAGCTTGAACCCTATAAGAGCAGTCCCAGTCCATTCAGTATCCTGTGCCATCTAATTCCCTTTCAGCACAAGTACACCCAGGAGTCCACTGCAAGGCTCTACATGATCCAAACCTGTGGGATCCCTGTGGAAGCTGGAAATAACTACAGTAAGCATCAATGACTACCATGTGCTCTCTCGCGATCATGACTTCACCACCCCACCTGTTCACCTCATCCGTTCAAAGGATGCTTTGCGTTCATTGAGAAAGTGCAAAGTGTTCTCTGAATGGTGCTCATAGTGAGCGAATGACCGCCTGTGTTCACAAAGCAGCAAGACAGCCATTCAGCACGGGCCCCGGGAGCTAGTGGAGATCACTGGAGTAGCAAAGCCTACTCCAGTGATTTCCAGCTTTCAAAGGGATTCCACGGGTACAACTTGCATCATAAAGATGATCTAAAACATATGTAGCAGGCTGCTGTGTTTCTTGGTACCCCCAGGCTCTGCACAGCCAGGCAACACGCATTTTCCACACTTTCATCCACAGTCAGTGAACAATCCATGAGCTTGGTTTTTGTTATTTTATTAGGAGAACATAACTTGGATAGCATAATAGGGATTATGCCCGACTTAGCTGAATCAATGCAGGGGCACAACTACCTTCCTATTTACTGACACAGATCCTGGACTGTTCTTTTCCTTGAAAGCCATCAGTCATAACGGATCAGTAGCAACAGCCCTTTATGGGCGAGGAACTCGCAGCCCCTTTGAAATCAACTTAGATTCTCCTCCCACCCGTAGAACTGCTCCCAGCTCCGCAGTCTGCAGACACTACCAGCCCTCCTGGCTGCTCTGAAGAACTCCCAGGATAATGATAAAGTATTAAGCACAGTGCTGTCCTTTGAAAGCTTTCTACATGTAGCAGTCTTTTCCCTTGTGAATCCCTGGGTGTGCTGATACACTCACTCATGTTTCTGCCATACTGCTGAATCGATCCTCCTGAGCCAGCCTGAGCCCAGCCTGGGGGCCAGCCACCCCAAACATAGGGGACCCCTCCCAGGCCACTGCCAGTGTCCACAGCACTCTATCTTCCACCCGACTCCCCAGGTGGCCTGATTATCCCATATTTATGGGCTGGTCCACCACTCTACCAGAACCTGAGATTGGTTAGACTCCCACAAACATGCAGATTAGGTTTCCATCTCTTCTGCCTACTGGCTTCTGGAAGGTTCCCGTGGTCCTCCAGAACCAAGTGGAGGTGACTGAGTCCCAACCTTTTACCTCATCCAGCTTGACCTGCAGTAACCCGACCTTAATCACAGACTCACACATTCACCATGAGTAATACACAATAGATCTGCCTACATTATTCTAGTAGCACACTCAAGGGTGCTACACATGTACAGTATAAGAATTATTGTTGGTTAACCCCCTAGAAATTATAACCACTTAAAAACAAAACAGATACGAATGGCCCTGGCAGATATATATGTTCATCTTTAAGCGCTGCATGGTTTATGAATTTTGAGTGATATTGAAGGTTTTTGAGGTGATTACCTTTCATGCCAGCTGCTCCTGTCACATAGACACATTTCGCTCAAAAGATTGCATGAAGTGATTGCGTCAATGATTAACTACTTATTGTTACATGTATGGCCAGCGTTAGCAACAGTCCTACACAAAACTTTTATTTGGGCTCAAAGACCCAAAAGGGTTGAAGTAACTGTTACATGGGCATGACTGGGAAGTCCTGACTACGATATGAACAGAAAGGCATAAGGGTCCTATTGGAGGTAAGTCCTTTTCTGTCCCATAATTCAGTCTGGGTGCATTGACAATTATTTATCTGGACAATTGATAATTCAGTAGTCCTGGCTACAGTATGACCAGACCTGCACATGGGTTGGCCAGTTCTATAATTCCATCTGAGCAGGGGCGGACTGACATCTTATGGGGCCCCCGGGGCAATAGGGGATCATGGGGCCCCTGTGTCCTTTTCCAAATTCAAAAAAGCCTATGAAAAAGGTACCAGGAGCATCTCATAGGGCCCTCTACTGACCCTGGGCCCTCGGGCAGCGCCCGAGTTTCCAAATGGTCAGTCCACCCCTGCGTCTGAGTGTATTGAGAGCACACTGCATTCCTGGCATACACTGGTACGGGACTTATGGGTTCTTTAGAGTCTTCCCTGGCAGGGCCTCATTTCTGAGAAGCCTAGGAACATTGTACTGATCAGCACAGCATACATAATGTTCTTAAATGTCCTTCCCAGGGGCTGCAATGAAGTGCTTGGCAGATATTATGGAAATCCCCCATAACATCCCCAGCACAGAAGCTCCAGTGTAAAGTGGATAAAATTAAAATTAGTGTGCAAGCGTTCTGATCTCAGGAACCGATTATTAAAGTGTTTTTTACTCAGCATAGCAGACATGAGTACAGATAGTATTATAGGTACTTCCGTAGATATATGTATCTCTTTACACTTAATAGGCATGGCTTTTCCTTGTCACTATCAGGCAGTTGCATCAGAAAGCTGGATTATTGCATGGAGCAGCCAACATGCTCTGATAAACATTGAGCAACTGGTATTTGCCTAAATATACTTCCCTGTGCCATCCTGCTCTCAGATTTCTGGAGATAAGCAACTCTCAACCTCCCAGCTTTCTGAGATGGTAAAAGGGAACAGGTTTTAGCACAATAATGTAAGGGCAGTACACACCTCTGCCATGCGGACTGTTATGCAGGCCATACATGGTTCGAATTCCGAACGATTTTTAGTTCAAAATCGAAAACGTTCACTCAGTAATCTGATGATGCCATCAATGATTTTGAAAATCGGCTGACCAAGTCATAAAGTTCACCCCATATAACAAGCAAAACTTCAGTTCCTTCCAGGTCACGGCTCATGCGCATATTCTTTTCAGAAAAACGATTGTACGGTTTGACCATCATTGAGTCGAAAATCGGTTGTTTTTTACGAATTTCCCAATATGCCCGAAAAGGGGAGGAACCACAAAAATTGGTTGGTGCCATTGACCCACTAACAGAGCGAAAATCGGCCGATTATTCTTAGGTCTGATTTTTGGATGAAAAATCGGTCGAATTGTGACCCATGTACTGCCTGCCTAAGGCTCCATGCACACTGGGCGTTTTAATAACACTGGTAACATTAGCTGTGTAAAGTCACGTTAAAAACCTGTTTTTCAGAGATTTTTAGCGTTTTTGCATTAGCGTTTAACGGCGTTTTTTAGTGTTTGTTCTCATTTGTGTTTTTTTAGCAGTTTTTTTTTACCCGCCCCTAAATTTTGTTTTGCTCACAGAAAGTCCAAAAATGGCAGCTTGCAACATGTTACCGCATTTTTCAGCGTTTGAGCATTTTTACAGCTAAAGAACACTAGAAACCCACTAATTCCAGGGTTTTTTCCAGCCAAGAAACACCTTAGCCAAAAAACGCTGATTACAGTCTACGTGTGCATGGACACATAAGATAACATGCTAGGGGGTTTACTGGCTGTAGAAAAAACGCCAAAAGCCAAAAACAACCGCTGTAAAAATGTCCAGTGTGCATGAGGACTTCATTCAGAGCCAGAGCAGGCAGGAGTGGGTACATGATTCAGAATGTAGACTGTGCATTTTAGTCTGTGCATCCACTCCTGCCCGCATGGCAAATTTTGACATGTGTCTGTGTCCATGCACCCACTGCATCTGCATCTACTTCTATGGGCTGCTTGCACGCAACTCCGAGGTAGAAACAAATGCAGAAAAAGCAGCTAAGCACCAAGGATGGGTCTCCGCGCCCATTTGAATTCTAAATGAGCCCTTAAGATTGAATATGCCAAAAATTAAACAAGTACTATTCCTCACTGCCACTCTTGGTAGGCATTGACTTTGCAAAATAGCAAATGTAATAATTTAGAGTTTAGATGAAAAGTTAAGCGCAGTACAGAGAAATTCCACTCTATGTAACTAAATTTATATTTCTAATCCATAGTTATTCTTCCTGTATGTAGACTATAAATTACATATCTACTAGTCCACAGAATCCAGCATTGTCTTTCTTAGAGCGGAGAATTCTTCTTTGTAGCTTTTCTCCCTTTCTGTCATCTTGAAACAATACCCTGGGCATGCACCATGGGTCTTGTCAGGTCTACCTGACAACCATGGAATGTCTCTACATGCGCTAAATCCTGCAAATCTCTGATGCATGCACAGAAAGCAGAAGGTTTCTTCCATGGTATTTTATTATGTAACAAAAAAAATCCAAATGCTTAAGAGGGAGAGGATAGTCAAAGGAAAGGATGACTTGTTCATGGATGAAGTCCGCAAGGCTGAGTTGGGGGCAGATGTAAGGGTCCTCTACTGGGCGCAGATTCCCGCCTTGTTGACTCTGGACCAACACCTCTTCTTCTTGGATGGGATAGTCACCTACCTGTTGTTTAGGAGATACTGCACCATACTTTGTTCCAATCTTCAGGCTGGCGGCCTGCATCCTCCATGTTCCCATCCTGGAAGAAAACAAATGTTCACTTCAGTTGCATTTGAAATGCTTTACAACATAACTCCATCACCAGTACAAGCCACAGGACCTTCTAGCCAATGGTCAGGAATGGTGAGGTTTCTCGTTCTGTTCCCAATGTGTCCTCACCAACCATCCTAGCAGTCCAGCCCTACAGAGGGCTCTTACATCTTGCTGTGTCCTGCTCCCATACCCGAAGACCCCTGGGCCTCACCCACAGCTGACATATAAGGGGCACTAACTGTACCCATTACATCACTAGAGGTAGGGTAAAGGTTAAGGGGGCACTAACATCTGTCAATATGGATGCCTCCTGTGGTGGCCATTTTTGTGTCACAGGCCAGGAAGGGAGCTCAGTAATACTGCAGCTATGATTTTATCAGGTTCAGCAATAAGCCGGGTACACACATGGATAGAAATTTGGCTGGTGCAGCAGGATCTAGCAGAATTTTGATCTATGTGTGGTCCTCACTGTTCGACAGATGCCAATTATCAGGCCAATCATCAACTTTTGTCAAATGATCATGTTGGAAAACATTCACTGATCAGCAGCTGCAGCCAAAACCATAGTAGCACACTGGAGGGGGAAGGGGGATTCCTGCATCCACCTCACTTGTGTGGATGGAGGAATCTGTTAGTTTTTTTTTTCCTTTAGCCTGCTGGTTGAACAAATAAAAATCGAATGGTGTGTACCCAGTTGACTGAGCCGTACTGAGAACAGCTCCAGTGCCATGCTGCCCCACTGTGTCTCCAGAGAGCTGCACTAATCTGTCTCATGGGCCGCACATCAGACCAAAAAGGACAATTGAGGAGGGATGAGACACAGAAGGATTTGGTTATAAAGGAAGGACAGTTGGAAGCTATGCAACTCCTGCACTGAAAGCACCATCACACATAGAGAGGCTCAACCTGAAAAACTGCCCAAGTTGAACAGCGGTGATTATGTGTATGGCTGACATCGTAGGCTGATTTATTCACGTAAATAATCAAGAATGTGTATAAACCATTAAGCCAACCAAACATGTATTGAAATTCAGCTGGTCCAGCAGGTTCCTGCTGGCCTAGAAACATTTTGATCCATGTATGGGCAGGCTGGTTGTACACAAGTTCATCTATCAATCAAGTTGTGTACAGTCAACCTGTTGGGTTTTTACCGAACGATTAGTGCTGCTGGTTGAACAAAAAAAAAATGAATCATGTATGGCCAGCTATTGTGGCCCTGCATGCGTGCATGGATGAAACTGCACATTGCGATCTCTGAGCCTATGTACTGTAGCAGATCATACTCTCATGTTCAATGTGTATGCTGTGGTCCTAGTTTGCTCCTTTTGTCCCTATAATGTGCCCCAAGAAATGTGTGTTAAGGATTGTACATATGAATATCGTCCGAAAAATACCGGTTTTGGAGTCAGTATCTGATAATCTGAGCATTACTACACAGATTTCGAGAGCCAATCACGACAATGCGTGCAAAATTATCCGAAGGGACAAGCACGAACATTTTCCTCGTATGATACAAGAACAACCAATTTGTGATTAATCAGTACAGTATTCAGCTTTAAAAATCGAGTGACCATGACAGCATGATCAAAAAAGAAAGAATACATTACAATACACTACATTACATCACTTCCAAAGTTGTATTCTGTCTTACGAGCATTTTAGTAACTTTGATAACCTATTCATTTTTGATATGCATAAGAAAAAAACAGACGATCATTCGTCCAATTATCTCATCGTGTGTACGAGGCTTTACTGTCACTACATCATATATTTCCTTCAAAAAAGAGCACCTTGTAAAGAAAAGGTTTAATATATATACCTGTCCTGCCACCTGTTGTGGTGGTTTATGTAAGGATATATATTATTTATAAAGGGCGTGTCCCTTTCCCTTAGATGAAATATTACAGTGCCTCCAGCCGTTAAAATACGGCAAATATTTAGTAAACCAATAATTTGGACACCTTGATAATTTGATCACCACTTATTATTATACCTTGAATTCTTTTAGCCAATATGATTTCGTACCATACACACAAAATTTGCCTTATAATAGATAAATATAAAAATGTATTTATGTACAAAAATTATATATATATTAACACAAAACACAAAAGACTGGTGATAAATGAATATTGGTACACACAATCAAAAATATATCTACCAATGTAAGACACAATAATAAGGTCTCTAACTAATTTCATCAATCACAAACTTTAAATGATATGATATTTATTAAATTTATTAATAATTAATAATTTCGAATATCTCAAAGGTTATATTCTTACATGCCGTGGCCATAGGCTTGCAAGAAGTAAGCCCTTGATATATGATACTCTGGTTATTAATATTCAATAAATTATGAAATATGGAAAAATTTATAATATGGCAATCAACAATTTTTTTTAACAGTAACACAGTATCTGACTACATATATCTAACTATCCAATATTGTTGTAATACACTAAGGTAATTTTATGATTCTACACAACAGAGGAAATAATTAATACAACATCAAATAAACATCTCACCACACCTGGACGTCAGACTAGGCAACTCTCCCGTGGATTTAGCTGGCAGTGGAACGCCTTTAGACTGATATATAGGCAAGTGATAGATTCAATAGGGGAGAATGTAGGAAGTTATAAGATTAGAGGTTTAAAGTTTTAGGAAGTTTGAAAAGATGGAAGAGTAATTATTTCAGCAGAGATCTTCTTCAGATGTCAGGTCTTTCCATGAGGTCTTATGAGGGTTCTTCTTTTTCATGAGGTTTTTTCTTTATGTTACAGCACATGGGCTTTTTATATCCACTAGTCCATTGTTCTAAGATACCTTCCCACCAGGCTTCCTGATTGGCTAGTTGAGAAATGTGTGTACATAAGCTATTTCTCACCTGCCCGCCAGGTGGCGGTCATGTATCACAGAACAATGTGAGTATTTGATATGACTCATATCTTGGGTGGAATCTTCAGGTAATTTCAGGAATAAAATATACAGCACTTTCCAGATATAGCAGTGATCATACCTATGATATTCTAAATAGGGACCATGGAATATAGGTGTATATTCGGTTATTCCTCCTTGAAGTATCATCCTGTTTGTTTCCTGATAAGACATGTAACTAATGCTAGTTTATAATACATCTTACTTCCCATCATCTCAATACTCAAGTTAGTGATATATAGTTCCCATTGCTGAGTATTTAGTGGTGTTTAAAGTCTATGACATCTTATTTATAATCTGTTTTTGTAGTACATTTTTGTAATGATATACAGTGAACTTTTAAACTTAAATGTCCTGAATTTCACCCCTTGGTTTCAGCATCAACATTCCCTCTGTGTAGGGAAAAAAATCTCTGTTTGCCTAGCCCTTGTATTTGACTCATGGTAAACAATTGTTAATGCTTTCACCCTTGGTGAACAATAGTAGATAGTAATAGTTTCAGAGGTTTGTTGGTTCATCACACTCTACAGGTTTTGGTTAAGCTCTCAGACAATCAGTTTGGTTCCTCTATTGTCATGTCCAGACCTTGTATATGTTTACCTGCTTATTGAAGTCTGAATAATGGTGTTTGATCACCTGAGAACTTTAAAATAGTATTGTCTCTAGGAGGAAAGAAAAACAATCCCTTTACCCATTACATTTCTCTAGCTAGATGGTTCAACCAAGACAAAATTAACTCTTAGCATCCGGCTATTGCTGAGCTGTTTGCCATATAATATTATGTCTTGATAAAAGTCATATTCTTGAGACATGATTCAAAAGCCCACAACAAAATCCCCCTTTGTTTGGGGTACAGGCACGTGTATAGGGGTGTCTGTGTCGCAAAACATGAGTGGGGCTTTTGGCTAGAGTGATTGTTCGTCTTCTCCGGTGAAGTGAATGAAATAAAAAAAAATAAAATTTTTTTTTTTTTTTTTTATAATAAAATGGCAGCGGTGATGCTGGTTGGTCCTCAACTTGACTCGGCGTCTTTAGATGGACACTTCCGATGACGATCCTGGTCTTGTGATGAGGCCGGCCTGGCCTGACACATCCACCTTGGGGTCCATGGGTCCTCCGCACGACAGGTCTCTTAGACGGTCTCCTATGCGGGTTTTTTCCTCTGGACTGGCCCTTGGTGGCCTTGGACATCAGGTTATCGTCTCCGGATCGATCTCTGGCATCTGGTCTTTCCCACAGGACATTATAGCTTCCTTCTAGGGTCCGGTCATTGACACCTCCGATCGCCGGTCTGGTCATAGTCTGGGCCTTCCTTCCTAAATTATTAAAATGAACAGTTTAAGTATGGGATATACATAAAATTATATTACTGGATCCTGTAAGGCAAAATATGAATTATATGTTTAAAGGAAATTTAAGAATGATCTCAATATCTCCAGATAGGAATTGGTGGGTTTAGTCTTCCAACAACTGCAATTGAGACTTTGGATGGCAAGCACGTAATTGATTGATGTGCACCCATCTATCACTGATTTCACCATACCGGGTAACCTGCAATTTATATGCGACCGGAGAGATTTTATCAATGATAGAGAACGGACCTTTCCAAGATGGAAGGAATTTCCGTTCCTTGATCTGGTCTCTTGCAAAGTTGTATAGATAGACCTTGTCACCAATCTCATATTCCTTCTTGGAGGTTTTGAGATCATAGTATGTCTTAGCACTAGTTGCAGCTCTTTCCAAATTTCGCTGGGCAAAGGCAAAAGCATATTGCAGATGTTTACGTAAATCCTCTATGTATTGGTGTGTGGTGGTAGCATTGATCAAATTTTGATCTGTAGTGCGATACAATAAGTGCTGGGGCAGTACCATCCGTCTACCTGTCATCAGTTCAAAAGATGACATTTTTGTAACTGTATTCGGAGTAGCCCTCAACGCCATCAGGACCAGCGGGAGTTTGACATCCCAATCTTTGCCTGTTTCCTTAACAAATTTCTTAAGGACATTAACGATGGTCTGATTGTATCGTTCTACACCACCACTAGAGGCTGGCCGATAGGCGATATGCAATTTCCTTTTAACCCCCAAAATTTTCCACAATTTGGCCATCACTTCGCTAGTGAAGTGCGATCCTCTATCAGACTCTATCCTCTGAGGTAAACCAAAACGAGAAAATACATGATTTATTAGCAATGCAGCACATGTCTCGGAGCTATTATTTGGTGCTGGTATACATTCGACATACTTGGTGAATAAACATGTAACTGTTAACATATACCGATTTCCTCGTGAAGATTTTGTTACTGGCCCAATAAAATCCATTTGAAGGTCTGACCAAGGCATACATATCCCCCTCTTCTGGAGAGGTGCTCTGTGAGTTGGCTTGGTAGGTTGAAATTGGGGACATATTAGGCAACCTTGGCAGTATTCCTTCACATCACGTAACATATGAGGCCAGTAGGCATAATCCCGCAGGATCTCATACGTGATCTTCTCTCCACGATGACCGGAAGTGGGAGCATCATGGGCATGCTGTAGCATCAAACCTCTAAATTTAAGTGGGACGACCCATTGTTGTACGCCACCCTTTGAGGTTCGTATCAACAATCCCTGGTATAAAGAGAATTGGGATTTGGATTTCATTAAGATACGTAAATCCTCCTTCCCACTATATACTTCCTTATTTATGGGATTTTGGTTGGGATCTTCTATATGACTATAAAACAAGCCAATTATAGGGTCTTCTTTTTGGGCAGTAATTAAATCCTCACTAGGAGAATCGTGACTCCATTGTATTGCATTCGGATCACCAGCTGTTCTGGCCTGTTGCCTGGTGACAGCTTCAACCTGTACGGTACCTAAAAATTGATCAATGTCTAACAGTTCACCGGTGATTGCCCCTTCCTTGGCTAGAGAATCGGCCAGATCGTTCCCTTCTTTCTCGGCACCTAGAACCTTGGAGTGGCCTTTGGTCTTCTTGAAGTGCAGAGTGAGATCATTGGACCTTACCAGTTCATCAATGTGACAAAAGAGCTTACCATGTTTCACGGGTTTGTGATTACTCTTGTTCATGTTGTTTCGCTTCCACCTAGGGAAATACTCCACAAAACTATTCCTGACATAATTGGAATCGGTTATGATGGCACACTCTTTAATGTTGAACTCTATAGCCATCTCAACTGCTCTAAGAATTGCAGTAAGTTCAGCAACCTGACTGCTTTTTGGTCCAAGTTTGTATCCCACAGAAATTGGGGTGACACCTTGGGTCCAAACGATTCCAATACCTGCCACTAGTTGGAGCTGTTCCCCATCCTTGTGATGAAAAGCACAACCATCCACATATACACACGGCAGCTGTTTACAGTATTCTTCATCGTAAACCTTGTAGGGAGAGAACAGTTGTTCTTCCAGAAAGTCAGTGTCCGGGGCCTCCATAGCAGGCGTAGTTGCGGAACAATCATGGAGCTCGGCTAGGCCCTGGGCTACTGGACTTTCCTTGTTCTGTTTGTACCGAATTTCAAGAGGCCACCCTTGCAAAGACAAAGTCCAAGCAGTGATGCGGCTATTAGACACATTTCCTCCCTTGATACGTTCACTCTTTAAATACTGTAAAGGCTGGTGTGCCGTTTCAACAATGATTCTCTCTCCCTGAATGTAACTGCGAAAATTCTGTAATGCCCACACGGTGGACAATAGAGCTTTTTCACAGTCACTGAACTTTACTTCAACCGGGGACAAAGTTTTACTGGCATAGGCAATCACCTTACTGACATCATCACGTTTCTGGTAAAGAACAGAACTCATACTTACCTGCGTAAACCCTGTCTCTAGATAGAAATTTTTACCCCCTTCGGGATATCCGAGACACGGCGCTTGTGTGAGACGTTCCTTTAATTCCTTCATGGCGTCCTCCTGTTTCTTACCCCACGACCATTCGACATCCTTCTTCAGTAGGTGAAGCAGTGGCTTGCTTATCTCGGCGTAATTGTCAATAAACTTACGCGAGTAGTTTACCATACCTAGGAATGATCTCAATTCTTTAAGGTTAGTAGGGACTTTACAATTCAGAACCGCCTCAACTTTCTTCTTTTGTGGGTTCAAACCTTCAGCAGTAACTTCATGGCCTAGGAAGTTTACCTTCGTGCGACACCACTGGGCTTTTTGTAAGGACAGTTTAACTCCTGCTGCTTTTAATTGGCCCAGGACATGCCGAAGTTCTGTAATGTGTTTGGCCATATCTGTACTTTTGATCAGGATATCGTCCACATATGCCAACGTCCCCCTTTCGAAGGCGTCTGGCATGGCCTTGTGCATGAACACAGCAAATTCATGTCCGGAATTTATGAATCCGAAAGGCATTCGTACCCAACAATATTGTCGATTCCCAAAACTGAAGGCCAGTTTGTATTGGTCTTCCTCACTCACCTTTATGGTCCAATACCCCTGTGCACAATCCAAAGCTGTGAAAACCTGGGATCCTTGGAGCTGGGCGAGACACTGGTCTATGTATGGGACCGGCCATCCTGACATGTACACACGTTTGTTCAGCTGACGGAGATCAGCGCATAAACGCCATTGTCCATTGGGTTTTAAAATACCCAGGATCGGGTGGTTGTAGGAGCTGTGGATGGGCCTAATTATACCCCTTTCATGTAACTTCCTGATAATCTCAGCTAGAGATTCATAGGAAGCTAATGGTAACCTATACTGTCTTACGAATACTGGTGGGGCATCTGGATCTGTTTGGATCCTAGCGATGTGTAGGTCAGTAGTCCCACAATCGTAAGAATCCTTGGCAAAGATCTCTTGGAATTCAAGGAGAAGCTCTCGGAGCAATTGTCGGTCGAGATCACTGGCACACGCGTCGGCGAGGGCCACCATCTCTTCCACTAACTCCTTGAATCCAGGAAAGCTTTCCGGCTGACCTATCTCATATGCCTCTTCAAGTTTCGTGGTGAGGTCATTGGGTATGTTATGTGTGTGTGTGTTCTCCTGCCATCCAGGTTCTTTGGGGTACTCTTGTTCTTTGATTGGGTGATCAAAGACAATTGATGTCTCTTCGACTCGACAGGTGCCATCTTTAGAATCGAATGGATAAATGGACTCTATGGTGAAAATACCCTCTGGTAATGAATGGAATGTTTGTTCAATTAATTGTTCCTCCGACAAATATTCATCGGGGATGAGTCCAATCACCTGGTTAGTGACCCCAAAGGTGTAATATTCAGTCTCTACCGCTAGACCAATAAGGGTCTCTTTGGGTAAGACGATGTCCTGATTGGACAGATTATGTACGTAAATGTACATCGGGGATTGATGTGTGTTGACTAGGGGCGTGTGTGTAATGTTCAGTCCCTCCCCCTGCATTTTATGGGAGAGGCATACTAATGCATCTGACCCCTTCAGTCTATGTCCCTTTTTAACTTGGATGGGGAGTATGAAATTATTTATGCCCTTAGGAATTGTAATCTTTTGGGCTACCTGGACTTCAACAGCATAAGGCATCTGTTGCTGGGATTTTAAAGCTAAGTCCAGATTTTGGTATTTTTCGGGGTCCCCCTTTAGTCGACTCCATAAACAGTCATTAATTAGGTCGACTTGCATTGCAAAGCGATGTAATATATCGTTGCCAAAATAAATTTTAGTTTGGGAATTATCCAAGACTAGGAACACATGGGCGGCTGTTTTGTTTCCTACAGTGACGTTTAAGAGACACCTAGCCATTGAATTGTGATCATCAGAGTCATCAAGGGAGTCTGAAATCCAATGACGCTGAGGTGTGGAGAAACGGATCATTTCCATTTCGGTCAGGTGTTTTATCAACCCATGGCTTACAAAGCTGTGTTCCTGTCTCAAATCTAGTTTGGCATATTTTGACCTATTAAGACCATTTATCCGGATGGGGATAAACAAGTCGCTGTTAACCCTTTCAATACCTGTCAAGAATTGGGTGTGATCTCCCCCTTTTCTTGGTTTATCCTCCTGATGAAAAGATATCGTAAGGATGTCATCTTGGAGGGAAATATCTTTGATTTTATCTTGGGGAATTCTAAAAATGTGTTCCTCATCTCTTCTGATAGGGTTACAGTCATCAGGTTTGATAACCGTTACATCAGGAAGTTGGCTGTTCCTGAAATGGATTTCTAATGATCCAGGCCTTTCTTCCACCAGGTGGCAGTGTTGTCGGGAATGGGGAGTTTTAAGTTTCCCATATTTAATCGGGGTATTTACCTGTGACCACAGCACTTGGTTCACACAATCAACTATGGTGTTCAGCCTTTTTAGGAAGTCCATCCCAATTATCATGTGGTGCTGTGATATGCTAGCAATGATGATGGGGTGTCTCAGTTCCTTATTACCCAGTTTCAGTTTAAGCCAGGCGGTACCCATGACTTGTAACGGGTCTCCACCTACACCAATCAATGAGCTGTCAAAACTTTTAAGTCTCGGCTTGGTGGGCATGACATTCGCCACTTTGTCAAAGTGTTCCTGTGACATGATGGTTGCTTGGGATCCAGTGTCTATTAAGCCGACAATCGAAAGATCACTGGCATCCTGCACCTGCACCGTGGCATAATATCTCCCATCAGATTCAGTCAGCTCACACATGAAATTAGTGTGGTTGAAGATCTGTGGGCCCTTCAATAACCTATGACTAGCTCTTATCTCACCGCATGTGGTGGACACATCACCCTTATCCTCCCTGGTGGGATTCTTGGACTGTCTCAAGACAGAAGCACAACTAGAAGTTGGTGCTCCGTCTGGCTTGTCAATCCCGACGACTTCCGATGCCGCGACTATATTAGGGGCAATAGATGGACACTGAAAAACAGGAGAATCATTAATAACCAACAACTGGTCCCCCTTTGCCTGAGAACTAGATTCTCTATTAGTAGGCGTGTCAGGGACGGGGCACACATCTCCTGTCATTTGACTCAGTGTCCTCCCCTGTTGGTTTAAGGCTTGGTTGCCTGTTAATTCTGTGACCCTTGGTTGGTCACAGGAGCTGCTCCTAAAAAAGGATTGGATGGAAATTGAGTGACAAGCCTGTCCATTTGTTCAGCCATTTTGCTGACCTGTGCCTCTATTTGTCCAATACGCTCAGAGGAGTCATTCTGTTGATTCTCCCTTTTCCTATATTTGCGCTTGTATTTTGGACGAGACTGGTAATGAGACTCAGAGTCAGAACTACTGCTCTGGTCCCGACGCCATTGTTCTCTCTGAGGTTTTGGGGTCTCCCTGTTATTAAAGGGAGCCTGGGGTACTGTATCCCCCCTTTGAGCCTGAGGGTGTTCTTGGCGTGGAGGAAATCTTTGGAAATCGGAGTTTTTATTAAAATTGGGATTCTTATTGTAATTATGGTTCCTGTTGAAATTGGGGTTCCCATAAAAATTCCCATGTTGGTTTTGGCGAGGATAATAGAACCTCTGAGGATACCATTGCCTCCTTTGATTTTCATCACTGTACTGGCCCTTACCATACTTTTTATTCTTCTCACTTCCACTACCGTAGTTCCCTGGCTTTTGCCTATCCTTTCTCACCCACTGGTTTTGGGGTGCAAAGTTATGGACCTCCTTCACTTGCTGGGTTTGAGGTGCAAATCTAGGGGAACCATTGGTTTTACCCCCACGGACTACTTCCGCATATGATTTCTTCTCTGCCTGCACATTTGGATTTGGAGGGGAAACGGTAGTGGCTGCTACTATCTTGGGGCTATTTTTAGGTTCTCTTTTTATCCCGCCCTCACTGGACTGTTGGATCGAGAATAAATAGTCACTCTCTCTCACCAACCAATCAAGAGAGCATCCCTTTCTGTAATCCTTTGCAAGTCCCAATTTTATGTAAGCAGGTAATGCTTCATAGAATAGTGTCTTGAATTCTGGCTGGTTAGGATTGGGATCCTTTTCAGCCAGGAAATAGGCATTTCTGAGGACAGCCAGAAATTCTGCAGGGCTTTGGTGAGGACCACACTTTAAATTGTAGGCCGCAGCCTTGGCAGAGGTTACAGTTTTATAAGGCCCAAATTCCATGTGGCACTTATGTTTAACCTCTCTCCAGGACTGATTGGAATAGGCCCTCAAAGTCTCAAAGAATTGCCGGTATTTCTCTTCAAACACCCATGGCAGCAATTCTATTTTGGTGTGGTCATCTCTAATGCCCAGAATCTCTAACGTCTGTTCATATGTTCTCATGTGTTCGGTGATCTCAAGGGACCCTTTCTTAGAAAACATAGGAACAGTGTCCTTCAGGAACTTAATGACCTTTGGGGTGTCATATCTCCTGAATGACCCCTGGGATTTCCCTTCCTGCCTATATAAAACCTCATATTTTTCTTCAGAGCGCTCTGGAGTGTATCTTGAAAGCCTAGGAGGTGACCTATATTCTGACCCTGACTCACTATCAGATACTTCGCTGTGATGCGGGTATCTCCGCTCATCAGCCTCTGGCTTGACTGGGTTGGTCCGTCTTTGGACCCCAGAATTTATTTGGGCCGTCAACCTTATAATCTGCTCCTCCAGAGTTTTCTGCTCAGATTTTATCAAGGTAAGTTCTGACTGGTCATGCTTATCCCCTGGGTGAACTTTAATTTTGACAGGAGATAACCTCTCTGATCTGAAGTACTCCACCTCATCTTTCAAGTCCTGATACTTCTTTTGAAGTTGTTTTAATTCCTGAAAGTTTCTTTCATACAGGTCCTGAGCACTTCGAAAGTCTCCGACCAATCTATCATAATGTTTCTCGGATTCGTCTAAACGAATACCGGCATGACCAAGCTTCCCTTTCAAAGACTCAATGTCCTGATTTTTGCTTTCTAACAAGAGGCGGGCCTCTGACAACTCTTCCCTTAGAGTCCTGGTCTGCTGGGCAGCTCCAGCGGTCATGAACCATAACATGGGCCAAGCTTCTAGGAGAAGTCTGTCACGGCTTCTATCACTTTCTGCTCCAGCAAATGCTATTAAAAACCCAACAACCTGGCCCTTTTGGTTGAACAGGTCCTCAAAGGTATTCATGGCCTGCTCCTTCTCTTCATCCACAAATTCATTATTGCTATCCCCCAAATTCAATCTCTTGCGGAGATAATCTATTACTCCACATTCAACATAATTCTGCCAAGCACCGGCAGCTTTCCGGGCTGGCTTCATAACTTCCTGCTCAATGCCTTGAGCCGCCATATTTTCCTCGTTATGCTTGGAAGAGGTGGATCCGTGATTACTGGATGCCATTTTGATACAAAATATATGTTTGATAACGTGTACAAATATACAATCACCAGTGCGTTTTGTGTTATGGTACGATTTCTATGGATCTCAGCAGTGCCTCCAAATTTATGTTGTGGTGGTTTATGTAAGGATATATATTATTTATAAAGGGCGTGTCCCTTTCCCTTAGATGAAATATTACAGTGCCTCCAGCCGTTAAAATACGGCAAATATTTAGTAAACCAATAATTTGGACACCTTGATAATTTGATCACCACTTATTATTATACCTTGAATTCTTTTAGCCAATATGATTTCGTACCATACACACAAAATTTGCCTTATAATAGATAAATATAAAAATTTATTTATGTACAAAAATTATATATATATTAACACAAAACACAAAAGACTGGTGATAAATGAATATTGGTACACACAATCAAAAATATATCTACCAATGTAAGACACAATAATAAGGTCTCTAACTAATTTCATCAATCACAAACTTTAAATGATATGATATTTATTAAATTTATTAATAATTAATAATTTCGAATATCTCAAAGGTTATATTCTTACATGCCGTGGCCATAGGCTTGCAAGAAGTAAGCCCTTGATATATGATACTCTGGTTATTAATATTCAATAAATTATGAAATATGGAAAAATTTATAATATGGCAATCAACAATTTTTTTTAACAGTAACACAGTATCTGACTACATATATCTAACTATCCAATATTGTTGTAATACACTAAGGTAATTTTATGATTCTACACAACAGAGGAAATAATTAATACAACATCAAATAAACATCTCACCACACCTGGACGTCAGACTAGGCAACTCTCCCGTGGATTTAGCTGGCAGTGGAACGCCTTTAGACTGATATATAGGCAAGTGATAGATTCAATAGGGGAGAATGTAGGAAGTTATAAGATTAGAGGTTTAAAGTTTTAGGAAGTTTGAAAAGATGGAAGAGTAATTATTTCAGCAGAGATCTTCTTCAGATGTCAGGTCTTTCCATGAGGTCTTATGAGGGTTCTTCTTTTTCATGAGGTTTTTTCTTTATGTTACAGCACATGGGCTTTTTATATCCACTAGTCCATTGTTCTAAGATACCTTCCCACCAGGCTTCCTGATTGGCTAGTTGAGAAATGTGTGTACATAAGCTATTTCTCACCTGCCCGCCAGGTGGCGGTCATGTATCACAGAACAATGTGAGTATTTGATATGACTCATATCTTGGGTGGAATCTTCAGGTAATTTCAGGAATAAAATATACAGCACTTTCCAGATATAGCAGTGATCATACCTATGATATTCTAAATAGGGACCATGGAATATAGGTGTATATTCGGTTATTCCTCCTTGAAGTATCATCCTGTTTGTTTCCTGATAAGACATGTAACTAATGCTAGTTTATAATACATCTTACTTCCCATCATCTCAATACTCAAGTTAGTGATATATAGTTCCCATTGCTGAGTATTTAGTGGTGTTTAAAGTCTATGACATCTTATTTATAATCTGTTTTTGTAGTACATTTTTGTAATGATATACAGTGAACTTTTAAACTTAAATGTCCTGAATTTCACCCCTTGGTTTCAGCATCAACATTCCCTCTGTGTAGGGAAAAAAATCTCTGTTTGCCTAGCCCTTGTATTTGACTCATGGTAAACAATTGTTAATGCTTTCACCCTTGGTGAACAATAGTAGATAGTAATAGTTTCAGAGGTTTGTTGGTTCATCACACTCTACAGGTTTTGGTTAAGCTCTCAGACAATCAGTTTGGTTCCTCTATTGTCATGTCCAGACCTTGTATATGTTTACCTGCTTATTGAAGTCTGAATAATGGTGTTTGATCACCTGAGAACTTTAAAATAGTATTGTCTCTAGGAGGAAAGAAAAACAATCCCTTTACCCATTACATTTCTCTAGCTAGATGGTTCAACCAAGACAAAATTAACTCTTAGCATCCGGCTATTGCTGAGCTGTTTGCCATATAATATTATGTCTTGATAAAAGTCATATTCTTGAGACATGATTCAAAAGCCCACAACACACCCATGCTGCCAATATATATACTCTCTCTCGGTGGAAGGCTGGCTGAACAATGTCACTTTGGGGAATGTGGGAAGCTGGATGCCCCATCCTGTGCACTGTGGTTCCATCTACTGACCCCAGTACACAGAAGTGATATATAGGCTGGCAGATGGAACCACACAACGCCTAGGGAGGGGCTTATTATTCTTCCACTGACAACAATGGTGCTTTTGTCACCCAATGGTGCCAACCACATGGGGGTTATTTACATCTACAGTTACCAATGATGGGATTTATTTTTACTCCCAATGCCACCAATGATGGAATTTATTTGATACCACTAACACCTAGAATGTAATTTACTTGATCCCACTGACACCACAAATGGAATTTATTTGATCCCACTGACACCAAGAAAGGACATTTTTTTTATTCCACTAACACCAAGGACAGAATTTATTTGATTAGATTAGATTCATCTTTATTGTCATTGTGCAAAGTACATGTACAGAGCCAATGAAATGCAATTAGTATCCAACCAGAAGAGCATAAATGGCCCATTTACAATAAATAACAGTATAACTAAAATAGGGGTATGGAATGATACCATTGACACCAAGGATGGAATCTATTTTTACACCCCGATGACACCAATAATGATTTTATCCCTGAAATGTCACATAGTTCATTTTTCTTCTCACCCCCCTCAACGTGTCTCTCCTGATTATAGACTATGAAATTGACTGAAGACGATCAGATTGTTTCAGCACGAGTGTAGAGATGTGTGATTTGTTTCGTTACTTATGAAAACTTGGATTACATTTTTTGTTATTCATAAATTTGAATGTATCCAAATTTCTGAATCACAATAGTAACAAATGTCAACAAAACTGAAATACATTATATGTAGCAAAACAAATTTGTAAACAGGTTGGAATTAGCTAGATAGGTGCTGCCCCGGACGGGAGGGTAGGAGTTAAAGTTTTTCCCAGTTCTTTACCGTATGATGGGATCCTTGGGTCAGACCACTGCAACTGTGCATATAAAAGGGGTCAGTGGGCTGAGTGCAGGGATCGTTGTGGGGTCGGCATGATTGTTTAGCCTTGCTTCTTGTTGTTTCCATTGCTTGCCTATTTTCCCAGTTCCTCAAGGAAAGCTACACCTGAGTACAAAGATGTTACAACCTACCATCAAGATGTAAAGTACTCAGAACTTGGGCATCGCCCCAAAGACGCCAACTGTTGGAGAATGCCTTTGATGGATGCTGTAGTCACATGGACGCTATCTCTGCAGGTATGCCGGGGCAGCACATAGCCTGAGTACGATTAGGGATTTAGGAAAATAAACTATTCTTCTGCTGGACTTTATACCACTTTGCACTTTCTTCAGTAACGTGTTGAAACTTTGCCTTTAGCCTGGTCTGAAGTTATTGAAAGTGGTGTAATGCAAGTAACTGGCACTATCACACACTTAGTCTACAGCTTGGGTCACTGCCACATGGGGTATGAAGAGTAACTTGTTAAGAGTCATCTTAATGCAGATTATACAAGTGGTTGCAATGAGAAACAAAGGTACACTCAGCAAGCAGCCTGTTCTAACCATATGCCTGTTATAGGTGGAATTGCCTCTAACCACGAGGGAGATATTGGCACTCCCTACGCATTTCATCTCCCATATTAGCAGGAACAGTGTTCACTGGCCAGTGTTCGGCACAGCCCCCCTAATTTCAAGCTGCGGTGGGAAGATATACATTTACACGTGGACACAAGATCAACTGGAGGACAGTTGTTGTGCAAATGTACACAGTGCGTGTTCATTTCTAAGAGTAGAGGCCCACCTTAAGGTCCAGTATTCCCTGACGGCATCCTCAGCCTTGTCCCAGGGCATTGGAGAAAATGGCACAGTAAAGGTACCCCATGTGTATAAAGTATTGGGCAGCACAGTGGCTAAATGGTTAGCACTTCCACCTGGCAGTACTAGGGTCATTGGTTCGAATCCCAACCACGGCACCACCTGCCTGGAATTTGCATGTTCTCCCTGTGCCTGCGTGGGTTTCCTCCGGGTAATCCGGTTTCCTCCCACACTCCAAAGACATGCCGGTAGGTTAATTAGATCCTGTCTAAATTAGCCCTAATATGTGTATGTATGCATGTAAGTTAGGGACCTTAGATTGTACGCCCCTTGAGGGTTAGGGACTGATGTGAATGTATAATATATGTAAAGCGCTGCGTAAATTGACAGCAGTATATAAGTACCTGAAATAAATAACAAGAATTAGAGTGACTCTGTATAAAGTGCCTAGCGTAGCCCAGAAGAACCCACCCCAGGGGTAGTCCTCTCATGTGACCCTTGCTTGGCACCCAATGATGAGGGAAGCATAGAGGATGTAACAATGACTACTACAACCTCTTACAAAGTATCTGAATTCAAATTCGGAAATGAATTTGAAATGGAAACATATTGCAATAAATACAGTAATGTATAAAAGTGAAATAAGATTATGATTCCTACTTAGGCTGCTGAACAGAATAGAATAGAATGAAATAGAATAAACTAGAATGGAATAGAAAATAAAAGAATAGACAAGAATAAAATAGTGCAGAACAGACTAGAATAGAAAATAAAGGAATAGAATAGACTAGAATAAAGCAGAACAGAATAGAAAATATAAGAATAGAGTGACACAGAATAGAATAGAAAATAAAAGAATAGAAAAAAATGAATAGAATAGAATGAATATAGCTGTCTTCTGAACTTCACATTTTGGAAGATGGCTATATTTGTTCTATTTTATTCTATTCTAATCTATATTTCACTTTTGTAATGCTCTCTAGGGTAGCTAGGTGTATTGTTTTTTTAGATAGAGGCTGAGTAGCAGGCAGGGATGAGTCAGACTGGAAGTGAGGCAGGAATTCACCTCAGGCTGGAAGGTTCTACAGGTCAGGGCTTCTGGAGCCCTCCCACCTTTCCAGAAACTTTCCAGAGAATTTTCTGGAAGAGGGGTGGAGGCCGCCCAGATCTGCAAATTTGAGGGACCTTGGAAAATTCCTCAGCAGGAGGCTGGCCATGGTGACCAGGGCAACCCTCAAATATCACAGAGCCTAGGGAGCAAGGAGAGTTGGATGGAAGATAGACTGAGACGAAGTCTGGAGTGATGAGCCTGGGGCCCACAGGGAGGGGAGCCTACCTACAGGCTGGTTGCTGGACAGGAGGATCTTCACTGCCCAAAGTCACCTAGAGAGGACATCCTGAAAAGCAGGGAAGGAAGGAGCCAGCCTAGCGGAAAGCCTGAAAGCAGCTACCAACCCATCAAGCTAACAGGACAGTATGAGTACTCCTACACTCCTGGGCCGAATAAAGTGAGAGGCCAGTCAGGTGCAAGACCCAACCAATCTTCATCTGGGACTGCTCCTGGGACCCCCTTGCTCAGGGATCCCCTCATTACAACTGGTTGGAGAGAAGGATTCATCCGGGGTCTGAGGAGGAACACCAACACAGCCTGTAATGGCCTGAAAGAAGGGACTGTTGCTATCTGCATGTTTGTACATAGTTGCTATGGAGTTTGTCCTCAAGTCCTACAGTTCCTCGGGCATCCCATGTACTCCTAGGTCCCAGACAAGTTTGTAACCCCAGAAAACCAAGCTCAAGGACTGTTTATTGACGTGAAGTGTGCACATGTGGAAAATACGTGTTGCCTGAGCTTAGGGGGATGTGAAGGGTGGGGGCGCATACTTCTGTCCATCATTGGGCCTTGTTTACAAAGGTGGCGGGAAGGAGGATGGGTGTTTTTTGACCACCCAGCTGTAAGTACACCCTAGCACGGTTGGATTCAGCCAAAATGACAGCACAGGTCCCATTTGTCAGGCAGTACCTCTGCTAAGTGTGACCCGTCCAAGTGAATGGGGCGCGTTGTAACACACGTTATGCTGCAGGTATAGGTTAGATTTCCAGCAGATAGAGGAAGGGAAATCTCTATGTGTATGGGCAGCTGTACAATCCCTGAGTGTGGAGGAGAGCCTTCCTGTCTCCTCGGTCCCCACATGTGAACACAACCCCCCCCGCCCTCAGTGCTGTCTACAGACCGTGTCCCCAGGTTACAGGCAGGTCACACACGGCCCCGCCTCTCCCCGTGCGCTGCGCTTTGTGTCTCCGATCCCAGCCCCGCCCCCTCTCCAGGTTCATGCTGACTGACAGACACACCAAAACAAGGTGACGTCACCAACGTACGAGACTTCAAAAAACAGAATGGGCGGTGACAAAGCCTGAGAAAGACAAAGGGGGGGAACAGGGAATGGTACGGTCCGCTCCTATTAGCCGTTCCATCGTCTAGAACCTGAGGCATCGAACATTTATACAGATTTATAAAGAATATTGATTTTATTCTACATGAGAAGTGTATTAGACCAGAGGGGGAGCGGAATTAGCGGTGTGTCGGGAAACCCTCCCCCCGCGATATCAGAGTGGTACGGTCGGAGCAGTCCCTACGTCACCCATTGTTTACAAACCCAGCAGCAGCAGCGGCCGGGCCGGTGTACGCCGGGCGGTGGTGAGTCACACGGTGCTGGCTCTGCTCGGTGTCAGCATGCCGTGCCGCAAGGAGAGTTTCCTGCTGCTGGAGCAGTCGGTGACGGTAGGCTCCCAGGAGGTGGACTCGCTGGTGGCTCGGATCGGGGAAGCCCTCCAACTGAACGCCCACAGAGCTCCGAGCTCCTGCAGCCTGAAACCCGCCGCCCTCCCCCGGCCCCCCTCCATGTGCTCCTGTGTGAGGGGAAGGACTACGCCGTACCCGGTGTGCACCCCCAGAGCGGCTGGACGATGTCATCACCACCAGCCGGCCGGGGCCAGGCACTGTCCGGGGGGCAGCAAGCAGCTGTGTGGCCGGGGCTGGGTGAGGAGGAGACAGGAGGACGATGATGAGGACCCCCACCAGCTGCTACAGGAGCTCCTACTGTCCGGGAACCTCATCAAAGAGGCCGTCCGAAGGTTACACCTGACCGGGGAGGCCGATGTCACGGCGGGGGGCTGCAGTGTGGCTGAGCCCAGCGAGACCACCGTGCAATGATTGGAGGATTCTACCAATGACCGCACCGAGACCGCCATGCAATGATTGGAGGACTCTACCAATGACCGCACCAAGACCGCCGTGCAATGATTGGAGGACTCTCCCATGACCGCACCGAGACCGCCGTGCAATGATTGGAGGACTCTACCAATGACCGCACCAAGACCGCCGTGCAATGATTGGAGGACTCTACCAATGACCGCACCGAGACCGCCGTGCAATGATTGGAGGATTTGACCAATGACCGCACCGAGACTGCCGTGCAATGATTGGAGGATTCGACCAATGACCGCACCTAGACTGCCGTGGAATGATTGGAGGACTCTACCGAGACCGCCGTGCAATGATTTAAGGTCTCCACCAATGACCGCACCGATACCCCCGTGCAGTGATTGGACGACTCCACCAATGACCGCACCGAGACCGCCGTGCAGTGATTCGAGGACTCCACCAATGACCGCACCGAGACCCCAGTGTAATGATTGAAGGTCTCCACCAATGACCGCACCGAGATCCCGTGCAGTGATTGGACGACTCCACCAATGACCACATCGAGACCCCATGCAGTGATTGGAGGACTCCACCAATGACCACACCGAGACCCCCGTGGAATGATTGGAGGACTCCACCAATGACCGCACCGAGACCCCCGTGGAATGATTGGAGGACTCCACCAATGACCGCACCGAGACCCCCGTGGAATGATTGGAGGACTCCACCAATGACCGCACCGAGACCCCCGTGGAATGATTGGAGGACTCCACCAATGACCGCACCGAGACCCCCGTGGAATGATTGGAGGACTCCACCAATGACCGCACCGAGACCCCCGTGGAATGATTGGAGGACTCCATGAATGACTGCACAGAGACTGCCATACAATGATCAGAGAACTCCACCAGAAAATGACCACAGTGAGACCGCTGTACAACGATTGGAGAATTCTACCAATGAATGACCGCACAGAGACCGCCATACGATTAGAGGACTGCACCAGACAATGACTGTACAGAGACCGCTGTACAATGATCCACTGGCAGCCTCCAGCAGATATGTACATTGACAACCATGATCAGTTACCACTGTGTTCCACCATTGCAGTTGATCTCAGTGGATCCCAGTGCAGTGATCTGCTGTATCAAGTGATCCCAGAGCAGTTGTAGCTTTTGAGCTCTGCTGTGATATGACCGCCTGCACCAGAGGAGTCCCCTCCTCCAAGCCCCTGCAATTGTGTGCTGTCACTGCAATGGATGGGACCACCATACAATCTGCATCAACAGAGCCCTTTCCTGGACTGACTGTCACCATCAGACCACTGCTAAGTGACACCTATGCCATCACTAATGAAAACAAAAAGAAGGTGACACGAACAGTCTTCAGTTTACATCCCACATGCAGCTCTCAGTAGTCCAAGCAATAATGGTGTGTTGGTAAAGCGTATGAGCATTACAAGCCGTTCCTGTGTGTTCTTTACAGAGCAGCTGATACATGATCTACATGGTGGATGAATCTGGTGGAAGTGACACCTCTGCTGTCAGCATTCATATTGTGAACTGACCTTCCCATCCTCTCTTTTGTTACTCAATGCCAATGATCATTCATTGAGTGGCCACGTCCAGACATGCACTTGGTTCTGATGACTGCAGAGAGGAGCCTTGTATGGTGACTACTTATTAAAGAGACTTTGTCATGTATCTTCAACCAAAATAACTCCACATACAGACACTAATGATTTTGAGCCAGGAGGATCATGTTTTGTTTTTGGCAGCCATCAACCTCACAAAATGGATGATCATTTAAAGCCAGTGATCTGTTTTCACTTTTATTGCCAGCCACAAACAAATGTTTTCTATCTAATATGTGTTTTGGACCACCCTACCCCAATGGTGCGTATTGTCCATTCACTCTTATCCAGCTTTTGGAGGTGTCAGGCGACAAGGCTGTGAAACCTCAGGGACAAATAATCATGGGAAATCTACGACAACAAAGACTAGATTATGTGCAATTCTTCATCGAACCAGTGGCATGCCATGGACTTTGCACCAGTTTAGTTCACATCTTCCTCCCTTTTTTTTGTTTTTTTAAATTTTATACTTGAAGAGGTTCACTCAGCTCGAACCTTCTAGGGCCTCCAGTTTGAACAATGGGCATGCACTGTTTTCTAATCCTTTTTTTTATTTTTTTGTGATATTGAAAAAGAAACCAATTTGTTGCTGATAATTGCATTTCATTTTGCATAGTACGCACAGACTACATGCAGCACTACACAATTGTGTTGTATGATCCCAAAGGATTTCTGGGTAGGGGCATGTAAATGAGCACCTGATGTTGTTTTTTTCCTTATTTGGTATTACGTAATTGTTCTCGGCTTCTTGTTTACACTTTGCAGGAGGAGACCGACTTGTGTTTGTGGTATTATTGTTTTGCTTGGCACAGCTTGCCGGCTTTACTCACTGAAGGTCAACCCTTGCTAGTTCAGTTGCACAGCCCAGGAAACCCAATTCTCTATTCTACAAGCTAATGTGAAACTCGATGCATATTTTTGTGCGTTGCAGCCAACTAGGATAATTTAGTATTTAATTTGAAGCTTTTCTGGCTCTTTTTTTTTTTTTTTGTTTCTTTTGTTAGAATTTTATGATGGAATGATTTATGGAATTCCTACATTGATGGGGTTTTGGGTTCATTACACTACCTGGCATCCAGAAAGACCTGCTTCTGGTCTTTCTGTTGTGCTGGTTTAATTATGCGGTGTCTGGATAATCAGTAGAATACTAAAAGCTCCATTCAGTGGTGAACTACAGAAATATTCACAGTAGGGTTGATTTTGTAAATCTGGTGCAGCGCTGCATGGTAGCCAATCGGCTTCTAACTTTCAGCTTTTTTTTCAATTAAGCTTTGATATCAAAATCTGGAAACTGATTGGTTACTGCACAGAGATGCACCAGATTTTACACTCTCCAGTTTTAGTAAATCGGCCACAATATGTCAGTAAAGGAGTATGTATAAATAGGTATTTAGACACAGCCTATGGCAGGTTAAGGATTGCAAATTGTTTTATGCCAGAACACTGCAGTCTGTAGGACAAATGCCCTGATTTTTTTTTTTTTTTTTTTTTTCAACTGCGTTCATAACGTTTGCTATTTTGTTTAAATTTTTGGGGTAGTAAAGCTGGCCATATGCAGTGTGAATCTTGGCTGGTTCCCAATGAAGTAGCCAAAATTTGAGCCATGGGTGGTCCTCTTGTCATGCTCCTGCCTTACATCCTTTGATCTGAAAATTAAAGGAGTCAGGCAGAATATGGTTGTTGGCCTAACAGTGGCTGCATCCAACCAGGTGCAACCACTGATGGGGTATTTTGACAGCCACAGGTGCTGGCTGTCAGAACACAGTAGCTGGCACTGCAGATTTGTCTATCCATGCAGTTTAATGTGGATGGAGGAGTCAAGTGAATCCTTTTGTTCAGCCTGCTGGGCTGAGTGAGAGAAATCCTTCATGTATGACCAGCCTTAGATGGGCTTGAATACAAAACTATCCCCATTCCTACCGCCGTTTACCTTCTACAGCACAAGACTGGTCTTATGTTTTAAGGCTTGTTTACACTAGCAATACGGACTGTTGATTTTTCTGAAAAGCGATCAATGCATTTCAGAGGTGTTTGACAGGTGGTGAAGGGCATTGTCACTTCCTCACCACCTATTTTAACCCCCTAAATGCCACACTAAAGCACTTCAGCTGCGTGCATTTGTATCATGGGTCCTGTTCACGCAAATTAATTGCATTCAGTGGTCGGTAGTGTCTGCCGAATGGGACAGTGGGTATAATTGCTGCCGCTGCATGTGTACACCCCTGGCTACTACCTTTTCAGACAAGGGTAAAGCAGTTGAGTGGAAGTAAAACATGGCTCAACCACGTGATTTTACCACCTCTCCTCACTCTTCAACCGCTGGTGTAAACAAGTAGTTAAAGGATAAACTGGTCTGAGCATTTGTAACTTCACCTATTGCACAGATCACAGGCTGTTCAACCCCTGGTGCCAGATTTCTCTGAAAGGAATGCAACTAGATCCATCCGGTGACAGCATTTTAAATGTGCTTGCACTCAGCCCCAGCACTTTGCATTGATATTACTGCAGGAGAGCTGTGTTCATGAATTCTTAATCTGCTAGCGTGTATGCTTATTCACACAATAGGATCCATGGCTGTGAAAAAAGGATTACTCTTTCTCTATTGATGTCTGAAGTAAGAGGTTCAATGTACATATGAGGGACCTATACTCCTAAATATTGGTGCTGTACTCATGGTCCTTAAATACAGTGTGACAGGTCAAGGCTATTAGTACATAGCTGGCTCATTTTATGCTGAAAAGTGCATCTGATTTAGACTTGGCGGGGCAGATTTATCAAGAATTGTGCAAGGTTGGGAGCTTTTGCTTTCAGTTACTGGAAAATTAAGAAATCTGGTTGACATGGCAAACTATTCTACATTTTTGTTGTCCTTTTGCTCCTCTTCTTGGTAAATCTGCCTTATTTGGATTAATTTATGAAAAATGACATATACGTGAAGTTGTCACATATAAATGGAGTTGTCACATATAGCAATTGGTGAGACATAGAAGATAATTTACTAAAGAAGTTGACTCTACATTAAATTGTGTGAATATTCACTTCAATTATCCAGTCATGTGAAAAGCACATTCCTTTTGGAGGGGAAAAAAAAAGCAAATTCCTGTTCACTTTGAACACCCAATCATGTGCAGATGAAATAAGTAAACAGAAGTTTACATTTCACATGACTGGATAATTGAAGTGATTATTCACACAATATGAATGAAGATTCCCAACTCCTTTAGTAAAGCAGACTCTACCTTTCTCTAGTAGGTTGCCTTGAACAGCAACTCCCCAGTTGTGTTGCTTCTGAAGGGCAGTATATTTGTCTGGTCATTTAACATGAATGATTTGTTTTGATTGTTCTGTACAGTTATGGGCCATGCATTTAAGCTAAAAAAAAAAAAGAAAAAAAAAAAAAACTTGAACCAATGGTCAGTTTGTTAGTGTTGGCCGTTGGAAAGTGTACCCTTCGTACCGAAGTGATGATGAATTGTGTTCCTGGAGTTTCAGGATTTATGAATAAAATGTGTACAATAAATCCTTTTTTTTTCTTAATACTTTATGGTTTATTGAGCTTCATTTTCCTGCAAGAGTTTAGTGAAAAGTCTTTTACCACTTCAGTGCCGGTAATACCTCTTCATTGCCAGGCCTTCTGCAGTGCTGTGATAGTTTGAATGAGAATTATTCAGTCATGCAACACTACCCAGATACAGTTTTTATATAATTTTTGAGAAAGAGAGCTTTCTTTTGGTGGTATTTATTAACTACTGGTCCTTTTTTATTTTTTACTAGATGAAGGAAAAGCTACCAAATATTTTTGAATAAAAACCCACTTCCTTCTTAAATAAAAATGGCAGGCCAGTACAAATACCCTAAAAATGCCCCTTTTTTGGAAGTATACACCCCAAGGTCACTCATTTTTTTGGCAACGGCGAAACCTGCTGTTATTGAGGGGCATTAACAAATGGGGCTTGGTAATGGTTTACTAGATAAAATTAATGCACAGGTCGTACACAGAGGGAGGAGGTGAAAGGGTTAATGAGCAGGTCACATACGGTGGGAGGCAGGGGTGGACTGACCATTCAAGCACTCGGGCACTGCCCGGGGTCAGTAGGGGGCCCCATGAGATGCCCCTGGTACCTTTTCATTGGCTTTTTCATAGGCTTTTTTGGGTGTGGGTGAGGACACAGGGGCACCACGATCCCCTGTTGCTCAGGGGCCCCATGAGTTGTCAGTCTGCCCCTGGTGGGAGGTGAAAGGGTTGATGTACATTTATTTATTTTTTTATTTATTTCAGGTACTTGTAAAGCGCAGTCAATTTATTCAGCGCTTTTCATATATATATATATATATATTGTACATTCACATCATTCCCTAACCCTCAAGGGCTGTACAATCGAAGGTCCCTAACTTACATTCATACATACACATACTAGGGCCAATTTAGACAGGAGCCAATTAACCTACCAGCATGTCTTTGGAGGTGGGAGGAAACCGGAGTACCCAGAGGAAACCCACGCAGGCACAGGGAGAACATGCAAATTCCAGGCAGGTGGTGCCATGGTTGGGATGTGAACCAACGACCCTAGTACTGCCAGGTGGAGGTGCTAACCATTTAGCCACTGTGCTGCCCACATATATGCGAGGTAAGGGAGGTTAACAGGGATGTTATACCAGTCTCTGCAGAGCCATGGATCTGACATGTACAGGAGAGGGGGAGTGATAGGGTTAAACACAATCCCACAACCTCGTTTATCTGTTGCTACTAATCCACAGCTGATGACTGACTGACTTAGATTCCTCCATTGTGAGAGGAAGGGGCAGGTTCTCCAATGTAGATATATGTATGTTCAGTTGTGAAAGCTGTGATTGGTTATCACATTGATCTCATGGTACAGAGCTGCAAAGATTGGCTGTGTGTCTGTGAACAGATCCAACCAATAACGGCTTGATCACAGAAACGAACGGGCACACTGGCTATTCAACTGTGATTTCTGCAGTGCTGTCACAGCAGAAATGGGCGCCCGTCACTTCACTGCTCATAAATGAACAACAGTAGACTCTTGGGTAGAGATCGCAGCGAGAGAAAGCACAAACCAGCTTAAAATCACCCTTTAGTTAATATTAGGGCGCTTCACACTGCCCAGCTGGGCTTTTCCTAAAGCACAGCTAACCCGTTGTTTTTGTGTGGATTAGCTGGCCTTTCCCACAGACTTCTACAAGCTCTGTGGTTTTGGTGCAGTTTCAGTGCACAAAAAATCCTGCTTGCTGCATCTTTGGTGCGGTTTCTGAACTGCACCAAGACCGTGAAACATCATAGAAGTCTATGGGAAAGTGCAGCGGCACCACACCAAGGCTGTGTGAAGCCCCCCTCTACAGTCCAAAAAAGTGATTTCTGCAATACAGTCAGGGGCGGACTGACAACTCATGGGGCCCCCGGGCAATAGGGGATCATAGGGCCCCTGTGTCCTTGTCCACACTAAAAGCACACCCAAAAAGCCTATAAAAAAGGTACCGGGTCATTTCATGGGGCCACCTACTGGCCCTCGGGCAGTGCCTGAGTACTCAAATGGTCAGTCCGCCCCTGAATACAATAACATGTTGATCCACCAGAAATGCACTCTGCTCTTAAAGCGGAGTTCCACTCACACTGCATAAAAATAAAATTCGGCAGCTACACAAACTGTAGCTGCTGACTTTTTAAAAAAACAGCCACTTACCTGTCCCTCGGAGCCCTCCCTGCAGCCCGTTTCACCAGCCATCCTGTGTTCCCGGTGCCGACATCTTCAGTGTGGGCACCTGGCTATGACAGCTTGTGCCCTCACAGTTGGGTGCCCACTGCGCATGCGCAAGAAGTGCTGCTCTTCCTGAATGGCCCCGTCGTCTTCTGGAACCTGTCAAATGTGCCAGAAGACTATGGGGAGGCAGGGTAGGAGGACAACCTCTGCTTCCAATCACCTAGGCCAGGGGTTGGCAACCTGCGGCTCTCTAGCTGTTGTGGAACTACATTTCCCATGAGGCATTGCAAAGAATACGAAACTGACAGTTACAGCTATGACTTGCAGAGGCATGATGGAACTTGTAGTCCTGCGGCTCTCAGGTTGCCTACCACTGGCCTAGGTAATTGCAATGGAAGCGGGTACCTGTCAATTTTGGGTACCTGCTCCCCAAAGGTGCCAATCATTAATGGGGAGCGGGGGACCGGTCTTTAAAGTGGAACTCCGCTTTAATTTCTGTGGTGCACTGACAACACATGCTGTTTTTGTGGAGAGTTGTCAGCGAGGCCCAGTTTCTGTTCCCAAACTACTCAGACCCACCTACGCTCTCATCTCCACAACATGAAGGCCTGCCATTCTAGCCTCAAGATAAAGACTGTGATGGAAGTGAGCAGTTAACACTGGACTGCTCTGAATTTCTGCCAGGATCAGCAGGTATTTTTAAACCCATCGATCAGATACATTACAACAAAATGCTTTCAATGGTTTATTTTAAAGCTCAACTCCGGAAAACCTAAAAACCTTCCCTTGCAGCAATTCTGTGCCTGCACTCCAAGGGTTAACTGCTCTAGCAGCGGGAAAAGCAATTTTCCCCTAGCAGATGGCCCTTCTTTCTGGCGGTGACCGGTTTCTAAGTAACCTATCTAGTGCAAGGCTATGGTCCCTGCATCGGTCTTGATGATGTCAGAGGACTTTAGACTGATGGAGTGTAGGGGGGAAGAGGCTGCAAAGGCCAGTCTAGCACAGCAGAGGAGGATCGGGTAAGTAAAGGTGCCCAAAACTTAACACCCCCCCCCTCCCCGAGTAGACAAACCCGTTACCCTTGCGGTGCGGCAGCAGCCCCACTGCAAGGGAGGATTTTCAGATTTCCTGGAGATCAGCTTTAATTGCAGCTGAACTGTCTGCTTTTAATACACCCCCCCGTACTATGGAGCTCTCGAAGGTGGTTATAAAGAATCTTGTGTTCTGAATCCCTCTGCTTCACTAACCCGTGCCTTTAAGTGCTGTTCCTTTTGCACATGAAGACTTTTGTCCTGGTTGCCTTCAGCAGTGCGCTTTACAGTCAACATTTCTAACAAGGATGAAGCCATTTATTTGCTGCTGGTTGACAGTGAGCAGCCTGAGGCATCAGCCCATACAATGCATTAGGTGCTCAGGAGGCCGTGCATGCTGTCACGTCCTCCACGCTCTAGAAGACCGCACACGGGCTGGGATGGGAACATCTGGCTTTCTTGATTGGAGGGGGTGAAAGTCGGATGGTCTTGGCATTTTCTGACAAGGAATGGCCAGATCCTCCACCTCTACTGACACATTTTGTTTTCCTTCTGTAAAGGGCTCCTGCACAGGGGTGGAAAACCACTGTATTCAGAACTGTACAATGTACAGCCTTTATGGATCTGAATGAGCTGTGATCTCACCCTGGCCACACCGTCTATTTTTGATTCAATTTTTATTTGTGAATGTATGCTTACGCAGCTACAGAAAAGTGTTGTTTTAGTGTATCTAATAAAAAAAGATTACTTAATTCACAAAGAGCTTGTTCAGGCTTGTTGAGCTGCATTTTTACCTCCCCCTCTTAAAGTGTAAGTTCACCTTTTTCAGAAAAGCTGAACTAACACCCTATACTCTCCCTGCCCCCTGGTCCCCGCTGTACTTACCTCCATGGGTGATATTTTCAGTCTCCATGCAGCCACACAGTTCTGATTTGTTAACACCAGTATGTGACTGTTCTGATTGGAACCAGTGTCCCTAGGGACAGAAGAAGAACAGCGCAGTTTTCAAACCCCAGGACCGCTGGCCCGGCTGTGTGGACAGTGAAATTGTATCACCTACAGAGGTAAGTGCCCTGAGGACCAGAGGGTTGGAGAAGGTGTAGGGCAGTGTTTCTCAACCTTTTTTCAGTCAAGGCACCCTCTAAAATTATGGACAGTCCTGAGACGCCCTTTAAAAATGAGTCTTGAGGCACCCCATTCTAAAATGAAAACGCCATTCTAATAGTTTTATAGAACGCAGCAACATCCACACATGTAGGTCACCCAACATTAGAGGTGATTTATGATACCAAAGCAAATACACTTTTGCACACTGGTACTGACTAGTATACCAGTGTTTCTCTTCTCCAGTTTTCTTCCATCACTGAGCTAATGTGACCCCAGCACTGATGGAGAGGGGCGGGGGAGGGTCAAACAAGGATGCTGTGCAGGCAACCAACATCTTCCCTATCAACGGATGATGTCATTGGTTGTCAGGACGCCAGCGGCTAGAAGGTCGTAATGGTGCACAATGAAAACCTGTGTTACTAAAAGGTAGGCTTGTTCCACCCACTGGCATGTGTACAAGCTTTGGGCAATTTTTAGGGCCGGTTCACACTATAGAAATGCAGTCCAGATACGTTCTGGATGCATTTTTTGCATGCATGTTTCGGTGCGTTTTTGACGCATTCCAGTGCATTTTTTTCCCTCTTTTTCTTCAATTTAAATAGGGACATGTATGTTCCAGCGCATTTTTGGTGCGTTCCAGTGTGTTTTTGATGCATTTTACTGCATTCCAGTACAGTTCTGTGCAGAATAAATGCAGCATGTTCTACTTTTTTTTTTTTTCCTGCAACTGGAACTGCAAGCACTGATGTGAACTATGACATTGACAACCATATAACCTACTTTCTGTGCGTTGTGGATGCAGAAAAAAAGTAATTTGAAACATGTAGTGTGAACTGGCCCATAGGCATTTTGCCAAGGCAACTCTGAAGAAACCTCAAGGCACCCTGGCAGGTTCCCCCCTGTGACTTTTCTGGGGACAACTCAAAATGTGTGATTTTCTTTTACTTTCACTTTTAATGATAGTAGTAAACAGGACAAATAGAGAGGGTGAATCTACCCAATGGGGACACAGTCAGCAATAAAAAAAAACCTCAAAAGTGTAGTAATCCAGGGGTGGACTGACCATTTAGGCTTTCGGGCACTGCCCGAGGGCCCGGGGTCAGTAGAGGGCCCCATGAGATGCCCCTGGTACCTTTTTTGGGTGTGGTTTGAGTGTGGGTGAGGACACAGGGGCCCTATGATCTATTATTGCCGGGGGGCCCCATGAGTTGTCAGTCCACCCCTGCACCCTGGTTGAAAAAGGCCGGTGTAGGGTGTTCATTTTCCTTTTCCTTTTATCTGATAAGGTGAACTAACCTTTTCAGCAGCACAGGCAGTAGGCAGGGGTGGCCACATTAAAAGTAAATATTCCAGCTCCATGTTGTATCACATCTTAACAGTAGCATTTGGCGGGCAATACCTCTGCCATACGTGACCCACTAAAGTAGAACTAATAGGCAAAACTTTTTACATTTTGTATGAAGCAAGGGAAGGCTAAAACCCCTGTCAGATTTTTTTTTTCAGCATCTGTGTCCCATTGCAGAGATTTCCCTTCACTTCCTGTCCCAGAGCCAAACAAGAAGTGAGAGGAAATCCCTGCAAATTAAGGGAATCCCCTAGGGACCCCCAGATCACCAGAACTAGTGTCCCCATTGGAAGATTTCCTCTCTATTACTTTTCTTGGGACAACCCAAAATTTGGGGTTTTCTTTTGCTTTCACTTTCAATGATAATGGTAAACAGGACACATAGAGAGGGTGAATCTCACTAATGGGGGCACATACTCCAATAAAAACGGACAGGGGTTCTAATCCCTCTCCACTCTATCCAAAACTAAAAAAAAAAAGCCTTTAGTTATTCTTTAAACTGAATGGGCACACCCCACAACCACATGCAGCTTGGTAGCGCAGCATTTATGGAGTTAAAATAGGCGGCATGATATCTCCACCTTGTCGCCTGTCAAATGCCTCTGAAAAGCGGGCTGAATGCGGATTGTTTTTCAGAAGCAATGTCTGTACTTTGCCTAAAACTGGGCATAGATGGATCGCAATTCAGCCGTTTCAATAAAGACTGGCTGAATTACAATCCATCTATGGCTGTTTCCACTCAACAGAAGTCTATCTAATGTTTGACTTCTATTGAACGGGCATAATGGTGGAAAACTTTTGTCAATCAGCAGCTACAGCCAATCGGCTGCAGGCACTGGTCAATGTATTCTAACAGCAGAGAGTCCCTGCTGCCCGCATACAGTGGCACAGCAGGGAGGATTTACCTTGCTTGTGTGAATGGGTTAATGCATTCGTATTTTTTCAATTGGTCTGCTGGCTGAATGAAAAAAAAAAAGATTAATCTCTGGGCAGCCTAACAAACTAACATGTCATGCTAATTTTTCTATATGTGTATTTCTGAGTAAGTGTGCCATTACAACTGGAAATAGACAATGAGGACATGCACACAGCACACTTTCTTCGTCATCCCACTGATACTCCATTCTATCCAGTGAGAGTATTGGTGGTATCAGAACCGACACTCTTGTGGTCATACGCCTGACACCACTGATCAAGACTGGAATTGGGGCTGTCATTAGACTATATGGTGACAAAATGCATCATTGTATACAAATCTAGAAATCAACGACGTCTATAATTTCAGAACGTCCTGCGATGACTGCCATGTTTAAGGAAACCTCCATAGAGAAAGATGTTGGTAGCTGATTTCCTGATAAGAAATCTTTATTCTCGGCCAGGGCAGGTTCAATGATTTCTGAGTTTTTGGATCAATGGTGGAGAAGGATCTGGGAGTTCTGGTAGATCACAAGCTTAATAATGGCATGCAATGCCAAGCTGCGGTTTCCAAAGTGACCAAAATCCTGTCTTGTATTAAAAGAGGTATAGACTCCAGAGAGAGAGATATCATGTTACCCCGGTACAAATCATTAGTAACACCTCATCTGGAATATGCAGTTCAGTTTTGGGCACCAATTCACAAAAAGAACATTGGGAAACTGGAGAAAGTACAGAGAAGGGCAACCAAACTGATACAAGGCATGGAAGAGATCAGCTATTAGGAAAGATTAGAAGAACTGAATGTATTCTCTCTTGATAAGAGGAGATTAAGGGGGGATATGACCAACATGTATAACTACATCAGTGGTTCATATAGTGAACTAGATGTAGAGCTATTCACCCTGAGGTCATCACAGAGGACAAAAAAAATCTGCGCATGAGCCGTGACCTGCAAGATGCAGAAAAAGAATAATAATAAGAAGACGAATTCCAGTCCGCTATTATATTTTATATACACAATTCTTATTCTTATGTATTGCTGTCACATTGTTTGGTGTGCTCCCCTGTCTCTGCAAGGGACAGACGTTATCCCAGCCCCCTCAATACTTACCAGAGCCTCATTGTGATTCAGCGATGTGAATTACAGCCTCGGTTGTCACGGGTCTCTGCCTCCGCATTGGCTGAGGCAGCAAGCAAGAGCCATTGGCTCCCACTGCTGTTAATCACAGCCAGTCATCCAATGAAGAGATAGAGGGGGTGGGGCCAAGCCGTGGCTCCATGTGTGAATGAACACACGGAGCAGCAGGTGCCCCCATCGCAAGCTGCTTGCTGTGGGGGCACCTGACAGGAAGGAGGAGCCAGGAGAGCCTGCGGGGGACCCGAGAAGAGGAGGATCCAGGCTGCTCTGTACAAAACCACTGCACACAGCAGGTAAGTACAGACATGTTTGTTATTTTAAAAAAAATGAACCTTTAGAATTGCTTTAAAGTTGAACCCCAGGTGCAAAAACGTTAATTTTAATTTACTCTTCAATACCCCCAAAGGATTAAAATGCCTTTGCAAATCCTGATATTGCCTAGTAAAAGTAGCAGTGACATTGTCACTTTGCTGTACATATTCTGTGCAGAGAGCAGAGCTGTTGGAGGAACCCAGATTACAGGAGGGGGCAGAGACAAGACCAGTCACCCAGTACAAGAAGAGAGAGCAGCAGTGATGGGTCTTTATTACAGGAAGCTCCTACACAAAGAGCAAGTTTCATACTGGATTACTGTACACATCTGGAAGAAATACACAAAACATACCAAGATTCAAGGAAGAATACACATGCCTCTTGTATTAGGACAATATTTGCTTATCCTGGAGTTCTGCCACTTGGCAAAGAAGGATGTTGTCTGTAGGGCTGGATTTCTCACTAGCCCACATAGGCCACAGCCTAGGATGCCACAACGGCCTGAGCCAGCACATAGCTGTCTAGACCTAAATTCATGCTTGCTTACTGGTACCTAGGGGGTTACAAAGGCTGTCAGGCAAAGCCCACCCTCCACTTCTTCCTGAGGGCCCCGTTCACATTAGGTGATTTGGAATCCAAACCAAAGCAACATGCATGACACAAATTTGGGTGCCATTATTCTTAATGACACCTCAAGCATGTTGTGAGTCTGCTGCAATTGTCGTGTGACAGAATTGTGTGGCTATCACAGTGTAGCACCCACTAAGAAGTGCTACTGTAAGGTAAATTTATTTCTGGCTCATGGTAGTGAGTGAGCCTGAATTTCTGTGGGTTCAGTGTGAGGTCAGGCTGGATGACTCAGCAGGTTGGGACTTTTATCGCCTCCACCTGGTTCTGAAGGTCCATGGAAGCTTCCAGAAGCCAGTAGGCTGAAGAGTGAAGACCACGATCTGCATATTTATGGGAGTCTGACCAAGACCAGGCCAAGAGGCCCTGGTAGTGTGGTAGACTAACCCATAAATATGAGAGAGCCATGCCAGCAGGGGAGTCGGGTGGAAGATGGATTTCTGAGACGTGTTGCTGTGTGGCCTGGGAGAGAGCTCCAAATGAGGGGGGTTCTACTTCCAGGCTGGAGGCTGAGAAGAAGCTGAAAGAGGGAGCTCCACTGCCCTGCCGTCCACCGGGGAAAGACAGCCTGCAAGGCTTGGAGAGAAACCAGCCCAAGTAGAAGGCCTGAAAGCAGTTCTATCCACAACTGAAGGACAAGGACGGTGTGAGTACCTCTACACCCCCAGAGCGTAGAAGGGAGAAGGCTGCTAGATGAAAGTTCTGGTAAGTCATCAGGAGACAGTTCACAGCTTATCCAATCCCTTGTCCTGGGATCAGATGCCTTAGCTAGCTGGGCTGGTATTCTTTGCACCAAGGGGACTAAGAGCTCCTATACATTGTCACGTTACTAGAAACCCACTCAGGGGACACCAAGCTCCTAGAAGACTACTAAAGACTGTTATGGTTCTGGCTGGAACAGAGTCATGTGTCTGTCTTTTTTTTTACTTAATGTGCTGGAGCAGGAAACGTCCTCATTCTGCTATTTCTTCAATCAAATTGAGCATCCTATAACTCCTTTACCCTACCCAAGTTCAATCCCTTAATAAAACAAAAAACCCCAAGTCCATGGATTGTTTACTGACTTTGGATGTACAAGTGTGGAAAATGCGTGTTGCCTGGCTGGAGCAGAGGCTTCTTTTGGCTGACAGACACACATAGGGCAGCCCATTCAATCAAATGGGCTGCCCTATGTACGACACACAAAAACACATGCAAAATTGCAATTGGGAATGCTTGTTCCCTCAATGTGATAGCTGAGCAGGGCTGAATACTAATTCAAACAAATGGATAAATAATGGTGGTAGATCTATGGACTTTTAGCTGCCTGTATACCTTTTGATTGTCAATGTACACAGAGCTGTGTTTGTACTGTTTGTACTGTGTTTGTACTGTGTTTTACATTTTTACACTTATGTTTTTGACTCGTTTTTGATGCTTTAAAAAAAAAAAAAATTATTGTTGCTAGGCAGATTTAAACTGCAAAACGCATCAAAAACGTGGCAAAAGCACAGCAAAAACACACTACATGCTTTTCTGCAGCGTTTCCATTGAAGTCTATAGAACCAAAAACACAACTTTTTGCATTCAAAAAAGTCCCTGACCCTTTCCAAAAAACACATCGGGTGAAAACTCGGAGATGTGAAAGGGTCACATAGGAAATCATGTTAAATGGACTGTAGTGCGTTTCTGCAAAATGCTATAGAAAACGCTTAGGTGTGAACCTAGGGTTATGGAGGAGGATGTCATCAACCTGTGTAAGCTCTGATGCCATCCAAAGTAGAGCTTACGCAAGGTTTAGACTCCTCATTTAGTGGAGCAGAGCTGACAAGAGATGAGTTGAGGGAATGAGCTTTCAAGAGACTTGTTATATCCTGCCTGGTTATTCAGCTCAGCTAAGAATATCAGATATTGTTTCTCAGGGATCAGTTACAAAGGTAGTCAGGGGGCAGTAAAAGTAGGCAGTTGTGCCATGGTTTTATTGCCTCATCAACTGTTCACCTAGAAAAGAGCATGCAGCTGCTCAGGGCAGGGGCATCCCTAGGGTTGGTGGCACCGGTGCGGTAACACTTGGCGTCACCTCTCCGATGATCCCCGCAGGATGGATCGGCTCTGCAGATTGAGAATAATGGATCGGAGTCCGATCCATCTTGCGGGGATCATCGGCTTGCTTTAAAACTTTCCTTTTCGTGGAGAGTGTTCGGTGTCACCCGGTGCGGCGCGCAACCCACGCACCCGCCTAGGGACGCCACTGGCTCAAGGTGTACACATACCTTGACAAAAATGACACCGCATGTTGCAATCTACAGGCAGCACCACGACCAAATGTATCCATTTGAGAAAGGGGCTGTGCTGCGACCACGTATGACTCCATGCGGTTACTCGCACGGAAAAATAAGTCTTGTTTACCGATGCATGGGGGTGCCGGTAAGAATTAATGGCCCCTCTGCATGTCTGCTAAAAAGCAGCTTGTTTTGCTTGCGGGTCGCGAATGCATGTGACTATGCATGTGTTCCCCAGCCGCACAAGTGTGACCCTACAATCAGTTTAGGGCTTGTTTGTTGATGGAATGTGTAATAAGGAGAATGTTTTTATTTTCTTTGAGGAAATAATAATCTGTATTTGTTTAATTATTACCACATCTAATCTGCGTAGTAAATATTTATATGATGGTGACCTGACTTAGCTTCTTAGTTAATGATTATTTCAAAGTCATGATTTCGAGAATACTTGTTTTGCTCACAGTAAAGGTGAAAGTCAAACTGTTCTTGATGGTCTGCCAGACTAGTGATTCCCAAACAGCATGTGTCAGAACACGTGCCACGAGGTTGGGTGGATGAAACATAAGAAGGCAGATTCACAAGTGTACTTCTAGAAATCATCTCCCAAGCACATTTAGACCTTCAGATGAATGCAGTGAGCAGCAAGCGCTTACATCAAACCTACAAATACACGAGCTGTCATTTACAGCCCCTTCTGAAAATGCTAGCTACCTTTGTGCCATAGTGATCCTCTTCACTACTAAAAGCAAACCAGTGTTTTGCTTATGCAGGCTCAAGGGTTTCTCCGTTGCTCCTCCATAGACTGGAAACACCCTAAGGCAAGGTTCACACCTATGCAGTTTGTGTTTTGAGCCGTTTCTGCATTGCGTTTTGCGTTTTTGCACCTACCTTTTTGATGGATTTTGCGTTTTTTTTTCTTGTTGCTAGGCAGATTTAAAACACATCAAGAACGTGGCAAAAACACATAAAAAACACAGCAAAAACGCACTACATGCTTCTCTGCAGCGTTTCCATTGAAGTCTATAGAAAATGCAACTTTCTGTGTTAAAAAAAGTAAAAAATGCAGCAAAAACACATTAAAAAAAACCACAGCAATGCGTTTTTTGATAAAAGTAAGGGACTTTTTTGAACGCAAAAATTTGCGTTTTTGGTTCTATAGACTTCAATGGAAATGCTGCAGACACGCAATGCAGAAACGGCTCACTACATGCTTTTCTGCAGCATTTCCATTGAAGCCTATAGAACCAAAAACGCAACTTTTTGCGTTCAAAAAAGTCCCTTACTTTTATCAAAAAATGCATCGGGTGAAAACGCAGAGATGTGAATGTGTCCCATAGGAAATCATGTTGAAAGGACTGTACTGCATTTCTGCGAAACGCTGCGGAAAACGCTTAGGTGTGAACCTGGGGTAGGACAGGAAGTGCATTACTGCCAGGATAACCAGGTAAAGGAAGAAAAAACAAACAAAACCAATGCAGCTACTGCATTTAAAGATGTGTTATGCAGGCCATACATGGGTCGAATTCCGAACAAATTTTCTTTAGAAAATCGGAAATGTTTTGCGTTTTGCAATCTGATGGTGCCACCATTGATTTTGAAATTTGACCAACCAAGTGTACAAGTACTCATGCAAGTGCTTAGTATCAGTATTGGTGCAATGCTAGTATTTGCACTAGTGCAGAGAATCTTACCATGGTGCTTGCCATTGTGTTCCAGTGCGTCTACAAACGGTCCTGTGCAAAATAATACATGCTGCTATACTTTTTTGAAAGCACTGTAACTGAACACAATGGTGTGAACTAGGATAATGGTGAAACATTGATTTACTGTGAAGGCGCTCAGTATGTGTTTAAAAAAATGCACCTGATAGCATCTGGTGTGAGCATGCCCTAAATGTCCTCCTCTCCAGCAGCTCCTACATAGCTTTCCTTTCCTCCCTCTCCCATTCTGTTCAGTCACCAGTAGCAAAGGAAATGCACATTACTTCCAATTATGGCTCAGCCCTGGAGTGGCAGTCCAGGGGTGCTAGAGAAATTCACAGTGGGGTAGCTCACTTTGTTTTCAGTATGGCACCTTGGACACAACACCCATTGCACACGTTTTTCACACCTGCCTCCTGGGCTGGGTCTTTTGGCTGAGACAGGAGGAATTTTTACAGTGGCTGGAAGGCCATCCAATGGATTCACGCCGATGCACTTATCCTCTGTCCTATCCCCCTTTTTTACGTTTCTGTGTTTTGCACAACACATGGCACTTTACCCGATTAGTAGGGTTTAGGTCCTCAGACTTGCCCTAAAAGTCTTGAGAGGGAGGGCACGTGCAGGTTCTCCCCCCTCCCATGGGATCTGCCTTCAGGAGAGCACCATCTCATATTTGGGTGAACCTTGCTTCATCCCCATCAGGAGTCTTTGGCCCCAGGGGATCAGGGCCTGGGTCCATTCTCTTCACATGAGGGCCATGTGTACACCCTGTGCACTTTTTCTGTGCTTCCCTTTTGTGTGTCAGTACTGTTGGTTGGTGGCCTGGTGTTTTCACGTAGAGTCAGAAAGAGTGTACTTGGAGCTTATACATTGCTTTCCTTATTGTTCAGTCCTATTTTTTCTATTTAAGATGATAATAGTAGGACTTAAGCTGGTCACACACTTTTTTTTTTGCTCCAAAAACTATTTTTTAAGAAATAAAGCAGAATGATATTAAATACAGGTTACATTCGGATCATGAATACAACTCAATAACTGCTCGTATCTCTGACGGGGTATAAATCTGAAACATATATAATGTCATCAGTTAACATTGCTTGAGGCAAAAGGACAGAAACAAGAAAAGAAAGAAAAAAACATAAGAGAACATGCTCCAAGCCAGGATTAGTATATAGTAAAGTGAACAGAACCGTTGGGTATATACATCAGCCAGACCTCATATGGGCCCCTTTAAGTGACAAGTGTGATGTAGTACAAAGTGAGAGGATGGTGAGACCAGTGGATACACTTTTTTTTTTTTAATATAGCCAGCGGGCTGAACTAATAAAGACTAATAGATTCCTCTATGCACACAAAGATGGAGGAATCCCACACACCAAGCCATTGAATTCTGACAACTGCACTCACCACTAAATACACTGATCAGCGGCGCCAGCCACTGATTGAGAAAAAGTTTCCACTGTGTACCTTTAACAGAGGTTGATCAGAGGATCGACTATTGTCAAGCAGGGCTGACCACACACTATCAAAGTCATGCCAGTCACTGCTGAACTGGCAGAATTGAGATCAGTGTATGGCCAATGCCCAGTTTTACAATGGTTCTACTTCTTCTGAAGTTTCTGCTTTTCTATCCACCCCAGTCTACTGATCCCAATGTATCTACAGTAGGTGCAGTCTACATTCGATACTATAGGTGGCACTCATCTGGAACCACAATGCAGGAGGAAGTAAAGTGAAACTGGATTTCTCTGTGATTCTGTGGGCAGCGTTACGATTGGTTACCCAAGTGATCTTGTTGGCCATCTTGGATCACACAGAGTCTTTTTAAGTCCCTGCGTAGGGCCTACATCTTCATTTTAGCAAGCTCCTTGTTGAGTTGGACCAGCCAGGCTGCATCCCACTCCCCTTGACAGGTGCTGTCCTGAGCTTGGGTCTACTCACCACTTACTCTCCGCTCTGGCTGTTGTGAGTTCCCTGGTCAGTTGTTCTCCCGTTGGGTTGTTGCACTGTTTTGCAAGTTCTACAGTATATTGTTTGCTACAATGCAGGCATCCTGTGTGTTCTCTGCCGCCGCGCCACACTGCACCCACCTAACACCTGGCTCCAATTCCCATTGTAAAGGTGGCTCCTTGGCTTGCAGGCTTCATGGAGTCCCACCGGAGCCACCAATATGTGTGTACAGAATACACAATGCACCTTCCTGTGCTGGACATCCACTATCATAATGAATTGATGGGACATGTAGCCCTGAATAGGGTATTCAGCAGACTTTTGTGTACATTCAGAGTGCATCAGAAGTTCTGGGAAGCCACACAGAGGAAGATGGAAGAAACTGAATAAAATGTGAGTGTAAAGGGGCGTTACTGTAAATAATCATTATCTGTCCATGATTAACAGGTCAAATGGGATGTATTTGTAATAAAATTAGGGAAACCTGTTGCTATGTTCTGGATGATCAAATCACAGGTTTGTTCTAATGAGTAAGGCCTCTTTCATACGGACGCCATCCTTTCAGTCACGTTTTTTCAAAGAATAAACGGATTCAGTTTACATCAGTTTGCACATTCATCTTCAGTTCAGTTCACTTTATATCAGTTTGCACTTCATTTCAGTTTATATTAGTTCAATTCAGTTCAAATTACATTGGTTAATATTGGTTCAGTTCTATTCAGTTTACACCAGTCTACATCTGAAATGTTCTGTTTCAACAGATCTGGACATCCATTGTTACGTTTTTAAACGGACCTAAACTGACATGGATGTAGATAGATGTAAACTAATAACCATCAGTCCACCTGTAAACATACATTGTGGTTCAGTTTAGATCCATCTAAAAAACTGACAGACAGATCTAGACTGAACTATGAAGCCAGCCTGAAAACTGTGACCAATCAAGTATGCAGCACATACACGAATTAATGGTACATACAGTACATACAGATTTCTTCTCAGTCCCTGTCTACTGATGTTCTTTTGGACTTTGAAACAGAAACATACAAACCCCCCCCCCCACTAGATCATTTCTCTGAGAGGAATTGAAGACAGAAATCCAATGCTGTAAACTCACAGTACTGTCCACATAGGCCATTCCCCTCATACATATTAACATTGAGGTCAGCCAGACACATGCCCAAACTCTGTAAAGCTAGCTTCCTGGAATTTCCCAAATGACTAGGTACTACATATTATCATTTTCTGCCATTAGGTAGTTTCTGTTGTCAGATCTATCATCCCTAGAGACAAAAGACTGTACAGATGCAAGTTCTATTCATCATACCCATTAGGAGGTCCATATAAAACACAAACAAATCTATAATAATAAACAGGAGATTCTTATGTTGAAGTGTAGTTAGTGTGACAACATGGGTAAAGGATACTTGGATTTGACCTGCTATCTGATATCATGGCACAGACTCATAAGGTGTGGAAAGTCTCATCCACCAGTGTACAGAACGACCTTTATATGGCTGACCGATGAGCTTCAGCACATACTGTTGCACATTCACATATATTCCATTAAGACATCCCATCCAACTGACTTCCAGTGCACCACAACAGACCTGAAATTGGATCTGCACCATTTCTGTTGGATGCAGTACACTGCAACGCATAGTAGTGAGTTACTGTGTGTTGCAAAGTTGGTGTGTTGGATGCGCACTGTGCCATTTAGACTGAACAGAACTGCAACACACCACACTGAGGTACGAGTGTTGTGCCTGAATTGGCCCTAAAGAAGGCCACTATAGTGTGTGTAAGAGATCCTGATGACCACAGTTACAAGGGCTTCCCTTAATTACAGCTGGACACCCTTATGCTACCTGGACACCTACATTGTTGGATTTCCATTGAATAGGAAATCTAGATGTGCACCAAATGGTGTGAAAATCAAACCAATCTGGTTCATACAACTGGTTCAGATGTGCACCAAATGGTGTAAAAATCAAACCAATCTGGTTCATACAACAGCACTTCTATTCATTTGAGGATTTAAAAATATTCTCCTAGGAGTGGGAAACTTGCTGAAAATAGCTCCCAGTCTATAAGAATTGCTTCTTTGCTGCTAATGTAATGTGAGCACACAGCTGTTGGCTAAGGAGCAGAGGAGGTTATGGGCCTCCTGACCTCTTCAGCCCAGGGCAAGGGTCTCTTTATCCCTTGTGGTGGGCTATAGCTAGAGTATGGTAGCTTGAAATCCTGAATTTATAGCCCAGCAGTCTGCCAAGCTCACCCACCCTGGAGACCATATTTAACAATTAAGTCTTCAGAAAGTGCTTAGTTGAGCATGAACGTTGCCCCTTTGCTGACTTCCTCGTGAGCAGAAGGATACAAATTTGGGTGACACCTATATATATTTATGAAATATTATTTTATCTAGAACAATTTAACCATGCTGATTATTATAATTCATGGTATGCATCAAGAGCAAACATATATTCTTATTAGACTTCCAGTGTGACTATAGTTTTCCCAAATAGATCACCCTTTAGTTACATGATTGGATTACAGACTCCTCCAGAAATCTAGGCTCTAGTTTCTGCTGATCCCAACAAAGATTTGTAAATTTTGCTTGCCACCAGGGCTGAAATCACACACACATTTGTACTTTCCATTCTTCCTGCTTCCACAATGTAGTCATATAGGACAAATCACTTTACTTCTGACAAATCCTACTTTTTGGGGTACAAAATCAATTAAATCCCATAAATCCTGGGCTTTCTGGAGTTAAAGAGATTCTGTCACTGTGACAGGGTCCCTTCAAAGTCCATTGCACCTATCCCTATCTTCACTGCTCCCTATTCTTTTGCAGCCAGTGCTTTTGGGTATGGGGGAGCCTGCAACGTTCTCGCATAATGCAGTGCTTGGGCCTAGGGGCCAATCAGTTGGCCAAAGCACATTGACAAAGGGGGCTATGTAGTTCATCTCTGTAAGCTCATACCTCAGCCCATGCTTGGAATTTTGCACTAGAGGAAATAACTGTGGGATATTGCTGTGAAAGTAAAGGGTTGGGCTTTATAGGGTTGGATCCCTTTAAAACCCAATTCTAGATTTTTTATCCCTTTCCTTTTCCTTTAGCTGGTCAATTTCACATATATACCTAACATGCCAAGCATTACAGTTACTCTGTTATTATATTATATTGCTCAGGGGCGGACTGACCATTTGGAAACTCAGGCACTGCCCGAGGGACCGGGGTCAGTAGGGGGCCCCATGAGATGCCCCTGATACCTTTTTCATAGGCTTTTTTGAGTTTGGGCAAGGACACAGGGGCCCCATGATCCCCTATTGCCCGGGGGCCCCATGAGTTGTCAGTCCGCCCCTGATATTGCTACTATACTATACTATACTATACTATACTATACTATACTTACTCAAACTAAATGTTTGAGCAATTAAATAGTTATTTCATAAACCAAGTGAATCTGATTGTTTGCAGCATATGGCTGTTTTCAGTTATGCTCATGGACATGATATATAGATTGGCCTATCCATATATAGTTTTGTATGTCTTTATCAAAGTCTTCTCCATGAAGTGCCTGGTAAATGTAATAGCACCTAATGCACTCTGATCTTGACAAGCATGTAGATTCCTTCAGGAAAGGGAGGGGGCTGTTGGTCAGAAACCTGGGTGGGTTGTAAATTTTCTACTGTCTCTGGTCAGAACATTGAGAGCTGGATGTAAATTATTGACTGGGAGACACAGAACTTGAATTGTCCCTCAGATGTTCATAGGAAAAACACCACAATGAGTTCATTCGAGTTCATTAATACTTAGATTTGTGGGGTGATATAGTAACATTGCTGTTAGCTTTACAAAAGATGCAATAAACAAATATTTCTTAGCATTATTTGTTTTTATTTGTTAATTTAAATAATTTTTATTTAAGTATTGCAATTAGTACAAAAGTGCAGAAGTTTAAGGCCAAGAAGGGCCAATGTAACAATAAACTAGATTATGACTATGCTTACACTATGACCCCCATCTTCTCTGCCCCTCTCCCATCTTGCTGTGCAAATACATTATACATAAAAATAAGAGGACATACTGTATGTCTCAGATCATCCTAGAAAACATATTGTTTTGGAGTTAAGACCTAGAATGTGGAGTCCCAGTAGAATATAATGTAAAGTAGATCACATTCTAGTGTACAGGTATTACAAAGTCAAAGTGAGCTGTAAAAAAAACACCCAAGAGAAGTCTCCCTCTAAGGGAAACTAGCCCTGTCCCCCACAGGGGGAGATCCCCGCTAGCTGTTAAAGTGGGGGAGTGGGGGCTGGGTTATTCATAACATGTTATACCCTGAATTTGGGTGTAACATGTAACATGTTATGAAAGGTGAACCTATCCTTTAAGGACCTGTTTATTTCTGGTTTGGTGTTGCCATTTTGCCTCCTGCATTACATAGAAAAGGTAATACCACAACATCAAACACAGTTCAGCCCTTCCTTTAAAGCAGGGGTGTCCAAACTATGGCCCTCCAGGTGTTGAGGAACTGCAAGTCCCATGAGGCCTTGCAAGACTCTGACATCCACAGGCAAGGCACCCAGAAGCAGAGGCATGATGGGGCTTGTAGTACTTCAACAGCTAAAGGGCCATAGTTTGGACACCGCTGCTTTAAAGTGTCATTAAACTCACATCAATAAATACTTTCAGTACATTATATGCTGTTCATACTCACTCACTCACTATGGAATTAGTTTTCTGCATTGTACAAAAACCTGGTTGATCCTGCTATTCACTGTCCCTCCCACTTTGTCTGTGTTCCTGTCCCTTCACTGTTCCTCCCTTTTTGCCTGAGATTGTTTAGACCAGCTGTTGTCACATCTACTGAGCATGCTCCAGTTTCAGTTCCCTTCCCCAGACGATGGATCGACTTTAGTACAACCAGCCTGCCCATAGATAGATTGAATCTCTTCTGGTCCCTGCTGAATCAGCCATAATTTGATCCATATATGGCCGGCTTAAGAAACAGGTGATGGAGTGGATTATGGAGGTACTTTTAGGTTTATTTTTGTCATTGGATAGAAAGATTCACTTTAAGGTGTACCTTCATTGACCACCATTGAAAGAACTAGATCCATTGTAGCATCTACCTTTTGAAATTTCCAGTCATGCAGCTCCCACATTACTCTACCTACTAAACTGTATCTGAGCACCACAGATTCAAAACACTACTTACGTCATTTTTAATAAACCAGATTCACCCATCCATCCATCCATGTCTCTGTTTTATTTTGTTGAGAAACTACTTTGACCCCCCCCCCCCCAGCATTTCTAGCTATGGCTATCTTGCGTAAGGGAAGATGATTCACGTAGCATTTACTTCCTGCAATCCATCTGCCTTTACCTCAGGCATGCATGTGAGAGGATGTGCTTAGGTGAGAAAGGCCCACCTCTAGATGAACGAAAACAATGACCATGAACACTCCTGGGATGCATGATATTATTTTCGCCTACGCCAGAGACCAGGAAGCAACTGAAGAAATGTAAAAAAAAAAAAAGAAGTTGAAAACAAGTAAATATAATATATCTTTTATTTACTAATGCTAGCAGTTTACGGATTAAACATAGCTAGTGTTGATTGAGAGAGTTCAGTTCCACTTTAAAGGGGAACAGTGTTTCTAATTCTCTTTATTTATAGGATACGCATGTAACACAGACCAGCTTAAAGTGGAAGTCAATGTACCAGATTAAAGACCTTGTTCAAAAGAGGAAACTCCCATTACATGATTAAAAAAACAATGATAAAAATAAATTGCAATGGTACTATAAATAGTTTTTATAAAATGTGGTTAAATAATCCCATTGTCCTGATTCCTATATAAAAGATGCTAGCTATGTTGAGGGGTTGCTGCTAAAAATTGCAGTAAAAAAGCATGTATTAGGAGATATGACACAGGGATGTACTAAACTGTTAATCAGCATCTTTGGGCAGAGTACTGATGTCACTGCAGGTCAGCAATTGCAGCCCTTATTCATTTCTCATGACATGTTCACTTTAAACTATATGTAAACCCTCACTCTGTAAAACAACCTATTCAGTTAAACATAGAAATAAAAAGCAAAACATTTGTATATACAGTGAAGGAAATAAGTATTTGATCCCCTGCTGATTTTGAATGTTTGCCCACTCACAAAAAAATGATCAGTCTAAAAATTGAAAACAATTGGTAACACACTACGCCAACAAGGATTGAAATCCTGCAGTGCCTGCAACGTCCCTCTGCTCAAGAAAGCACATGTCCAGGCCTGTCTGAAGTTTGCCACTGAACATCTGAATGATGCAGAGGAGGACTGGTTGAAAGTGTTGTGGTCAGATGAGACCAAAATCGAGCTCTTTGGCATCAACTCGGAAACCACTAAGCAACTTATTCACTCCCTGGTTATCTCTCGCCTTGACTATTGTAACTCCCTCCTCATTGACCTACCTAATCGCAGGCTATCCCCTCTTCAGTCTATCATGAATGCTGCTGCCAAACTTATCCACCTTACTAACCGTTCTGTATCTACCACCCCTCTCTGCCAATCCCTCCACTGGCTTCCCATTGCCCAACAGATAAAATTCAAAACATTAACAATAACATATAAAGCCATTTATAACTCTGCCCCAAATTACATCACCAATCTTGTCTCCAAATATCACCCAAACCGTACTCTCCGCTCCTTGCACGACCTCCTGCTCTCTAGCTCCCTTGTCTCCTCCTCCCATGCTCGTCTCCAGGACTTCTCCAGAGCTTCCCCCATCCTATTAAACTCTCTACCCCAATTTATCAGACTATCGCCTACTCTGCTCACTTTTAGGCGATCTCTGAAAACCTATCTCTTCAGGGAAGCCTATCCTGCCCTCAGCTAATAATGGAATCTTCTACTCTTCCAACCAGTCCATCCCCCACAGTTACTACCTTTTGTACCACTAGCCCCTCCCTCCTAGATTGTAAGCTCCAAGGAGCAGGGCCCTCCTATCCCTCTGGTATTGAACTGTATTTTTGCTGTATTGTCTCCGTTTATATTGTAGAGCGCTGAGCAAACTGTTGGCGCTATATAAATCCTGTAGAATAATAATAATAATCAACTCAACTCGCCGTGTTTGGAGGAGGAGAAATGCTGCCTATGACCCCAATAACTCCATCCCAACTGCCAAATATGGTGGTGGAAACATTTTGCTTTGGGGGTGTTTTTCTACTAAGGGGACAGGACAACTGCACTGCATCAAAGGGACGATGGACAGGGCAATGTATCATCAAATCTTGGGTGAGAACCTTCTTCCCTCAGCCAGGGCATTGAAAATGGGTCGTGGATGGGTGTTCCAGCATGACAATGACCCAAAACACATAGCCAAGGCAACAAAGGAGTGGCTCAAGAAGAAGCACATTAAGGTCCTGGAATGGCCTAGCCAGTCCCCAGACCTTAATCCGATTGAAAATCTGTGGAGGGAGCTGAAAGTTCGAGTTGCCAAATGTCAGCCACCAAACCTTAATGACTTGGAGAAGATCTACCAAGAGGAGTGGGCCAAAATCCCTCCTGAGATGTGTGCAAACGTGGTGGCCAACTACAGGAAACGTCTGACCTCTGTGATTGCCAACAAGGGATTTGCCACCAAGTACTAAGTCATGTTTTGTGAAGGGGATCAAATACTTATTTCCCTCATGAACATGCAAATCAGTGCATCATTTGTTAGACATGCATTTCTTTTGAATGTTTTGTTGCTATTCAGTCTCTCAGTGTTACAATACACCTACCATTCGATTTTTAAACTGATAATTTCTTCGTGCGTGGGCAAACATTCAAAATCAGCAGGGGATCAAATACTTATTCCCTGTACTGTACGTATAAAAAACATTATAAATACCTGTTTCTCCATTTTTTTCTAAGTGATCACATACCCTCTGTTCTCAGCTGCTTAAGGATCTTAGAGAGTCCTAGGGGAGGAGAAACAGCAGCACACTGATCTTACCAGTGAAAGTCTGTCCAGGGGAGGGGGGGGGTCAGTAGAAGTCTTTATCAGGATGAAGAGAGCAGGCTGAGTTCTCAGCACAGCTAGAAAACTGTCTACATTGTGTTCTCATGCCTAGTGTGGTCAATATTTAATAGTAAAGCAAAGGAACTGGCAGGAACACCAGGAATTTCACACAAAGGAAGCAATACAAAAGAACAGGATACTTTTTCATGCAAGTACATGGTACAGCAGGCACATATCAGGAATATAAAATGTTGGGTTAACATTGTTTTTAGGTACAATGGGCTGCTATGGGCTATAGTTTTCATAACTACAGTATATCTCACCCCCACTACACAAGCTAGCCTGCCACTGAGATTGTGGTGATGAGCTAAAGATTAGCAGCTACACACTCATCTGGTGTAGAGATTTTAATGGTGACTTTTCTGTGTAATACGTATGACAGCTGGAACAAAGCCTGAGCTAAACTAATCCTTGCCATTGCTCTAATGTATCTCCCTAGTTCTAAGTTCGGCTGTTCTCCCCGCACATCTGCTCTCTGTCTGAGACACATCTGATGTTTTCTTTCCGTATAATCTGCCTGCATGTGGTAAATAAATGGTGAAATATAAAAACAATTGCAGACCTCAAAATCCTTTGCAAATCCTTTAACAAACTGCAATAACTGCAATGTTATACAATCAACATCATACAGTACATTATACACAATAGATACATTCAAGCCATTTTTGAGAACAGAAATATGGAAAATAAAATGATTCAATATTGATGCACCTTACATTCCTTACACCGTGCACCCTAAAATCATGCATTTAAATCATTTCCTCTCAACTTTTGCAAGGCATGCTGTATGTGTCCGCCTGCACTGCTGCAAAATGACATAGGGACTCTTTAGCAGAGAACAGGGAGAAACCATGGAGCAAGCAGAGGTCTGAGCTTGGGGGAGCTCATTTATTTATTTAATTTATTACAGGTACATATATAGTGCTGTCAATTTACACGATACTTTACATATATATATTGTACATTCACATCAGTCCCTACCCTCAAGGGGCGTACATACTCAACCAATGATTTATTTATTTATTTCTTACAGATACATATATACCGCCAGCAATTTACATATATATTGTACATTCACAGGAGCTTACAATCTAAGGTCCCAAACTCACATTCATACATACACATACTGAGGCCAATTTAACCCCTTGGCGCTGGCACCTCCCGGCCCTTTAAGGGTTTCAGAAGCTGGGAGGCGGGGCTTTAGGGTCATGTGACCGCCGTGATTCGCTGTCACAGCGGTCACATGATTGGGAAAGGTCCCGATTGAAAGAGGAGTTCGGGACCTTTCCGTGAGCACCGGACATGTGTGCTGGAAGTGCGCAGGGTGCGAGCTCTCAGCACCAGGGGCGGACTGACAACTCATGGGGCCCCCGGGCAATAGGGGATCATGGGGCCCCTGTATCCTTGGCCCAAACTCAAAAAAGCCTATGAAAAAGGTGCCAGGGGCATCTCATGGGGCCCCCTACTGACCCTGGGCCCTCGGGCAGCGCCCGAGTTTCCAAATGGTCAGTCCGCCCCTGCTCAGCACATAAGTTTTTCTTAATTGCACGCAAATGTGCGGCCACTTGGCTAAGGCCCAGACGCTGGGAGGCCGCACATTTGTGCTCGGCAGGCGTGAAGAGGTTAAATAGCAGCCAATTAACCTAACAGGATGTCTGTGGAGGGTGGGAGGAAACCGGAGATCCAGAGGAAACCCACGCAGGCACAGGGAGAACATGCAAACTTCAAACAGGTAGTGCCTTGGTTGGGAGCTCATGGCCCTATGCAGAGATACTGCCCTATTCAGACATCAGTCAGAGCAGGACCCACAGTCAGTGAAACATGCAGGGCATTGTATAGATTTCTGATCCCTATTTAGACTTGCAATCCTAGCCACTGGCAGAGGGAAAACTTCCAGCTCCAACTTCCTTTGTGGATTTAAGAGGTGGAAGGCCAAGAATTGTAAAGGAAGCTGATACTGGAAAATGTGAAATGGCATGTCACAAGAACCCCACATTTTACCATGACCCCCCTGTCAATATGGCACTATGACACACTTTGCATATTACACTTGCTGTAGCCATTCCTACCATGAAAGGGCTTGTTGGTTGTGATTGACCACTAGGACAAGGATTTCCAGTCCTCTTTTGGTGACAAGGGGATGATCATATATTTACATATTTTGGCTAAAATACAAATGAATAACTCAACATCTGTGTGTGTTCTGTTCTCTTTGGAAGCAAGTGAACATTCGCATTTAAAATGCATACCAGCCCAAAGGCATTGCATTGTTACATTTTTGCAGCAGGCTGGAGTTAAAGTAGAACTTCACCTTAAAGTGTTACCAAACCCACAACAGTAAAATCAGTCTGTATATGCAGTAAAGCATGCTTGTTATACTCACTGTGGAACCTAAGGGGTTAATCCTCCATATTGAGTAAAAAGGCCGTTTGATCCTTTCTTCTCTGTTCCTCCCCTTTTTCAAGTGACCACATCTTACCTCCTGATAAGGCAGACTGAACCATAAGCATTTTCACATGCTCAGTTTGGTGTGTATTGCTAGAGAGGTTTTTTTTTTCTTCTTGGGAGAGTGCATGTGTTCAGCACAGGGCCAATCAGCACTGGTCAGACAGAGGTCAGGGGTTTTGCATCCTTTTAGAACAGAAAGAAAACTCCTCCATTAACATTAGCTAGTGCTGGGATGGACACTGATAGAAGCTACAAGACTGCTCTAACTGCTGATGAGAAAAGGTATTTAGCAGTTTATATTTACTAAAATAATTGCATTTCCATGTTCTGTGTACTGTGGGAGACCAGATATAGTGGATGCAGGGTCCTAGGTTTAGTAACACTTTAAAGGGGAGTGGGTACTTAGTTTTCTCAGGTACCTGCTCCCACTTCCACTGGAATCGCCTAGGTGATTCCACCGGAAGTTCTTCCCTCATCCTACCAGCCCCCAACCTTCTGAGGCAAGGTCCCAGTGCAGCGTGGCTTGTGCAGACTGAAGATACACTATAAGCTTTAAAGTGAACCAGCCTTAAAACAAGCCTTCATTGGCCTACATAGCTGCAGACACTGTGGAGTAATGTATCCTCAAATTTCACAGCAGAAACACTAAAGTTTCTTTTTTTTTAAACAATTGGCTTTTATTCAGAAAGAAAAAGCAGAACATATGAACAAGAATGAACTACAAGAAAGCATAGCATATTATCATATCATGTAATACACTACACTAAAGTTATTCAAGTCTCAACTCACACAGCTTTATCTTGAATGTTGCCTTGCGGTAACTATGTGATCATTCATTAAAACTTTTGGACCCATATTGGTGATCCTCGGTGTGCTGGTGACATTCTCCCTTACTTTCTTGGCATGGGCACCATTCTGAGGACACTATGCATTTTCTCAATGAATTCAAACTGTGATACCATAATCTCCATCTCATCCAATCAGAGAACACTTTGCTTTTGTTGAGAAAATGCAAAGTGTTCTCTGAATGGCCCCTGTGCCAAATGAGCGAGCCCCCTGTGTTCAGACTGAAGATACACTATAAGCTTTAAAGTGAACCAGCCTTAAAACAAGCCTTCATTGGCCTATGTAGCTGCAGACACTGTGGAGTAATGTATCCTCAAATTTCACAGCAGAAACACTAAAGTTTCTTTTTTTTTTAAACAATTGGCTTTTATTCAGAAAGAAAAAGCAGAACATATGAACAAGAATGAACTACAAGAAAGCATAGCATATTATAATATCATGTAATACACTACACTAAAGTTATTCAAGTCTCAACTCACACGGCTTTATCTTGAATTTTCAACCATGCTGAAAGATTTCCATGGGTGACTATGACCATGATGTTCTGCTGCTTTGAGTTGCTTTCTACTAAATATGTACTTCTGATACATCACATATAGTGAGGGACAGGTACCAAAAAGTCATTTGGTGACTACATTGTTTATTGTTAGGAATCACAAATATGCATACAACATACCTTCTCCATGGATAAAATTGGGTCCTTCACAAAATAGCAATAGTAATTTACTGCTAATGTATGAAAAATAACATCATATTCAAATAACTAGCAAAAAAAAAGAAGTTTAGAAATGGCCCTGAACAGAAGAGGTTCTTAGTCAAGGTGAGTTGGAATGTACAATGCAGACGCTAGGTGTTCCTTACCTAGAAGGTCTAGAATGGATTGGATAAATATACAGGGAAAGCTGTAAACCTTTTCCAGGGTCCTGTACTTTTGAAAATGTAAGCGATACAATAGAATAGTTACACAAAAGATAAATTACTTGTGCATAGTAACTTATAGGAAGTTCTCATATTCAAAATTTTCTTCTTTTTTTTGGTTCACAGAGGGAACAGCAGGATGCGTTGAAGGATGAAAGCCGGCAGAATCATTAGTGTCACTAGAAGTAGTCATTTAAGTACATCTTCGGCACGTGTGTCGTTGTTAAGAGGCTCGAACAAAATCCTGACAGTAAAGGGCTTGTGATGTCACTTAGATTTGCTGCTGTTAGCTCACCAGCCTCTCTACTCTGTACAGTGCTTACAGCCCTTCCTTCTCATGGTCACATCTTCTTAATGCATTAAAAGAGCCTTTATTTAATGCCGCTCTGCTGTGACCACTCACATGGCTGAAGTCTGACCTGCTCCAGCTGAAGGACCAGCAAACCTTCAGTATATTTATGTGCTATATTCAGCTTATCATCTGACCTATTTAAATGGAGTGGTTGTTCAGAGTAACCCTTTAACTATAACTATTTCTCTAAGAAAATTAAGCTTTTCCCACACAAAATCTAGTCCTAAAGTCCAGTTTTCTGGAACTGGAGATCAATAGTTCAGCTAATCCTGGCAGGTTCCACCTATGGGTGGATGCATCGGGGGCTAAATGACTAGAGTCCACTTGTTGAAAGCTGAAGTTTAGGTATGGCAATTTGTATATGGTTGCATAGCTACCACAAGAAGTCACTTTCTTGGCATGCAAGTGTACAATCCAAACGCACACATTCCTGCGTTAAAATGGCTGTGTGTATAAGTGGGTGCTGCAGCGATCGTCAGCTGGAACCAAACAGAATCAGCAAGAGAGAATGTTACCAGCACACCGAGGATCACCACTATGGGTCCAAAAGTTTTAATGAATGATCACATAGTTACAGCAAGGCAAAGTTTCAAAGTCTCGCAGGACCCCTTCATCAGGCATGTGACCAATGCCTGATGTCACATGGCTGATGAAGGGGTCCTGCGAAACTCCAAAATGTTGCCTTGCTGTAACTATGTGATCATTCATTAAAACTTTTGGACCCATATTGGTGATCCTCGGTGTGCTGGTGACATTCTCCCTTACTTTCTTGGCATTGGCACCATTCTGAGGACACTATGCATTTTCTCAATGAATTCAAAGTGTGATACCATGATCTCCATCTCATCCAATCAGAGAACACTTTGTTTTTGTTTAGAAAATGCTAAGTGCTCTCTGAATGGCCCCTGTACCAAATGAGTGAGCCCCCTGTGTTCAGTAAGCAGCACAGCACCAGCTCAGCTCAGGACCCAGAAGCAAGTGGAGATCACTGTACTAGTAGAGCCTACTGCAGTGATTTCCAGCTTCCACGGGAATACCACAGGTATAGAACATACATACTTACACTGGTCCAAGCTGAACCAAAGTAACTTTGTCAAAGTTGCCATGCCTAAGCTTTCATTTTTCAATGAAAGGATAGTGGAAAAACAAAGTCTCTGATGCTGGATACATTTTCCTCCATGCTGGAAATATCTGCAAAGATAATTTATTTGCACTTGAAATAGAAGTATAGGCAAAATATTTTTTTTTCATTTTGGATAGAGCGAGGGAGGGTTATAACCCCTGTCGGTTTTTTGCCATCTCTGTCCCATTGCGGAGATTTCCCTTCACTTCCTGTCCCATAGCCAAACAGGAAGTGATAGGAAATCCCTGCAAATTAATGTGGTAGTAAACAAGGAAGAAAAAATATTCCCTGCAAGGCAATGTTATAATGTGCTAGTATGCATTGCACTATAGGTAAGAATAAAAAAAAGTTTACTACCACTTTAACTACTTTCTGCCCGGCCTATAGTAAAATGGCGACCGGGCGAGCCACTCATCCCTCCAGGAGGGTGTCATAAAACATCCTTCCCGGATTGGGCCTTGCGCGTGCCCGCAAGGCCACGCTGTGGCGAGATCTGTCACCGACTGTGTACCTCGGACACACCTGATGACAGATCTGTGAACCGCCCCGTTGCCAGTACCATGTGACCTGCTGTGACCAATCACAGCAGGTCACATGACAGTTGTAAACAATGGATGGCTTCCTTTCATGCCATCCATTGTATACAAGTGTGTCTAGCTGTGAATGGTCACAGTGATCATATGCAGAGGCTGGGCCAATCACAGACCATCTGTGTCATGTGATTAGCTGTGGCCAATCACAGCTAATCACAACAAAAAAACCTGAATAAATTTCATTCAGTTAAATATTTGCTTATAGCTAAGAAATTCTTTGCTATAAGCAATCAAATTGTGTAAAAAAAAAAAAAAAATACTGATCACTTCCCCAAAGTAGTACAATGTTACTATGGTAACATTATACTACTTTGGTCATAGTGTAATCTGAAAAAAAAATCTTAAAAAAAGAGAAAAAAGTTTAATAAAAAATAATAAAAAAAAATACAAGAAAATAAAAAAAATTATCAATTTTTATTTTTTCGTACTGTCACCAGTCAGTGTCTCTGATCACCACAACACCTGTTATTTGATGACGCTGTACTGCACTGCTGACAGTACGTAAAAAAAAAATTGTGAAAATAATTTTTTTACTTTCTTTATTTTACGAAAAATTCTGAGAATAAAATTACAACTTCAAAAACTCGCCATGCCTCTTATGAAATACGTCTACTTTGCAAAAAGGGGTCATTTGGGGAATATCTGTACTGTTCTGACATTTTTTGGCCATCAGTACTTCAGGATTGATCAATTTTCAGATATATCCCACAATAACTTTTCTACAGACTAAATAATAAATACTGATTTTGGTTATTTTCACCAAAGAAATGTAGCAGAATACATCTTGGCCTAAATTTATGAAGAACAATTATTTATTTGGAAACTTTTATATCAGAAACAAAGAAAAACGTGGGTTATTTTTCTAAATTTTCAGTCTTTTTTGTTAAGTTAGCAAAAAATAAAACCCCCAGTGGTGATTAAATACCACCAAAAGAAAGCTCTAGTTGTGTGAACAAAATTATAAAAATTTAGTTTGGGTACAATTTTGCATCACCGCGCAATTGTCATTCAAAATGTGGGAGCTCTGAAACCTGAAAATTGGCTGGGCACGAACGGGGTAAAAGTGCCCGGTATTGAAGTAGTTAAAGGAATCTCTTGCTCCCCCCACCCCCAGGACATCAGAACTAATGTCCCCTTGGGAGGTTCCCCCCTGTGACTTTTCTGGGGACAACTCAAAATGTGTGATTTTCTTTTACTTTCACTTTTAATGATAATAGTAAACAGGACAAATAGAGAGGGTGAATCTACCCAATGGGGACACAGTCAGCAATAAAAAAAACCTCAAAAGTGTACTAATCCAGGGGCGGACTGACCATTTGGAAACTCGGGCACTGCCCGAGGGCCCGGGGTCAGTAGGGGGCCCCATGAGATGCCCCTGGTACCTTTTTCATAGACTTTTTTGTGAGTTTGGGCAAGGACACAGGGGCCCCATGATCCCCTATTGCCTGAGGGCCTCATGAGTTGTCAGTCCGCCCCTGTACTAATCCATCTCCACTCTATCCCAAACTAAAAAAAGTTTAGTCTTTAGGTATACGTTAAATCTTTTATTACTTATCTCATAGTCTCTAAATTACTTAATCTTTGTAATGTAAAAAATAAATGAGTAATCATGTTTGTATCTTTATTATGCACTTACTTATACAGTTTGTTACAATGTAGATAACTTCAAGCTTATCTTCATCTTGTTCCCTTCACATGGGTGCAGAGGGCTGTACACCATAAAACCCTTGATGTCGTACCTGCTTTCCACTGATGATAATGAATACAGATCATGCTACATTATCTTCTTCCCCAGCCACAGAGGCAGTGACAGCGGAACCTGGAAGTGACATAATGCTGCATATTGCTTCCGTGGTCATTCTAGCTAGGGAAGATCAGCAACACCCATCTCCTTCCTCTCTACCCAGCCATGGGGGGTCCTAGGCCTGCAGGTGGGACAGTGGAGCCTGAGAAATATGGTGGGGCGGGGGGAGTCAAGGAGAGTGTGCACTACCAGCTGTCTGTGGAAGCAATCCAGAATCTGTACAGCCTCCGAACCACTTCCACCTGACAGCCAACAGTCGGCTTGTCAGATTTATACACACCATGTGTTTAGAACCCCCTGCCAATGCTGAAGTATGACATTGGTGGCAGTGAAAGGATAAAAGCTCCTGTACTTTTTGGAGCTTCACATGACAGGAGACAAGCACTCAGGTGTGAATGGGCCTGCTGAGAATAATGGGATTCTTCAACTTGAGTGTTGTTGTGCTTCAGGAACCAAGCAGCAGGACTCTCAGGTGTGAATGGGGCCTCACAGAGAGACCACACAGAGATCGGCATTAGAAAACACAAGGACCAGAGCTGATTGTACCTCTGAGCACTGGTCCCAATTTACGAGAGCTGTATCTAGGGAAGGACAGCACAGATGTGGAATTAACCTTTCCACTTACCTCCCACTGTTCTTTCTAATTATATTTCCTGGAGACCTCCTTTTAAATTTTCCTTTCATTTTTATTCATACTATCTCTTTTTACCATACTTGTAAGTTAGAATTCAGGAGTGATAATTCTACAACGCTCATCTCTGCAGCTGACTGGTCTTAAAACCTGAAGGATTTATTTTTGAACTAGTCTGCATTTCAGTTACAATCTGCCCGTTCATTACCCAGAAAAATGTCCCCTTCAAGATGTGTTGTCAGTCCTTATCCTGTTCACATCCTGAAAACTAAACAATGAACCTCTGAAAACAAATACTGGTCTTTCATTTAAGTCTGTCATGGCATGACACTTTGTACACAATCAAATCCTTGCACTTGTGAAAGCCAACCAGACAATGACTGTAATGCTCCAGATACTGCAGATCAGTCATTGGACTAGGGCAGTGTCAAAAGTCCTCTTACATTTGCCTGTGGATATCTATTACCATATTATTTATATTATTATTATTACTACTACTACTCCTCTGACATGACTGTGGTCAGATGCATTTATAGGTGTTGTGAAGAAGAAGTCTCTGATATGTTCAATGGATATGTATGACTGGAGCATCACGTCATGCTTACCTAGTTGAGGATAGCTCTATGCACAGCATGGAAACTTCTAGCTCCTAGATAACAGTCTTGAATTGTTACATTTGTATGGAGGGAGGATTGGTAACGTAACAGAGAAGTAAGATTGTGGACGGGCCTACATGCCCTATAGATGGGGACTCTTCCGTGAACACGCTCCCGGGATCAGGTGGGGCCGAGGTCATGCGAGAATCAGCATTAAGGTGGCATTCAATATCTAGAAGTTCACCTTGCACAATTACACAATAAACTTGAGGCTCTTTACTGTGAGACACTCTTCCTGTAATACTTTACACCCTGGGGTTGATTTACTCAGTTTGCAGGTTTTTTATCAATGTTTAATTGAAGCTGATTGGCTACTATGCACAGCTGCACTAGATTTAGCTCTGAGGGGGACACTGCAGAGCCTGTGTTCTGCTCCACCAGCCTAGCTTTAATTGGCACCTCACTCCCAGTGACAATGTGGAGGACCTGCCATGTACTCTGTGTGTACCTCTGCTTGCAGCACTTGTTAACTCTTTAGCTCTCTCTAGTAACCCCAGATAGGTCCATAGGGTCTCTGTGCTGCGGATCCGGTCCCAAATGATCTAGGGGCACCGACCACTAGGGAGGGAGATGGAACACCAACCCCCTCACTAACCAGAGGATGCTGTCTCCCATTCTTGGTACCACTCTTTGGCTGGTTGGCTGCTATAACCTTCTCACCAGTCTTGGCTACCTATAGGAACTGCATGCTAGACATGACGTCTCGAGAACTCTTCTGTATTGTTAACCTCTACACAGTGGCACTCTAACTTCTCCTTTTCATCCCTTGTGTGTTACAGGCCCATTTCTTTAGATACGGCATATACCTTCATGCACCCCTTCAAACAGACTTCAGACCAGGCATGAAACAGTTAACGACAACTTTACTAAAGACTTGTAGCAGTATAGTACATATGGAAAAGCCTCACAGAGAACAAAGTCCTAACCTAACTAATGTGGGCTGCCCATTGCATATTATTCCAAGAGAAAGTCCATTTAGCTCAAGTCCTTTATTGGTAGGCTCCTGGTTTCAGGAGGAATCCCAGTTGGGTAACCCAGTAGTGGGGGCCACATGCTCGGGAGGGACTACATGGTGCAGCAGACTCTTCCCTCCATTCCCATGAGGGTGCTCCAGAACTGAAGCCAGCTGTCTGACCCAGGCTAGTTCCCTCCCCTTGTATTTATGGGCTCACAGCAAGAGGTAGGACCATGAGTACCCCATTAAAGACAGAGAGTAAAGGGCAGTGATGATACCTGTGATTTGGTTACTCCTTCTGTTTAAAGGAGCCCCCAGACATGACTACACCCATTTATGAGAACCAAGAATGTGAAGCAAGCGCTTACTGTAGCAGCTAACGCACCAAAAAAGTAACCACAACCTTTCTCAAATGAACAGATCATAAACGTAGTGCAGCGCTAAACAAATAAATGCCAATATAATGTATAAGTGACTAACCAATCATAAATATAAAATTCAAAATTCAATATACAATATAGTGTCCAGAATTAGCCAATCAGATAGTGGTAGTTATTCCCACTGGTGAACGGTGGAGCCTGCAGTGCCCTGTGGAGTTCTCTGCATATCAAAGCATACAGAACTCCATGGTTGGAGGACCATGTGATTGGGCTCTCTCCCTGAATGTTAGAACCATATTTTTGCTTTTTAATGGACCTCTATATGTTATTTTATCTCCATAGACACATCATGGTGCCCTTGCACTCTGATTCTTGGCTTTTGTTCCTTATTGCTATTCATTTACAACTTTCTATATATGGTTAAATGCTCTGTTTCACCGTGTACTTTCTGAACCGCACCCAGTTTTCAACATATCAAGGGCCTATAGCTTATCACCTTGAATTGTTCTCCCAAGCTGACATGCCTGTAAATGTGAAAAATAACTAAGCTGAATGAACTGTGAATATGATAATAAAAAGAAATGTATCAGTGGGAGATAAAAGCTCTTTTGAAATGTTCCCTTCTAAATACGCAGAACACGGGCCTTTGCCTTGTATTTCACATATAGTTTTATCTCAAATGTTTAAGGGTTACGGTTGCAAATGTTAAGACCTCTAGGCATCTGTTTTCCTGTGACTTTTATGTGTTGAGTAAATATATCCCTAAGCCAAATTCCACACATTGAAGGTCATGTGACCCCCCACCAGTGGACATAGTTGCTCGGGTTTGCTCATGCCCTATCATATTTCCAAATAAGAATAGCTCTGTTCTTCCACCAAAGTACATTCCTAAAGGTTTATAGGTATCTTTATAGGTAGAAACCCCTCCATAAATTTGGTAAAATGCATAACCTCAGATTTAATGTACTCATTTATTATATGTTGGTAGATTCTGCAGCACATTCAGCCTTTCACTTCAGTCTCTGACCGTGAAGTGGGACAGGGAAGGCCTAAGGCTCTAAGGTTATAATAAATGATTGACAGCACAGAGGCACGGGTTTCTGCTCAGCCAACATAGGCCATGGCCTAGGGCAGCAGGGCTGTCAAAGGGGTGCCAGTGCAATGTAGTGGCATCCTACTTGATGCACAGTTTTTCTACTTTGTTGGTGGAATAGTTTACTGAAAGCTTACAATTTAACTAAATCTCTGTCTTTGCACCTAAAACCAAATTGTTAGAAGTGGAGGGTGAATATAGTGTGTATTTATTGATCCATAGGACACACAAACACCAGGACATGAATACAGGACCTGTTAATGCGTTTCACATTATCTCGTGCTTATCATAATCATAATGGTTATGATTAAGCATGAGATCATGTGAAATGCGTTAACAGGTCCTGTATTCATGTCCTGGTGTTTGTGTGTCCTAAGGATCAATAAATACACACTATATTCACCTATCCTCCTGTGTGCGGCTGACTCTTCTTCCTATTGCATCGTGTGTGGTGGCGAGCCAGAGCCTGCACCTGTTGTGGATTGATCTGGGTTGTTTGCCTGAGCGGCATACCTCTGTTCTTTGGATTCTCCTTCTGACTGACAATAGGCAGTGTGCGGGTCCTATAACCCAGTGGTCTCGAAACTGTGGCCCGTGGGCCGAATGCAGTTCTTTACTTGCCTTTATCTGACCCTTGGGGGACTATTCTTCACACTGATAGGAGGAACTATTCTCCAACTGACACCAACAATGAGGCAACATTCTTTCACATAACATTCCTTCTACTATTCCACTGAACGATGGGGAACTATTCCTCCCTTTAACACCAATGATGGGACACTATTTCTCCTACTGACCACAGGCTCTATGTAATTTTATGACTTCCCACCAAGCCTGAGGCATTGTTTACTCTCACTGGCCACAGGCTAGCCCCCCAGAGTCTAAAGGAAAGTAAACTGGCCCTGTGATTGAAAAGTTTGGAGACCCCTGCTGTAGCCAGTAGGATGCTGTCTGCTTTCAGTCACAAGGGGAACTAGTGTCTCTGAATCACCATGAGGCTCGGCCCACCCAGATAGAAAACTCTTCATTGCTTCCCTGTTTGTGTGACGGCTTTAGCACCATATGGTCACTCTGGCCTTAATGCACCTCCAAATATCAGTGCTTGCCCCAAATCTATGTACCTGCTGGAAACGGGTAGATGAATCTGTTCTCTGATCAACACTTGTCATGCAGAGGCACGACGCTATTCTTTATCTTTATCTTTATGACTTCCCCAAATAATATTTAGGCAGTTTTCACACGTAATGCACATCAGAAGTATTAGATTTTTGTGAAATCAGCAACCTCTAAAAAACATTTGTTACATGAAAACTAATCAAAAGGGAGTATACAGTGAGGAACAGAAGTATTTGAACACCCTGCAATTTTGCAAGTTCTCCCACTTAGAAATCATGGAGGGGTCTGAAATTCACATTGTAGGTGCATTCCCCCTCTGAGAGACCGAATTAAAAAAAAATGTGAATTTCAGATCCCTCCATGATTTCTAAGTGGGAGAATTTGCAAAATCGCAGGGTGTTCAAATACTTCTGTTCCTCACTGTGTAAATAAGTTAGCTGATCTGCATAATTGATCAATGAATTCCAGTGCCCACACAGAGATCTCGAGATGGGAACACAGGATTCATTGTATCCTGTACCAGGATATAACCAGACACCTTGACACCGGCAGTTTGAGATCCGGTCTCTGCTGAACCCCATCTACAACATCGTATATCAGACCTGTGTTCAGGGAAAAAGAATTAGCGTATACTCTGAGTTTGTCTAAAGTGCAGGAATGATCACTTAAAGCCTCCCTTTTTTTTAGCGATTACTCTTTTTATTATACTAGCATTTAGAATAATCTGTGCAATATCATGAAGGGCTCGTTCACACATAGTGAGGTGACTGGTGAATTCCACACTAGATAAATGCCAATCACCATTAGGGTACATAGAAAACAATTGCTTTCTGTGTGTTCTGTTCACACTGCAATGCAGCCTGGAGGTACAGGGCACTGAGCTGTAATGAAATGCAGATTTTTCCTTGCAGGAGCAAATTGGATCATGCTTTGCTGGGTTTTTTGCCTTCCTCTGGATCAACTGTGGGTGTAAGATTATACTTTTTTTTTTAATGGTTGAACTGGATGGACTTTTGTCTTTTTTCAGCCAGACTAACTATATGTAACTATTTTACCATAGCACACAGGTAGTCACCGCCAGGGGCGGACTGACAACTCATGGGGTCCCCGGGCAATAGGGGATCATGGATCCCCTCTGTCCTTGCCCAAACTCAAAAAAGCCTATGAAAAAGATACCAGGGGCATCTCATGGGGCCCCCTACTGACCCCGGGCCCTCGGGCAGTGCCCGAGTTTCCAAATGGTCAGTCCGCCCCTGGTCCCCGCACTGCAGTGCTGCGCAAGGTGCTGCTTTGCGGAGACAAGAATGAGGTGTCACTTTTGTGTACTTCAAATAAAATTTAAAAAAAAAGAAAAATTACAGAGTACGATGCTCCAAAACGCACATCGCACCGCCCCCTCACTGTGACTTACTGTGGCAAAAAAACTGACAGCTGCCCACACTCTAAGATGGAGTGTTTAACATGGGGTTGATGAAAGGTTTAGGACAATGTAAACACCTTTGGCAGTTACAAAGTACATTTATTTATCAAGATCTCTACACCAGAACTAGCTGTAGTATGAGGCATATTGGAGGAGGAATGAGGGACATAGAGATTTGGTCCCAAGGAAGAGACAATGCCTCTACAGTGCCTTGAAAAGGTATTCACACCCCTTGAAATTTTCCACATTTTGTTATGTTACAACCAAGAACGTAAATGTATTTTATTGGGATTTTGTGTGATAGACCAACACAAAGTGGCACATAATTGTGAAGGGGAAGGAAAATGATAAATGTTTTTCAACATTTTTACAAATAAATATCTGAAAAGTGTGGCGTGCATTTGTATTCAGCACCGAGTCCCTGGTTTGTAGAACCACCTTTCACTGCAATTACAGCTGCAAGCCTTTTTGGGGATGTCTCTAACAGCTTTGTACATCTAGAGAGTGATATTTTTGCCCATTCTTCTTTGCAAAAATAGCTCAAGCTCTGTCAGATTGGATGAGACACTCTGTGAACAGCAATTTTCAAGTCTTGCCACAGATTCTCAATTGGATTTAGGTCTGGACTTTGACTGGGCCATTCTAACACATGAATATGATTTGATCTAAACCATTCCATTGTAGTTCTGGCTGTATGCTTAGGGTCATTGGCGTGCTGGAAGGTGAACCCTCCGCCCCAGTCTCAAGTCTTTTGCAGACTCTGACAGGTTTTCTCATAAGATTGCCCTGTATTTGGCTCCATCCATCTTCCCATCAACTCTGATCAGCTTCCCTGTCCCTGCTGAAGAAAAGCATCACCACAACATGATGCTGCCACCACCATGTTTCACAGTGGGGATAGTGTGTTCAGGGTGATGTGTAGTGTTAGTTTTCCGCCACACATAGCGTTTTGCTTTTAGTCCACAAAGTTCAATTTTGGTCTCATCTGAGCAGAGCAACTTCTTCCAAATATTTCCTGTGTCCCCCACATAGCTTCAAACTGCAAACGGGAATTCTTACGGCTTTCTTTCAACAACGGCTTTTTTCTTGCCACTCTTCCATAAAGACCAGATTTGTGGAGTGCACAACTAATAGTTGTCCTGTGGACAGATTCTCCTACCTGAGCTGTGGATCTCTGCAGCTCCTCCAGAGTTACCATGGACCTCTTGGCTGCTTCTCTGATTAATGCTCTCATTGTCCGGCCTGTCAGTTTAGGTGGACGGCCATGTCTTGGTAGGTTTGCACTCTTTCCATTTTTGGATGATGGATTGAACAGTACTCCATGAGATGTTCAAAGCTTGGGATATTTTTTTATAACCTAACCCTGCTTTAAACTTCTCCATAACTTTATCCCTGACCTGTCTGGTGTGTTCCCTGGCCTTCATGATGCTGTACAATAGTGCAATGCAAAAATATCAAACTCTTATGTGTCAGCACAAATTGAAAAAATAAAGGAATCCAAATGTGAAGCCAAAAACTGTGAATTCAGTGGTTCTTCGATTTTGAGGGAAATGACAGATGTGGATACCTAATGCTACCAAAACTTCTTAATGATGAACCGCACAGCACCTCGGTGTACGACAAAGGGAGGCTTACCAGAGTCATATGACCCCAATTAAGAGTGGTCAACCAGCACTTGTATATCAGTCCAAGATATCCAGTTTTCCATAAAAAACACATGTCAAACTATGGTACTGCTGCATTATATCAGATCTCTGTGCTTATATGCTCAGTTGAACATAGTATCATGAAAAAGAAAAAGACACACACTCTATAGTGTAATCCAGATTAAAACACCAATCTAATGTGCTGAATGCACTTACAATTAAAAGATGACAATCAGGCAATTTATATCATATATACAACTTATGTTCCAGAATCCAAGACGGCTGCAGCAGGATCACGTATGCTTAGTGGCGTGTTTTCCATCTCTGCCCTACTAGTTCCATCAAAAATGACGTCATCGGTAGTATAGTATGTTTATAAACATTCAGGTCCGAGAGGGGACGAGAACTCAATTTTAAGAGTACACATTCTGGGACACTTTGCCAGAGACAGCCTCCTTGAGTTGGGAACTGTCCAGGGAAATTGGGAATGTCTGTTCACCTTACGTTTTGAGCTTGTTAGTGTGGCACTGAGGCTAGGTGGTCCATTGGGGTAGGAAGGTGGTGGCACAAGATAGTTGACCTGGGAGGACAGGACAGTAAGTAAAAATCCAGGCTCGTTCAATTGTGCTTCTGCTCAGGGAATACAAAAGTAAATGGTCACTTCACATAGTACAAATCCATTTTTCTCTTTAATATCTCTAGGTCATTTAAATATCCTTTTTTTAGGGAAATAGTGACATCCATATGCCTGCTCTGTAAGAAGACGAAGCAAAATCTGAACACGTGAGGCTTCATTTGTGTGTATGCTCCTGGAACATCTGAATCAGACAACTCTTCACGCATCACTAGAGCGCCCCGATCCCATGAAGCTTGTCCCTTGTCTTCAGCCTTACACAATCCTCCCATGGCGCTCCTGTGTTTAATGCAGGATAAGGATTTGTCTGGCATAGGTCAGAGAATGAAAATCTACATACAACTTTTTGCTATAGATAGCACCACTGCGTGCTCTTAATTTATTTCTTCTAAATTCATTTCAGATTTTCCAGTCTCTCCTAACATATTATATATTGGGAGGGGGGTGGGATGCTTTAATTTGGAGCAGATTTGTGTACAAATAGTTTTATTTGCTAGGTTTTAATGAGGAACTCATCAACTCATCGTAATCAACTCATCCCCACCCATTTATTACTTTTTGTAATACTTGCCTCTTCCTTTAGCTTGTGAACTGATGGTGCTGCATAAATCCAGTATAATGTTAATAATAATAATAATAGGAAGAAGAAGGAATGGAAAGCATAAAATTGCACTTTTCATTCATTCTTTCCCAAGGCAATTTTATGTAATTCACACAGCCCCAGATATTTACCCCAAAGTGTAGTAAAAAAATAAGTTTAAATAAGATATATACTATAACTGTGATTTTTATGTATCATTGCAGGTTGGTAAAGCTCAAAATAAAAGTTTGTTGTTTAATTTCGTAGAGCATTTTTCCCTTATCAGTGTTACATTCCAACAGGAAGGAAAACCAATCTATGTAAATTATTAGCGTAACAAGAAGATAAGATCAAGTTGGGTTTGTGTGGACAGAACATAATACAACCGCAATATTTTCACAGGTTTGCTAAAGTTCCAAACGACCTTTTGAATGACTATAATGTACATTTACGTTGTAAACATAAATGTCTTCCATAGAGTTTGGTGGTGCTGTATCTGTTGTCTTTAGGACAGCAATTTGTGTTCTAGTATGATATTGGTGTCCTGCATAGGTGTGCGCAGCCTACTGTATTAGGGTGTGCACCCCCAAAGCTTAAACACACATGCGTGTACATGTATACATACAATATATATATATACATACACACACACTATATTGCCAAAAGTATTGGGACACCCCTCCAAATCATTGAATTCGGGTGTTCCAAACACCTCCATGGCCACAGGTGTATAACTCAAGCACCTAGGTATGCAGACTGCTTCTACAAACATTTGGGGCTCATTGAAATTTCCTTGCTACTAAATATTCCACGGTCAACTGTTAGTGGTATTATATAAAGTGAAAGCAACTGGGAACAAAAGCAACTCAGCCACCAAGTGGTAGGCCATATGAAATGACAGAGCGGAATCAGCGCATGCTGAAGCGCACAGTGTGCAGAAGTTACCATCTGTCTGCAGAGTCAATAGTCTCCAGACTTCATGTGGTCTTTAGATTAGCACAACAGCAGTGTGTAGAGAGCTTCATGGAATGGGTTTCCATGGCTGAGCAGCTGCATCCAAGCCTTACATCACCAAGTGCAAGTGCAATGCAAAGCCTTGAATGCAGTGGTGTAAAGCACACCGCCACTGGACTCTAGAGCAGTGAAGACGTGTTCTCTGGAGTAACGAATCACGCTTCTCTGTCTGGCAATCCAATGGACATATCTGGGTTTGACGGTTGCCAGGAGAACAGTACATGCCTGACTGCATTGTGCCAAGTGTAAAGTTTAGTGGAGGAGGGATTATGGTGTGGGGTTGTTTTTCAGGGGTTGGGCTTGGCCCCTTAGTTCCAGGGAAGGGAACTCTTAAGGCATCAGCATACCAAGACATTTTGGACATTTTCATGCTCCCAACTTTGTGGCAACTTTGTGGGAACAGTTTGGGGGTGGCCCCTTCATTTTCCAACATGACTGCGCACCAGTGCACAAAGCAAGGTCCATAAAGACATGGATGAGTGAGTTTGGGGTGGAGGAATTTGGCCGGCCTGCACAGAGTCCTGACTTCAACCTGATAGAACACCTTTGGGATGAATTAGAGTGGAGACTGCGATCCAGGCCTTCTCATCCGACATCACTGCCTGACCTCACAAATGCACTTCTGGAAGAATGGTCAAACATTTCCATAGACACTCCTAAACCTTGTGAACCGCCTTCCCAGAAGAGTTGAAGCTGTTATAGCTGCAAAAGGTGGACCAACTCAATACTGAACCCTACGGACTAAGACTGGGATGCCATTAAAGTTCAAGTGCGTGTAAAGGCAGGAGTCCCAATACTTTTGTCAATAAAATGTATTAAAACATTTTTTAATTAAAGTAGAACTATAGGCAAAACTTTTTTTTCATTTTGGATAGAGTAAGAGTGGGTTATAGCCCTTGTCAATTTATTTTTTGCCATCTGTGTCCCACTGTGTGATTTACTGCAAATCTCTGGGAATTCCTTGGGGAGCCCCCAGGTCACCAGAACTAGTGTCCCCATTGGAAAATTTCCACTCTATTACTTTTCTGGGGACAACCCAAAGTTTGGAGTTTCTTTTACTGTCATTTTCAATTATAAATGGTACACAGGACAACTAAAGAGGGTGAATCTCCCTAACTGCAGCATAGACTGCAATGAAAACCCAACAGGTGTGTTCTACTCCATTTCCACTCTATCGACAACTATTAAAAAAAGTTTTGCCTTTAGTTATACTTTAAATAAACACAATTTTTTAAAATGTAGCTGTATATTTCTTGCAATTGCCATAACTTACTACCAAAGAACAACCCAAAATATATATACACGTAGTAGGAGCCAGAAACAATGGTGCACATTTTGCGTTTTTATCCTACCTAAAACACACTGGGGTTTATTTAGTAAAACTGGAGAGTGCAAATTTTGGTGCATTTCTGCGTAAAAACCAATCAGCTTCCAGTTTTTATTGCCAAATCTTAACTGAACAAGCTGAGGATAGAAGCTAACTGGCTACCATGCACAGCTGCACCAGATTCTGAGTGAACCAGTTTTTGTAAATCTCCCCCATTGAGACTGACACTAATTTAAATTAATTTTTTTTGTAAAATAATACAACCCAAAATCTGCTGACCCTGACATTCGAACCCCAACATTTGACCCTGACCTTTGTCCCTGACCTTCAACCCTTACATAGATCCTAACTCTAACCCTGACACTGACCTAGATCAAACCTTGATCTAGCTATTTCTTTCTTTTTTATTTTTTTTACACACTTTTGTTAGCTTACATGTTTCTCTCCTGCAAGGATAGATATTGTTATCTCCATTCAGAGGAGAAAGAAAACCCATGGGACTGCTGTACAATGACTGATTACTGTGATAACCAATCAGAGGCTATCACAGAGATCAGGTGACCGGGAACCGGGAGTACTGGATCATTAGTAAGAGACTTGGGGCTCCTGGTGAGAGTTCAGTCTCTGTGCTGGGAGTGCACTGCACAATGCAAAGTTGAATAATGCCCTTTCTATAGTTGTAGGCCATTTACATACCTTCCAAAGCCTGACTGGAATACTCCCAGGACGTTGCTAGGACAAGCTATTTGTTACTGCTCATCACAGGAGAGAGCTTTTTCTCTGACTCAAACCCCCTCACGTGTTCCTTCTGTCCCCCCGATGTAGTAGCTCTGAGTTCAGCATCTGAGAGCTCACTCCTGTGATGGTGGGGATGAGCAGTAATAACTAGGCCTCTCTTAGCAGCATCCTGGGAGTATTCCAGTCAAGCTTCACGAGGTACGTAAATGTAGGCCATTTAGGTACCTCATGAAGCTTGACTGGAATACTCCCAGGATGCGTATTTACCACAAGGCATTTGCCTAGGGCTGCATTTTTCAAGGGGGCAGTGGCATTTTTCTTTTAAAATGGATTTTATTATAGAATAGACAACATCAGAGTAACAGTCAGAAATAAGAGCACTGACCAACAAAAAATAAAACTTACAAGTTTTCCGATAAATAGTACAATAAATGCACAGAAGTATAGACAAAGAAATAAACTTAGTACACAAGTGCAGCATATGAAGAGATAAAATAAAGCACCGCAATTTGCAAAAATGGTGGGCAATTAGAGACCAAGAAATTATTACAGGCAGTGGCATTTTTCAGGGGGGCAGCGCCACCCCCCCGGAAGAAGGGATGGAAGAAGGGACACATGCGGCGTGGGGACCAAGTGGGATCCGGGAGAGGCTGCGGGCTGCTTGATGGTGTATGCAGAGCCCGACTCTTATTCCCCGGGAATTGTGAAGGTGAGTGTCTGTTCTCTCTCACTGGGATGGGGGGATGGCCAGCGTATGGGGGGTAATGGTAGTAGAAGGGTCTCTCGGGTGGGGTTGTTGGTCAAGGTCAGGCTCTCTTTGTGGGGGAGAGGGGTGTTGGTCGGCATCAGAATCTCTCTGTGGGGGGGGAGATGATTTTTGTGTTGCCTAGGGCAGCACGAAACCTAAATACACCATTGCCTACACCTACAGCAAGGCCATTATTCAACTGTAGGCAGAGCTGCTCAGTTTGTTTCTAGCTACAGATGCCCCGTATCTGCAGAGGCAGTTTTTTGGTAAAGGTGAACTAACCCTTCAAATCTCTGGATCGAGTTCCGCTTTATCCGACAGTTGAGGACAATAAATTACTGCTTCCTAGAGAGATTTGTATTTTGCTCTGTAATTGGCACTTTCAATTGGTTGTACAGTCTATTCACTGGTATTCAGTAAACTGTTGTTCACCTGTGCTCAGACGGGGATGGAATTCATTCCAGGGGCATTCCGGAATATTCCATATGAATCACACTAATGTGTGTTATAACACAGCTCCTCAGTGGGAGTAGAAGCTCACATCCAACGTCTGCAGCACATCACCCGTAACAAACATGCCAACCCAGATCATTGTTCAGTAGCTGCACTATTCACGTGGGCTGTTCCACGGCTGATAAAAATAGCTTGTTTTCCTTTCTGTAGTAATGGAATCTGGGAAAACAGAGGAGCAGGCCATGTTTCCTCATAACAAGTGTGTAAAGCAGGGGCGGACTGACAACTTATGGGGCCCCCGGCAATAGGGGATCATGGGGCCCCTGTGTCCTTGCCCAAACTCAAAAAAGCCTATGAAAAAGGTACCAGGGGCATCTCATGGGGCCCCCTACTGACCCCGGCAGTGCCCGAGTTTCCAAATGGTCAGTCCGCCCCTGGTGTGAAGGCGTATTGTCAATCAGTCGTACTTTATAGAGGATGAAAAATCTGCTGCTCCGGTCAATTCGTACCCCAAAGTGCTTGTGTGAGCGACGTCAAAATGTATTATTATTGTAGTGTTACCCTCTCGAGGGCCGCCAGTAAAATAGTCCTTCAGCTTGTTTTTGTTGTTTTTATTAGGGATTAACAACTTGGACAGGGTCTAGGGGTATATGGGATGCCCAAGGAACTGTACAACTTCAGAGGACTACTTCTTAGCAAAAATGAACAAAAATCAGCAACAGTCTTATTAACCCCCCTGGCGGTATTCCCGAGTGTAGCTCGGGGTTAACTTTCAGTACCAAAAGCAGTAACCCCAAGCTACACTCAGGAATACACTGCAGCGTTGCTCAGGGATTCCCTCTTGCACTTACCTTGTCCTTGTCCCTGCAAGTGTCAATATGTACGGGACGTACGGGGATGGAACCGGCAGGAAATTCAAAAATGTTAAAATGTGACATTCACTAAATACACTAAAATCACATAGTATAACATTACTGTATCAAACCATTTCACATACATTTTGTCCCGAGTGCTTTGTCCTGTGCCCTGCCTGCATTTTTACTGTTCTTTCTGCCTGGAAACTGAGAAACGTTCATGGCGTCCAAAAAGCGTCCCTTTAGGTCAAAAGCGGTTTTAGATCAGCTAGAGAACAGCGATAGTAAATCAGAACCACTTGCAGAATTGAGTGATAATGATTTGTGGGGAAATTCATCATCAGACACTGAAAATGATTTTGCGACTGAGCTCAGTGATGTGCGAACTTGGCACTATATTTCAAATTTCAGTGTTTTTGGTTTGATTATATTATTGAATTAAATGTATTATTATTATATTAGTATTTTTATGATTACTTATTATATTACAAATTATGATTTCATGTTTCAAATTTTATCCTACCCGGGATGTTTACTAGACTCTTGTTCGGACAGATTTCAGTGAGTTATTCCAAAGAATTACAGTCTACAATAAAAAAAACAACATATTTCCATGCAAAAAAATGTTCCACTTTGAGCACAGAAATATTGACATAATCAGACTGCTAGGGAGGTTAAGGAGCACTGTGTCCCCTTTGTTGAACCTCCTCAGATCTCAGATGAAACTCTCCTTATCCACTTGGATGTCTTAAGGGTGTCCCTGAGCAAGGGAATCCAAGGTCTACAGTGAAATAGTCCCAGTGAGAACTAGTCAGGAATTGCACCTGCCTGATGAAAGAGCGCGCCTGGACTCATCTCGTCCTGCGCATGCTGAGAAATGCGTCACATTTTCATGACGTCAGACGCCACATGTGCTGATCCCGGACATCTTGGGGACTCTGCCAGGCTCCACCATCCATGCTGCATATGCACAGCACCATCTGCTGGCAGACACCTTGGAGATTCCACCAGGCTTACCATCCATGTTGCACATGCACAGCACCACCTGCTGATGGACTCAATCGATCTCCTCTCTGGATCAGACACACAACTACATCTGGCTACAGACGTCTCACCCTCTTACCTATGAGCCTGTTTTTAAATTCTAAGATGTGAGTTACTACTTATCTTTCTATTAAATACCTTCACAGTACACACTTAGAGGCTCTGTGTTTCTTTGTTTCAATTATTGCACCTGACCGCCTTTTCCCTTCTTTGGCCCAGGGGCCTTGATGGGTTACAGCTGCTTTCAGGCCTTACGCTGGACTTGCTCCTTCATCTGCTTACAAGCTGTCCTTCCCAGTAGACTGTGTGACAGTGGGGATCCTTCTGTCTAGCTTTAGCCTGTAGGTAGCCCCCCTCCTCCACTGGAGCCCTCTCCCATGCTCCACACACCAGCACCTTCTTTCACTCTATCTTCCACCCAACTCCAACTATTACTTTGCTGCTCAAACTCTCCAAGATTTAAGGGTTATCCTAGCCACCATGCCAGGCCACCTGCCTGGGGATTGGCCAGGTTCCCTCAAACATGCAAATCAAGGCCTCTTCCCCTCCTCCGCCCCTATTCTAGAAAGTGCTAGAGCTTTCTAGAAGGGTTGGGGGGCTCCAGAAGCCCTGACCTGTAGAGCCTCCCAGCCTTATCTAAGGTAACCTCACTGCCTCACTCCCAGGCTGACTCATCCCAGGCTTCTAGCAAGCCTCTGACTCACAGACAAACTACCTGCCTAAACTAGAGGGTACTACATGATGATGATTATTATTATTATTATTATTGAGCCGAACCCCATTAGCGGCAATGAAACTGTTCAAATCAGTGCAACTCAAGTTGCAGCAATTTTTAAAACAGTTCCTGCACTAATTTTGTGCGACTTCATTGCATATTGCTTTGACATCTGTTAAATGAAGTCATGCGATTTCAAAGCTGCACTGGTGTGAACCAGGGCTTAAGGCACTTGTATAGCGCCGACCAGGGGTGGACTGACAACTCATGGGGCCCCCGGGCAATAGGGGATCATGGGGCCCCTGTGTCCTTGCCCAAACTCAAAAAAGGCTATGAAAAAGGTACCAGGGGCATCTCATGGGGCCCCCTACTGACCCTGGGCCCTCGGGCAGCGCTTGAGTTTCCAAATGGTCAGTCCGCCCCTGGCGCCGACCATTTACACAGAGCGTTACAAATATATTGTACGTGCAAACTCCAAGCAGGTAGTGTCATGCTTGGGATCATCATCAACATCAAAATACAGCATTTTAGGTGGCAAATAGTCATTTTTTTTATTAAGGGGAATATATAAGGACAGACGGTGCCATGTAAGCATGGCATTAAGTACCTACGATCAATGTAAAAGGGCCACGGTACACTGCCCACCAATGTAAAGGAGTCACTAGGCACTGGTCACTAATGTAAGGAAGGTGCTGACCACCAACGTAAGGGGTCATTACACACTGATCACCAATGTAAAGGGGTCATTACACACTGACCACCAATGTAAGGAGGGCACTGATCGAAAATGTAGGGGAGGCACTGACCACCAATGTAAGAGGGTACTGATCACTAATGTAGGGGAGGCACTGACCATCAATGTAAGAGGGCACTGATCGCTAATGTAGGGGAGGCACTGACCACCAATGTAAGAGGGCACTGATCGCTAATGTAGGGGAGGCACTGACCACCAATGTAAGAGGGGACTGATCACTAACATAGGGGATGCACTGACCACCAATGTAAGGAGGGCACTGATTGCTAGTATAGGGGAGGCACTGACCACCAATGTAGGAGGGCACTGACCACCAATGTAAGAGGGCACTGACCGCCAATGTAAGAGGGCACTGACCACCAATGTAAGAGGGCACTGATCACTAATGTAGGGGAGGCATTGACCACCAATGTAAGAGGGCACTGATCGCTAATGTAGGGGAGGCACTGACCACCAATGTAAGAGGGCACTGATTGCTAATGTAGGGGAGGCACTGACCACCAATGTAAGAGGGCACTGATCGCTAATGTAGGGGAGGCACTGATCACCAATGTAAGGAGGGTACTGATCACTAATGTAGGGGAGGCACTGACCACCAATGTAAGGAGGGCACTGATCATTAATGTAGGGGAGGCACTGACCACCAATGTAAGGAGGGCACTGATCACTAATGTAGGGGAGGCACTGACCACCAATGTAAGGAGGGCACTGATCACTAATGTAGGGGAGGCACTGACCACCAATGGAAGGAGGGCACTGATCACTAATGTAGGGGAGGCACTGACCACCAATGTAAGGAGGGCACTGATCACTAATGTAGGGGAGGCACTGACCACCAATGTGAGAGGGCACTGATCACTAATGTAGGGGAGGCACTGACCACCAATGTAAGGAGGGCACTGACCACCAATGTGAGAGGGCACTGATCACTAATGTAGGGGACGCACTGACCACCAATGTGAGAGGGCACTGATCACTAATGTAGGGGACTCACTGACCACCAATGTGAGAGGGCACTGATCACTAATGTAGTGGAGGCACTGACCACCAATGCGAGAGGGCACAGACAACCAATGTAAGTTGGGAACTTAGCACTGCTCACCAATGTAAGGGGGGCACTGCAAACTGACCATTGTGTTAAAGGGGGCACTTACCACCAATGTAAAAGGGCACTGACAATCAATATATGTAAATACGGTAATGACCACTGACCATTAATGCGAAGGGAGCACTGACTGTCAATGTAAAGGGGAGGGTGACCACCAATGTAAGAGGGTTCATTAACAGTCAATGTGAGGGGGCATACTGACCACCAAAGAAGAAAGAAACATTATTGTTGTCACTGACGCCCATTCTGGGGTTGTTATTGTAGTCACTTACACCAATGCTGGGGGTATTATTGCTGTCACTGACACCAAACCTGGGGGTTGTTATTGTTTTCACTGACACCAATGCTGGGGGTTGTTATTGTTTTCGCTGACACCAATGCTGTTTTTTTTTTGAATGCTGGGGTCAATATTGTGGTCACTGACACCAATGCCAGGATTGGTGTTGCTGTGACACCAGTTCTGAGGTTATTGCACTCACTTGACACCAGTGCTGGGGGTTTATTGCAGCCACTGACACCAAAGATGACCCCAGCTTTCTCTTCTGTGTTTGCTGCAGTACATTGAAAAAATGCAGCAGGACCAATATTTTCAGGTATTGAGGTGTATTACAGCCCATTCATTTTTAATAAGAGGCCTAGCATCATGCAATGCATGTCAATACACAGAAACTAGCTGGTATTGTACAGCCCTTTGGAAGTGTTGGGGTCTGTACTTGAGGCCCTCTATTACATTCACACCACAACACAGCAGGGGCATTGTTTAAAGGAAAGTTGACAAAAAGTAAAATGAACAGCTTACTATAAAAATGCAAATATAGCTCAATTCTAAAACCTATTGGCTTCAATTAATAAAATTCCATGTACAAAGTAAAATGTACAGTATCTAAAGTAAAGGTGACTAGGAATTAGAAAATTGGAGTGCAGTTTAGCATTGCAGAGAACACCTGAAATAAAAGGAATATCCCAATATTTTGGCAATGAACTAATTTTTCATGCTTCTATTACTTTGTATTTTGTGATTCTCCCATTGTAGAGGTTGGGATACATCATTCGTAGAGCTTGGGAGCCCCCCAGTGGACAAACTAAAAATATTTGTTCTGCCACCTTACTGTTGGAATTAAAATGTTCTAAATCAGCTATAGTATGGTAATATAAAGCAGGCATACTCAGGTATGCTATGACATATCTACTAATACTCAGGTATGCTATGACATATCTACTAATACTCAGGTATGCTATGACATATCTACTAATACTCAGGTATGCTATGACATATCTACTAATACTCAGGTATGCTATGACATATCTACTAATACTCAGGTGCTATGACATATCTACTAATACCCAGGTATGCTATGACATATCTACTAATACCCAGGTATGCTATGACATATCTACTAATACTCAGGTATGCTATGAGATATCTGCTAATACCCAGGTGCTATGACATATCTACTAATACTCAGGTATGCTATGACATATCTACTAATACCCAGGTGCTATGACATATCTACTAATACTCAGGTATGCTATGACATATCTACTAATACCCAGGTATGCTATGACATATCTACTAATACTCAGGTGCTATGACATGTCTACTAATACTCTGGTATGCTATGAGATATCTGCTAATACCCAGGTGCTATGACATATCTACTAATACTCTGGTATGCTATGAGATATCTGCTAATACTCAGGTGCTATGACATATCTACTAATACTCAGGTGCTATGACATATCTACTAATACTCAGGTGCTATGACATATCTACTAATACTCAGGTGCTATGACATATCTGCTAATACTCAGGTATGCTATGACATATCTACTAATACTCAGGTGCTATGACATATCTACTAATACTCACATATGCTATGACATATCTACTAATACTCAGGTGCTATGACATATCTACTAATACTCACATATGCTATGACATATCTACTAATACTCAGGTGCTATGACATATCTACTAATACTCTGGTATGCTATGACATATCTACTAATACTCAGGTGCTATGACATATCTGCTAATACTCAGGTGCTATGACATATCTACTAATACTCAGGTGCTATGACATATCTACTAATACTCACGTGCTATGACATATCTGCTAATACTCAGGTATGCTATGACATATCTACTAATACTCAGGTGCTATGACATATCTACTAATACTCACATATGCTATGACATATCTACTAATACTCAGGTGCTATGACATATCTACTAATACTCACATATGCTATGACATATCTACTAATACTCAGGTGCTATGACATATCTACTAAAACTCTGGTATGCTATGACATATCTACTAATACTCAGGTGCTATGACATATCTGTTAATACTCAGGTGCTATGACATATCTGCTAATACCCAGGTGCTATGACATATCTACTAATACTCAGGTATGCTATGACATATCTACTAATATTCAGGTATGCTATGACATATCTACTAATACTCAGGTGCTATGACATATCTGCTAATACTCAGGTATGCTATGACATATCTACTAATACTCAGGTGCTATGACATATCTGCTAATACTCAGGTGCTATGACATATCTACTAATACTCAGGTGCTATGACATATCTGCTAATACTCAGGTATGCTATGACATATCTACTAATACTCAGGTATGCTATGACATATCTGCTAATACTCAGGTGCTATGACATATCTACTAATACTCAGGTATGCTATGACATATCTGCTAATACTCAGGTGCTATGACATATCTGCTAATACCCAGGTGCTATGACATATCTACTAATACTCAGGTATGCTATGACATATCTGCTAATACTCAGGTGCTATGACATATCTACTAATACTCAGGTATGCTATGACATATCTGCTAATACTCAGGTGCTATGACATATCTACTAATACTCAGGTATGCTATGACATATCTGCTAATACTCAGGTGCTATGGCATATCTGCTAATACTCAGGTATGCTATGGCATATCTGCTAATACTCAGGCGCTATGACATATCTGCTAATACTCAGGTGCTATGACATATCTGCTAATACTCAGGTGCTAAGACATATCTGCTAATACTCAGGTGCCAAGACATATCTGCTAATACTCAGGTACTATGACATATCTGCTAATACTCAGGTGCTATGACATATCTGCTAATACTCAGGTGCTATGACATATCTACAAATACTCAGGTGCTATGACATATCTACTAATACTCAGGTGCTATGACATATCTGCTAATACTCAGGTATGCTATGACATATCTGCTAATACTCAGGTGCTATGACATATCTACTAATACTCAGGTATGCTATGACATATCTGCTAATACTCAGGTGCTATGACATATCTACTAATACTCAGGTGCTATGACATATCTGCTAATACTCAGGTGCTATGACATATCTGCTAATACTCAGGTGCTATGACATATCTACTAATACTCAGGTATGCTATGACATATCTGCTAATACTCAGGTGCTATGGCATATCTGCTAATACTCAGGTGCTATGACATATCTACTAATACTCAGATGCTATGACATATCTACTAATACTCAGGTATGCTATGACATATATGACTGTGTTCCTTGAGTACATTGGGTAGCCTTTGAAAATGAATGGCACAGCAACGCACTAAGGTGTCCGTTTAAGAAAGAGAGAAAAGCAGAGATCCTGAAGATCACATCTGATCTCTCAGGTGTGCCAGTTTATGAAGCCGAGGTGAGGAGCAGAGAACATTTTCTTCACTTCTCATCACAGGACACACCCTTCTGTCATTCACTTTTAGGCTACGTTCACACTAGCGTTGTGTGCAGGTGGCAGAGAGGCGTTTGGGAAGCGTTTTTACCGCTTCCCAAACGCCTCTGCCAATTCTTCACATTACAGCACATGGTGCTGTTTAAACGGGAGCATTTGCGTCACGTTGCGGCAAAACGGACGCCTCTGGTCGAGTCAGGAGGCATTGAAACCTCCTATTCTAGTCAATGGTGCTGCTCCGCAAACGCCCGGCCGGCGTTTGCGGTGCGGTTGCGACGCATTTGCGGAGCGGTAACACCATTCAAACTGCATTATAGGCGTTTGTGGGGTGTTTTTAACGCTCAGCAAATATCTAGCAACTGCCGCTAAACCGTGCATGCGGCGTTTGCGGAACGTTTGCTGAGTGTTAAAAAACGCTCTGCAAACGCCGCACCAACGCTTGCCAAACGCTATAGGGGCGTTTGGCAAGCGTTGGTAAAACAGCCAAGTGTGAACGAGCCCTTACAGAGATGGCCAGGTTATGAAGCTGAGATCTGAAGATCTCACTGGCCATCTCTTTAAAATATCTCTGTCCCAGATTCTCCATCCCAGAGCTAGAGAATCTTGGTGAGAAGCTGCTGTGATGTGAGGAAGAAGGCTTCTTTCTTCCTAACATCAGCATTAGTGGGGTTAAACATTGATATAAATTATAACTATATACTGTATGTTTATGTATATTTGTGTTTTATATATTGTGTACAGTATATATATATAAAATACATATACAGTTGCAAGAAAAAGTATGTGAACCCCTTGGGATTACGTGGAGTTTTGCATGAATTGGGCATAAAATGTGATCTGAATGTCATCTAGGTCACAACAATAGAAGAACACGGTCTGCTGAACATAATACTACACAAACATTAGATGTTGCCATGGTTTAATTGCACATAACATGTAAACATTCCCAGTGCAGGGAGGAAAAAGTATGTGAGGACCTAGCTTAATAACTTCTCCCAGAGCTAATTGGAGCCAGGAATGAGCCAACCTTGACTCCAATCTGTGTGATGATATTGGATGTGTTGCTGGCAGCTGTCCTGCCCTTAAAAAACACACACCTGTTTTGGGTTTACTGGTTTCAAGAAGCACTGTCTGATGTGAACCATGCCTCGCAGAAAAAAGCTCTCAGAAGACCTACGATCAAGAATTGTTGACTTGCATGAAGCTGGAAAGGGTTACAAAAGTATCTCCAAAAGCCTTGATGTTCTTGTGTCCATGGTAAGACAGACTGTCTACAAATGGAGAAAGTTTAGCACTGTTGCTACTCTCCCTAGGCGTGGTCGTCCTGTAAAAATGACTGCAAGAGCACAGCGCAGAATGCTGCATGAGGTAAAGAAGAATCCCAGAGTGTCAGCTAAAGACCTACAGAAATCTCTGGCACATGCTAACATTTTTGTTGACACATCTACAATAAGGAAAACATTAACCAAGAATGGAGTACATGGGAGGACACCACGGAGGAAGCCATTGCTGTCCAAAAAGAATATTGCAGCACGTTTGAAGTTTGCAAAAGAGCACCTGGATGTTCCACAGCACTACTGGCAGAATATACTGTGGACAGATGAAACCAAGATTGAGTTGTTTGGGAAGAACACACAACACTATGTGTGGAGAAAAAAAGGCACAGCACACCAACATCAAAACCTCATCCCCACTGCAAAACATGGCGGAGGGAGCATCATGGTTTGGGGCTGCTTTGCTGCCTCAGGGCCTGAATGGATTGTTGTCATTGATGGGAAAATGAATTCCAGAGTTTATCAAGACATTTTGCAGGAAAACATACGACCATCTGTCCGCCAACTGAAGCTCCGCAGAGGATGGGTGATGCAACAGGACAATGACCCAAAGCATACAAGTCATTCAACAAAACAATGGCTGCAACAGCACAGAATACGCCTTCTGGAGTGGCCCAGTCAGAGTCCTGACCTCAACCCGATTGAAATGCTGTGGCATGACCTTAAGAGAGCGATTCACACCAGACATCCCAAGAATATTGCTACACTGAAACAGTTTTGTGAAGAGGAGTGGTCCAAAATGACTCCAGATCGTTGTGCAGGTCTGATCTGCAACTACAGGAAACGTTTGGTTGAGGTTATTGCTGCCAAAGGAGGGTCAACCAGTTATTAAGTCCAAAGGTTCACATACTTTTTCCTCCCTGCACTGTGAATGTTTACATGTTATATGCAATTAAACCATGGCAACATCTAATGTTTGTGTAGTATTATGTTCAGCAGACTGTGTTCTTCTATTGTTATGACTTAGATGACGTTCAGAGCACATTTTATGCCCAATTCATGCAAAACTCCACGTAATCCCAAGGGGTTCACATACTTTTTCTTGCAACTGTACACAAACATACATACAGTATAGTTATAGTGTATTGTCGTTTTTTGATTAAGTTGAGTTGCAATTTTTATGTGCATTCTGGTGCTTTTTTAACATGTATTTTGGCTCGCTCTTTACCTCCGTTTTTGTGTGTGTTCTGGAAACACATGCAAAATGCATGTCATGTTTGCTGTGCCATTATTTGATAATGGCACCCAAAAGTGGCTAGCAGATGTGCAGTTTGCCAAAATATGCATAAAAACCAAAGCAAAATGTGCTTTAAAAAAGTGCCAAAATACGTGCTAAGAAAAGTGCCAAGATGTGCGTTACAAACCACACCAAAATGCATGTTAAAATAACCTGTGCCAAAATTTGTGTTAAAGCGCCTAAATGAGTGTTTAGAAAAGAGCCAAAATGCACATTAAAAAACCCCACATCAAAATGCGTGTTAAAAAAATACAGCATGTTAAAAAACGGCAAAATGAACATAAGTAATGCTAAAATCTGCAATAAAAAGGAGTCAAATCACACATTTAAAGAATGTGCCAAAATATGTGTTAAAAAGTATCAGTGATCAGTGCTTATTATTTTCATGTAATTGCATGATCTTTTTTACTTTGGTTTCACTATTTAAACTCAGGTGATCTGTAATCACACAATTATCTCAGATGACATGCAGCCCTCTCCCTTCTACACAGATCTCAGCTGTTCTCAGAGGAAAAACTTCTCCTCTCTTCTCCTTCTGAGAACAAATGTTCTCCGCTTCATCAACAGGGGGAAAGAGAAGATTCTTCCCTGAGAACTGCAGAGAACTGAAATGAGATAAATTATCTCTGCTTAATACACGTACACCTAAAGCATGCATAGTGCATAGGTGTGAATGGGCCCTTATAGCTTAAGCTGAACTCCAGGCAGATATAAAGGCGGTATGGAATGCATTCACAAAAAACTATCAAACTGTATCTAAACCCAACAAATATTAAATATATTGCAGATAACCAGTCCCCAGAGGTAGCGGCTCCATTTGTTTTCTTTTATCAGGGTTTTTTTTATTCTTTTATTTTTGGCTGGTAATACTGCCAATAACAGACTTTCTGTTCTAGGGGGACAACACTCCTTCACTGTGCTGTATCCAGGCCCGGTGCTTCCACTAGGCAAACTAGAATAAATGTAGTGGACTTACCAAACTCCTTTCTAAGTCCAATGGAAGAGAGCTTGATATATCCACTTTTGTTACATGTGAAACTACTCACGTAGTTTATGCTCTAGAATGCCCTTGTGGCTTGATTTATATAGGCCGCACTAAAAGACATTTAAGGATTAGAATCCTAGAACATTTGAACAATATAGTGAAAGATTACAAATATCATAGTGTATCTATGCATTTTAGAAAATATTATAACCGAGATCCTTCCTGTATTGAATTTTGGGGAATAGACACCATTCCCCGTATGTGGCGTGGGTCAAATAGGGTAAGAGAGTTGTCAAAGTGTGAAACGAGGTGGATTTATCTTACTGACGCTTTAAGCCCTAATGGTTTAAATGTTGAATTGCTTTATTAGTGATTATTAATTTATGATTTAATTTTTAAGTATTTTTAATTTTTTATATATATAAAATTGTATAATTATGTTATTTGTATTAGGAGTTCTGTAATACACTATTGATGGACACCTTTTCTGTATTATGAATAGGGGACTGTCAAAAAGCTATTTGACCGTATGATGGCAGTAGGAGCTTTGTTGTTTTTCCATTCTGGTATTTGTCTAATTGAGGCAGGATCAGTTGATTACATGCCATTATATGTTCAGTCACAAGATGGCAGTAGGTCTATTGAGCTAACCTAAAAGATTGAGAGCGGTCTTATAAAAGGCCGAATGTCTGCATGTTGATCACACCCTCAGACGAAGTCGTGTGACGAACCACGTAAGCATGTGATTAAGCAGTGACGTCACCACGTACACCGTAACCACGTGGCTGGACCATGTGACCGCAACTATGTGATCTGTTGCTGAGAGCGGCTGGTGAGACGCTACTGTGAGAGGTGGAGATTGTTTGCAGCTATAGTATACAGTGAGGAACAGACATATTTGAACACCCTGCGATTTTGCAAGTTCTCCCACTTAGAAATCATGGAGGGGTCTGAAATTCACATTGTAGGTGCATTCCCACTCTGAGAGACAGAATTAAAAAAAAAAATTCAGGAAATCACATTGTATGATTTATAAATAATTTATTTGTCTTGCACTGCTGAACATAAGTATTTGAACACCTGAGAAAATCAGTGTTAATATTTGGTACAGAAGCCTTTGTTTGCAATTACAGAGGTCAAACGTTTCCTGTAGTTCTTGACCAGGTTTGCACACACTGCAACAGGGATTTTGGCCCACTCCTCCACACAGATCTCCTCTAGATCTGTCAGGTTTCAGAGCTGTCGCTGAGCAACACAGAGTTTCAGCTCCCTCCAAAGATGTTCTATTGGTCTGGTTGGTCTATTGCTCAGATTTAGGTCTGGAGACTGGCTAGGCCACTCCAGAACCTTGATATGCTTCTTACGGAGCCACTCCTTGGTTATCCTGGCTGTGTGCTTCGGGTCGTTGTCATGTTGGAAGACCCAGCCACGACCCATCTTCAATGCTCTGACTGGGGGAAGGAGGTTGTTGCTCAAAATCTCACAATAAATGGCCCCATTCATCCTCTCCTTAATACAGTGTAGTCGTCCTGTCCCCTTCACAGAAAAGCACCCCCAAAGCATGATGTTACCACCTCCATGCTTCACAGTAGGGATGGTGTTCTTGGGATGCAACTCATCCTTCTTTTTCCTCCAAACACGATGAGTGAAGTTTAGACCAAAAAGTTCTACTTTGGTCTCATCTGACCACATGACTTTCTCCCATGCCTCGTCTGGATCATCCAGATGGTCATTGGCAAACTTCAGACGGGCCTAGACATGTGATGACTTGAGCAGGGGAACCTTCCGTGCAATGCATGATTTGAAACCATGACGGCGTAGTGTTCTCCCGACAGTGACCTTTGAAATTGTGGTCCCAGCTTTCTTCATGTCATTGACCAGCTCCTCCCTTGTAGTTCTGGGCTGATTCCTCACCTTTCTTATCATCAGTGATACCCCACGAGGTGAGATCTTGCATGGAGCCCCAGTCCGAGGGAGACTGACAGTCGTCTTTAGCCTCTTCCATTTTCTAACAATTGCTCCAACAGTTGATCTATTTTCACCAAGCTGCTTGGAAATTGCCCCGTAGCCCTTTCCAGCCTTGTGGAGGTCCACAATTTTGTCTCTGGTGTCTTTTGACAGCTCTTTGGTCTTGCCCATGGTAGTAGTTGGTGTCTGACTGACTGTGGGGTGGACAGGTGTCTTTAAAGAGCTCAGACAGGTGCTACTAAGTTACATTAATGAGTAGAGTAGAGGTGGACATTTTAAAGGCACAGTAACAGGTCTTTGAGAGCCAGAATTCTTGCTGTTTCTTAGGTGTTCAAATACTTATGTTCAGCAGTGCAAGACAAATAAATTATTTAAACATCATACAATGTGATTTCCTGATTTTTTTTTTTAAATTCTGTTTCTCAGAGAGGGAATGCACCTACAATGTGAATTTCAGACCCCTCCATGATTTCTACGTGGAAGAACTTGCAAAATCGCAGGGTGTTCAAATACTTCTGTTCCTCACTGTATATCATTGAATACTGGTTTTTAGCTTACACATTGTGAGTTTGATTGATCAGGTTTTTGATGAATCTTCCACATCTACTGATATCTGATTGAAATGCTGATTAAACACCAGCATCTGGTGAGTTAGCACTTTGATGGGGTTTTGAGCACAAAGAAATTCACGGTTGTGGCGAATATATTTTTTGAAGAAAATTATATTTGGACTACACTTTATTATGGACTTACAATTTTTTGATGTCTCACATTTTTGGCACATATTAATTTTTTGGGTGGCAGTTTTTATTTATTTATATTTTTATTTATTTATTGATTGGTTGATTTATTTATATTTATTTATATATAGATTAAGCGCATATAGAGTTTTTGAAAGCGCTGTTTATGGTATTTCCATTAATTTATATACTTTTTTGTTTAAAATAGCAGCTCTAATCACATATTTGAAGAATAGGAACTTGATTCTTATTATATCACGTTAGTTTGGCGCGGTGATGTAAGCTATTGATTAATTTATTAATTTGTCAATTTATTGATATATTGATATTAATTTATTCTAGCTTATATACAAAGTTTTTTTCACTAGGCAAACTAAGCTGCCGCCTAGGGCACAAAGCACTGTCTTTGCGCAGCACAGGCCAGCACTCTGTCTGTGTGGGATGTCACCGCATCATGAATGATCCTTCAGCTGAGGGGAAAAGGGAGGAAGAAAGAACAGATGAAGATGCCCGGTGTCTTGGTCCAGTGTAGCAGCTGAGCTGTAGCTTCTTCCAGTCTTCCTCTCAGACTCAGTCCATTAATGCAAGTCTGGAGGCAGCTGCTGATCACTGTGTGAAGTTCAAGCCCTTTTCTTCCCATTCATCAGCGGAGGTGGAGCTGCGCCTGTGGAGGAAGGTAATGTCTGACTCTGATGTCACATGTCTGTGTGAGTGTGACCCGGCTGGCCATCCATCACATGTGCAATGTGTCAGTGAGTGATGACATCATCACGATCCCACAGCCTGCTCTTCTAGTTCCTGCTGGGCCCGCTGATCTGTGTCAGTGTTGGTGGTGGTGTGTTGTGTTGGATCTGTCACTGTGTGAGATCGCTCAGTTCAGGTTCTCTGTGTGTGTGTGGGCTGGGCTGTCTGCTGTCACAGTGTTTTATTTCCCCCCATTGCCTGGGGAATTCCGGCCTGGGATCTGTCAGAGTGTAGATCCATCATCCTCCACTCACTGCAACTGTCACCCTGCCACTGGCAGCCACAGATACAGTCCGTCCGTGACACTGATTTTTGTCTTAAATATTGGTGCTGGTAGTATCCTGTGGCACTTACTTTTGCAAATTAAAAGAAATTTTGCTGTTTGAGGTTTAGTTGATTTAGTATTTCTACTGTTTTTTAATTTTTTAATTTAATTTGGGTTTTTTTTAGGGGGGGCGCAAGTATCTGGTTTTGCCTAGGGCACAAAATAGTCTAAAACCTGCCCTGATTGTATCTATAGAGGAGCAGCGTTGTTACCTTAAGACAGGACCACAGAACACTTTCCACTTCCCCTTCTTCACAACATAGAGGACAGATGTTCTAGGTCAGGGGTGTCAAACTGGCGGCTCTCCAGCTGTTGAGAAACTACAAGTCCCATCATGCCTCTACCTTAGGGAGTCATGCTTGTAACTGTCAGCCTTGCAATGCCTTATGGGACTTGTAGTTTGGCAACATCTGGAGGGCCGCCAGTTTGACACCTGTGTTCTAGGTCCACAGACAGGAAAGGAAGTTATTCGTTCACAAGACCTCCAGCAGGCTCAATAGGTTTCTTTGTTTTGTTTTTTAAACAATGTTGATTCATATAAAGTAGAACTATAGGCAAAACCTTTTTTTTTTATAGAGTAAGGGAGGGTTCTAAACCCTGTCAGATTTTTTCCCATCTGTTTCTGATTGCAGAGATTTCCCTTCACTTCCTGTCCCATAGCCAAACAGTAAGTGAGAGGAAATCGCAGTAAATTAAAAGACTTCCTTGGGGACCCCCAGATCACCAGAACTAGTGTCACTAATGGAAGATTTCCCCTCTATTACTTTTCTGGGGACAACCCAAAATTTGGGATTTTTCTTTTACTTTCACTTTCAATGATAATGGTGAACAGGACAAATATAGAGGATGTTCTAATCCCTCTCCACTCTACCCTAAACTAAAAAAAGTTTTGCCTTTAGTTATACTTCTTTGGCCTATAGAAGTCCATACGGCTGTGTTTTTCTTTTTGAGGTTTCTAGATCATATTTACCAAACCAAAAGCAAATATGAAAAATAATAAGAATACAAGCACACTGTGTAGTCAAGACAGAGAAATGGTAAATTCGTACTAGTCAAATAAAATAATCGCCCTCCAAAGCAAATAATGTCTCTTCAATGATAAAGTAGCTTTTTCATGATCTAACCTTTAATGACATGTTACATAGACGTGTTTAACCAACAGAGAATATAGAAAAATGATGATATTGATAACCCCCATATACACAACCCAATACCCACAGGTTCTTAATAGGGAGGGTTTTTTTATTTATTTTTTGTATTGGGTAATTCACTTGTCCTTTTTTTTTTTTCAACCTATGCAGCTATGATTTTTATGTTTACCTTCCTGCTCCAGAAAACTATAATCCAACTGGATACCTCCAGGTTCCACATTTTATGGAGACTATAAGAAAGACCAATGTTTTTGCTCATCAAGGTAGTAGAAAACTGGAGCACTGTGATAGACTGGCTTTAGGATCAAAGCTTGATTCATATACTCCCTTCATACAAACAATTTTGTTGGCAACCTGCTTGATAAATTATATCCTTGTTTGGCAAACACAGCCTTCATTGCAGGGAGAAGAAACAAACAGATTGTTCCCTCTGTACAGAGTCCTATATTGTTTGTCAACACTGGGCTCTGGGCTTTGATTGGACGCAGAAGATCTGTAGGTCTCAGCCATGGCTCCTCCTCTACTCTGAGTGCCCCCATAGACACTTGCTATAGAGGCACTCGCGCAGACTTCGAATTGTGTGCATCTATTGTCAAAACAGCGCAGCTCGGCTAATCCCCACCCCTGCTTCCTCCTCACAGGATTTGATTGACAGCAGCAGCAGCCAATGACTACCGCTGCTATCGCCTGTGATGAGTAGAGAGAGAGTAACGCTGCTGCTCTCGGGCACAGATCGGATCACAATTGGGCTCAGGTAAGTATTTAGGGAAGGCTGGAAGGGGAAGCTGAACATGGGAGGTACCCCTATAGACAGAGTGGGTTGACATTTCATCTCAGAGCTGGATCCTAGGTGAGTATAGAGAGGCCTGTAAAGAATTGGGCGCCAATCACTTTCTTGAAGACCTGTTTCACATACAGGTATATGCGAGTTGGGTTTGGAACCACATCTGATTCACATGACATGTGAACCAAAATCTTTTTCTATAGACCTGAATCACATTTGTGCGGCCCAGCCACAGTGTGATTTAAAAAGGAGTCCATACAATTTTCAGCCCAGTTCAGGTGCGATTTCCAGTGTCATACACTTTAAAAGTTTGCACCTGAACCGCTGAAGGAAATCGCACTGGACTCTTACAAATCGCACTGCAAACCGACCCCACACATATGTGAACCCAGGTAAATAAAAGGTAGATTTATTTCATACGCAGCTGAGGAAAGAGGGAAAGATTTTCAGATGCTCCAGAACTTCTGCAGAATTCCAAGACTCCGCCTGCTGCTGCACAGGTAAGGACCTTTAAGTCAAGACCAACACACCTGTCTTCTAGCAACCATCAGAAGACAACATCACCATCTCCAGGAGATTCAGAAACATCAACCAGCTTGTCACATGCCTCTATGAGTAGCTCAAGATGATGGGGGTGGCCTCCAATCTGTCCTTCCAGCCCCATGTCCAATCGCTGGCAAATTCATGCAGGCTCCACCTCCGCAACATCTCCAAAATACATTCGTTCCTAACCCCAAACACTACTAAACAACTCATTCACTCCCTTATTATCTCACGACTCAACTACTGCAACTCCCTCCTCACCGGCTTACCTCATCACAGACTATCCCCGCTTCAGTCTATCCTGAACTCTGCGGCCAGACTCATCCACCTTACCAACCGCTCCATATCCGCCACCCCCCTCTGTCATTCCCTCCACTGGCTTCTGAATACCACCCAACCCGTACTCTTCGCTCCTCACAAGACCTCCTACTCTGTAGCTCCCTGGCCTCCTCCTCCCATGCCCGACTCCAGGACTTCTCTAGGTCTTCCCCCATCCTCTGGAACTCACTACCCCAATCCATCAGACTGTCACCTACCCTCCACACCTTTAGGTGCACCCTGAAAACCCATCTCTTCAGGGAAGCCTACCCTGCCCTCACCTAACTGCCGATCTCCTCTACTCCTCCTACCACTCCATCCCCCACAGCCATTTCCTCCTGTACCACTATCCCCTCCCTCCTAGATTGTAAGCTCCAAGCAGCAGGGCCCTCGAACCACTTGTGTATTGTATTGTTACTGTATTGTCTCATGTACTGTCCCCCGCTATAATGTACTGCACTGAGCAAACTTTTTGGCGCTATATAAATAATGTATAATACTAATAATAATACCCGTCCAAGAACCCCTGGAAGTTGGGACAGGGACTGCTAGGGCAAAGGTAGAGTGCAAGTGCCAGGAAGCTGGAACCATGGATTTGAACTTGGAAGCACTGGTGTCAGGCAAGCAGAAGCTCAACTATGAGGGAACCCCAACTTCATTCAGACTCGCAGAGAGTAGAGTTGGGTTACAAGCCGAGTTTGGCAACCAAGTTATGAACAGGATCAAGGTCAGAGATAAGCAAAGGTTAGCAACGTGCAGGCAACAAGATACAACATTGAAAGGCACAATCTTGGTCAAGAGTCCAGGCCGAGGTCACAAACACAGGTAGGCAGCGGACATAAACATACATGCTCACTTTTGCACGCTTAGTTCTGCTCCCAAGCAAAAAAACTGCTTACATGCATGAGCATGAGCCTTACAGCCGATATGATGTTCTTGACCAGGGGCGGACTGACCATTTGGAAACTCGGGCACTGCCCGAGGGCCCGGGGTCAGTATGGGGCCCCATGAGATGCCCCTGGTACCTTTTTCATAGGCTTCTTTGAGTTTGGGCAAGGAAACATGGGCCTCATGATCCCCTATTCCCCGGGGCCCCATGAGTTGTCAGTCCGCCCCTGTTCCTGACACAGCTATTCTGGGACTCTATCCTGAATCTAGACAGCGGCAGCTGTAGGCTAAGCTCCAAGCCTAAATACATAACAGCAGGGGTAGGCAACCTTAAAGAGGTGGAGATCTACCTGAACATGAGAGAAGTCAAAGATCACCAGGCACAGATTTAAACCTCTAATTGCCGCACTACTGTGTCACAAACCGCAACACATCAATGTCAAAGCAGCCCTATACTATTAGGTCTAGTGTATTGCTTCACACCGACCTGAAGATCTCCTCTTTCCTGCTGCTAGCACCACTATGGAGACCGCTAGCCAGGATACGAGGTGGAGAGCAGTTAGTATCACTCAGCATGGGACAGGAGCCGGCACTGCAGCTTATGCGGCTCTTGCTCCCTACTACAGTTCCAACTTTACAAGTAGTCCCTCTGCATTAAACTGTTTCATGCTCTGGGATGGCAGTTCAGCAAGCCCAGATCGTGATCTATCAGTCACCCGGCTGGGATCTACTGGTTGCTGACCCCCGCATAACAGCCTGTTCAGTGAACCTAAAAAGACAGCTCAGCAACACACACATCACCCTAGGCTGCAGCCCAGGGGGCAAAGAACTTTCTCAAGCCCACCTCAAATATTTATACTCTTTCCCATGATAATCCACTGGCAATAAAACTCTTAGTGGTTGGCTGGGAAAGGATATGAATAGTCATACTAAAAGTGATAAGGACCTCCTGCTCTACCCAAAAACCTATATATTAATGAGCGCCGTCTTTGTATGAATTAAGTATTAGTATTCATAACCCAAGCTCACTGTAAATCCTTGCACTAATGCCAGAGAAACACCTACTGGCAGAAGGGAGAACTGACAGCCAGCCTGGACTTAGAGTATGGCTGCTCAACATGTGGCCCCTGAAGCCCTCTGGTGTAGCCTTCAACCTCAAATCAGGGACGCGCACTTCTATTATATCCTGTGGGTTTGGTGCACTTTCTAAAAGTGCAACACACCTGCAAGACATAATAGAAGTCTATGGCAAAGAGCAGCTAGCCCACAGGAAAGTCGCAGGTGCTGGCATCAGTGTGAAAGCAACCTTATAGGGGACTCAGGACAGTAAGAGCACATTTACATTTGTGGTTTGGGGGGTGGAAAACCACATAGTTGAGATGTGTTTTTACCACACCCCCAACCACTGGTGTAGCGTCAGGGTTCGCAATGCTGACCCAGCTCCAGGGGACCCATGTGGCCTCCCTGTTTCATTCTATTTTACACTTGGACAGCAGGGGCAGCATATATAGGAACCGATCCTCTCCAATTTACCCCTGCAACCTCTGAAAGCCAGCTTTTCTTGTATTGGAGAAAGAGCCTTATCGGATACAGTGTTTGGATGTGACTGTACCCCCAGGCCTGAACAAAATGGTGAGCTAGAAGCCTTTTTTGGGCTAATTGTATTGGGTTTACATATTGGCTGTCACCTTCTGCCTAGCTGTACCGTATCCTATTTTAGATAGGAGAGAAATTGTAAAGTGTCTATACAATTGGTGATTTGATGGTCCTCCACCTTGGGGGGGGGGGGGGGGGGAGTCTGTCGACAGTCAGCCCTGCAAAGCTGCCCTTATGATGGTTTTCATAGGGGCCTCAGTCAGGGCTGCTGTTAGAAATCATGCAACCTTGCACAGCCCAGCTGATGGGAACAGTGAATCAAGTCTAACAGGCAGGTCCAGCCGCATAAACAAGTCACTCAATCATGCAACCAAAATACCTGTGAGAATAATCCCTTAACTATGTTTTTTTTTATTTTTTACAATTTTAGTTTTTTTTTAATATATACAGTTGTGTTCAAAATAATAGCAGTCAGACATCACTAATCTGATCAATCACTGTTTTTGGTAGAAATGATATTTCTACATGGCAAATAATTTACTAGCAGGTGTAGTAGAGTAATAGAAATCCAACAGACCCAACAGTCATGACATGCATGCTGCTGATTCTGTGTAATTGAATCACTAATTGAAAGGGGCATGTTCAAAATAATAGCAGTGTGGAGTTCTATTAGTAAGGTCATTCATTCTTTGAAAAACAGGTGGCAATTATTGCCCTTATTTAAGGAAGGAAGGTAGCAAATATTGTACATGCTGGTTACAGTGCATTTCTCTCTGAAATTCTGAGGAAAATGGGTCGTTCCAGACATTGTTCAGAAGAACAGCGTGCCTTGATTAAAAAGTTGATTGGAAAGGGGAAAACATATAAAGAAGTGCAGAAAATGATAGGCTGCTCATCCTAAAATGATCGCAAATGCTTTAAAATGGCAACCAAAACCTGAAAGACGTGGAAGAAAGCGAAAAACTACCATTTGAATGGATAGAAGAATAGCCAAAATGGCAAGGACTCAGCCAACAATCAGCTCCAGGAAGATCAAAGAAGGTCTAAAGTTACCTGTGAGTACTGTTACAATTAGAAGACGCTTTGTGAAGCCAAGCTATCTGCAAGAAGCCCCCGCAAAGTTCCACTGTTGAAAAAAAGACGTGCTGAAGAGGTTACAATTTGCCAAAGAGCACATTGACTGGCCTAAAGAGAAATGGCGCAACATTTTGTGGACTGATGAAAGTAAGATTGTTCTTTTTGGGTCTAGTGGCCGGAGACAGTGTGTCAGATGACCCCCAAACACTGAATTCAAGCCACAGTACACTGTGAAGACAGTGAAGCATGGTTGTGCAAGCATCATGATATGGGGATGTTTCTCATACTACGGTGTTGGGCCTATTTATCGCATACCAGGGATCATGGATCAGTTTGAATACATCAGAATACTTGAAGAGGTCATGCTGCCTTATGCTGAAGAGGAAATGCCCTTGAAATGGGTGTTCCAACAAGACAACGACCCCAAAAACACCAGAAAACGTTCAACATCTTGGTTCCAGACCAACAAGATTGACGTTATGGAGTGGCCAGCCCAATCCCCGGATCTTAATCCAATAGAAAACTTGTGGGGTGACATCAAAAATGCAGTTTCTGAGGCAAAACCAAGAAATAGAGAAGAACTGTGGAATGTAGTCCAATCATCCTGGGCTGGAATACCTGTTCACAGGTGAGCAGTTCTCAGAAACAGTGCTTATACAACTAAATATTCATTAAGTAATTCAAAGGAAAGCAAAATCTTCAAACATTTTTCAGTTTATATAGTGAATGTTTGAGATTGTAAAGAAGAATACAAACACTGCTATTTTTTTGAACAGTCTAATATTCACTTTTCTTCAATTTTTTTTAGAGGAACAACACAAATTTGATATATTTTTCTTCATGTTTTGATTTGGAATAGAATGTGTAGTGTTCCCAATGCATTTGTGTGTGTGGAAATAAAAGCTATTAGAAGGATTTTGAGCTTTATTCACTTTTTTCAACACACTGCTATTATTTTGAACACAACTGTATATATTCAAATAGGGGGGGGGAGGTGCTTAGCTGCACCCCTATGAATACGAGTCTTTGCTCGAAACGCATCAGAGAAGGCTACAGCAGGTTGGACGCCACGCCGCCGGCGCCACGAGGGGCCCCGGTGGCCATCTTTGTTTACATCTGGGTCAGTAAATTTTTGAATGAGTTGCTTCTGTTATCCTGTGCCTGTATACTAAATAAAGTACCTCAAGGATATTACACTATGTGGCCTTCTCTGTTTATTTGAGCTCTGGTGAAAACCAGCCAGATCCACAGAGTAGCCGCATCTATCCGAGTGCCAGGCAGCAAGAGCCACATGACCAGATCTGACCAGACCTAATGTGATGACACCAGAGGTCCAGTGATTTGATATACAAATGCGCACAAAGATTGCGTATCTGGTGAGTGCGCAATCCTTACATTTTTATCACCTGGCCGTTCCAATCATTGGACGTCTGAGGATCATCCTGGATCTTAAGAGCACCCCTTCTTTGGACTCTTTTTTATTATTTTACACCTTTTTGTCACTTTATAGCCACCACCTAGTGGCTTTATTTTATTTGCACACAGTCACTATTTATCATTTGTATTTTTACTTTATTAGTGTCTGTTATTTTGTATAGCGCTGCACCTCCCCCCCCTTATTTGAATATTTTCAGAAGGTTATATATGGTGCCGTTTTTGGTGTACAGCTGCTGTGTTCTTTGTCCAAGCGCTCACTATATTTTACTTTACTGATTATTTACAACTGTATATATATCTACACATATACATACACACACACTGTGTATGTATGTGTAGCCAGAGGTTCTCACAGGGATTAAACACATCTCCTAGGCTCCTTTCATATACCTTCTGGGATCTGGGATCCACTCTGGGAGTTGCACATCTCCCTTGCAAGCCATTTAGGCTCACCTAGACACAATGCTAATTGCTCTACAGTCCTGGTGCCCAAGCTGTGGCTCTAGGGCCACATGCTGCCCTTTGGTATATGATGTGCGGATCTCGGATCTCAGCAGCCTCTAATGGGAACTTTGATTAGGATAATAACATTGATCTCTACTAGCCTTATGTAACACATTCCCAATCACATATTGTCTTCTGCAACATATCATTATGTGCGGCCCTTTAGTGATGTGAAGAGCTGCAGTTAAGGCCCCTATAGCTTAGAAGTTATACCACTGCTCTACAGCCTGGGGGAGCGAACAGGTCATGTCTGTTGGAAGTGAAGCTTTGTGAAACTAAACTTGAACCGTGAAGCCTGATAGTTAGGCTTCATTCACTTGGGCATAGGGCTATGTTTTGTCTGCATGAGGATACACAGGTGTTGTGTCCAGCTCTGTGCAGATAGTTCCATTCGGCTGCATAGACACAGCCACATCTCCCAATTTGACATCCATGCTGGTGCAGGTGCACAGCCCCAAACGCACACGGTCTTCATACGAGGCCAA